>NC_056664.1:18327500-18627500 GCF_018350195.1 Panthera tigris
CGAGTCCTTCCTCGCAGCTCTCCGGGACCGGCGTCTGAGCTTGAACACAAAGATTTGCTGGGAAAATGGAATAGCAAAACCAAGAAAGTGAACAGCCTCTAAGAACGCCTGCGCTTTGCAAAGAATGCAGAATGCCGGAACTGCCTCTTGGTTTTCACTCCTCCTATCTTAGCAGCGTTGTCACAAAGTCAACGGTCGAAATGTGAGGCTGGGCCACTGCTTTTCTGCTCCCCAGATCTCACCCTGGAAATATTTCCTCTGCTCCTCGAATCGCACGCATTCCATTGTCAGTGGCCAACAAGAATAAAACAAATTCATCCTAAAGGTTTAATTTGCTTTGCCTTCATGCTGCTTGGGAAATCCTTAAATCCCTGAATGTTTCATTAGTTGCGTTGTTCTTTAATTCCTTGTAAAACTCCTTTCAAACACATTTAGAGTTTGAGAGTCGCTGGCTGGGTTTCATTTCCATAGTCATTTCTAAACCATGCCGTGAACTTTGGGGCCTCGGAAGAATTTCCAATAGACTGCGCACTCTGTCACACTTTTGTCTGTCTGGGGACCTGAAACAGATTGGGCAGTTAAAGATATCTCTCTTGAAAGGTCAAATTCTCTTTGTCCGGTGGGGTATCGAAGACTTCTTGCTCTGTCTTTCTAGCTGTCTCACCCACAAATCTCCACGTATGGGTGCAGGGGTCCCTATAAATCAGCTCAGTAGGCCAGTATACGCCAGAATAAGGGCTTCCCCCTCAATGTCAGACAGCTCCCGCGTCACGTTCTCTGCTTCTTTCTAGGCTTGTGCTTGGTTTGGGGTAGTGTGTAGGGAGAGGGTCTAACTCCTTTCCCTACCCCACCTCCTTCAAGAACTGGCTGTTAGTCCTTAAGAAGACCTTTGCCTCAGTGACTGGGTTTGGGGGCATCGACAAGACGTAAATTTTCTCAAGTGACAGAGTGAATACTTTCAGCACCATTTTTTTTCCCCCAATAGGCATTCACCTCGCCATTGGGTATTTTCTTTCTGATAACGGTCTGAGGAAGACAATGATTTATGGATAGATTTTTGGTAGGAAGCCCCACTGTGCGTGCAAATTCGGTCCCTCTGCTGATGCATTCGTATTTGAACGTTAGAAAAGAGGAAGCAATGCCAACTCGGAAACTTCAGAGGACACGGAGTGGGGAAGTCCCTGAGTCACACCACACGGCAGAACGACTTGCGCACAAAACCAAAATGGCAGCTGGTTCTGAGATTTCATGAACGCATAGCAGCCCAAACGCCAAAACCCCCCAAAATTCTATTTAAGCCATTTTCCCCCCTCTCTATAGGAACCGAGCCTGTCAGCGGCATAAACACTTGCAATCCTGCACTTCCTAGGATGCATGTGCTATCGAAAAGGGAGGTGTTAATTGCTGTGCTAATTACAACATGATTGCTTTGCACTTGTTTTGCACTTGTAGGTGATTAAATTTTTAACGAAGCATATTACTTGGCACTGTTAGCACAGTTAACACATTTCTCTCTCTCTCTCTCTCCCTCGCTCTCTCCCTCTCTCTCTCTCTCTCTTTTTTTTTATGCCTTGGGAGAAGTCCCGCGCCGCAGACCCTTCCCTGGCTGCGATGTGCTGTTGTGCTTGGAACAAGCCTCTGTTTAGGCTGTCAGTGACAGGACTCCAGCTTCCTGCTTGGGAAAGAGCAGCAGCCTATTATAATCATACGCAGCATGATGGCACTGGCCAGATGCGAACGCAGAGCCCACAAAGGTATTAGCTAAAAATGAGACAGCGCTGCCAACGCGTCTCCAGCCTTCATTTAAAAACTACAGCGACTGCAGCCAGTCACGCGGGCGGTGTTGGAGGCTTTAGCAGGAAGGTAGACAGAGATGACAGCAAGTTCCATGTGATTTATTTCTGCGTTCCAGCCTGCATTCCCAGCTGGACCGGAGCACGGCGAACCTGCATCTGTTCCACGGGCAGCCTTGGGCCTCTCGGTTCCCGCCGTGCAGTCCTCAGCAGAAGCCGGTGCACGCGCGGGCTCGTCCGGTCTCTTCCTCTCCGGGCCTCCGGACTCGGAAGCGCCTGGGAGAACAAACCGGGTCCGGGAGAGGAGAACTGGACAATCTGGGGGCGGGGATGGGGGGTGGGGGGTGGTCTCCACCGGGCGCTGGGGGGGGGGGGGGTTGCAGAGAAGCATCACGCAGCTAAATGGTCTTTCGTGCCGCCTGTACACAGCTATAAAACCAGAAAGGTCAAGCATCCAACTTTTTACGAGTCCAACTCGCGTGACTTGGCAGTTTTTGTTTTTTTTTTTTTTCCTGCAAGGATCCTGGGCTGCCGGTTTTAGGAAAGCGGTGTGAACAAAGGAAAGGAATCAGGCAGATTGCGGGAGAGTGCCTGGCAACTGTTCTTGGGCGCTCATCGGCCCACCCAGGGCCCAAGCAGGGCGAAGGGGCAAAGCTGATTCTCAAAGGACCAGGAATTCCTTCAAGCCGGCCTTCAGATGTAGTTTCTAAGCCTGGGGAAATGCGTCTCCAGTACGTTTGGTAAACTTTTTATCAGTCCACAGGAAAAAAGTTGTCCCTGTGTTACCGTGGCTTACGGATACCTCCCCGGGGGGTTCTGCATGATGAAGAAATGTACAAACTAAGTGGAATCAAATAAAATAATTTACTAAACGTGTTCGAGATGCTGTATAGGGCCACATGACCCATGGGTTTGAAAATAATTTCCCTACGGGCTCCCTTAGCAAGGGTGTTGTCTCTTATTATATAAGAGTTCATTCCATTTCTAACTATCAGTTTCATGATATCTTTCTTTCTTTCTTTTTTTTTTTTTTTTTGATATTTATTTCTGAGAAAGAGAGACAGAGAGGGTGTGAGCAGGGGGGAGAGAGAGAGAGAGAGAGAGAGAAGCCGAAGCAGGCTGTGTGCTCTCAGCACCGAGCAGGGCACAGGGCTTGAACTCACGAGCTGTGAGATCACGACCTAAGCCAAAGTCAGACGCTTAACCCACTGAGCTACCCAGGCACCCCCATGATGTCTTTGCGATTAAGAAAAAAACCTTTTCTACTCTAATGAACTATTGGCTGGCTTTTCTTTTCCTCTGCTTGTGACTGATGGGTTTGATTACTTTCATTGGCAAACGCGACCCTTCTCAACAACCTTGTAATCCAGTTTATTTTGTAACTTTTCTTTATTTTGTGTTTTAGATCATCAAAGTGGGTAACTAGATGGCTGATATCCCAGTGTGAGTATTCCAAGGTATCTAGTCCATATGGGAAAGAGAGTTGGAGGATTGTAACCTCCATGCTTTATTATAGACGTTTGTTTGTCCTGTGGGGGGAAAATGATTTGAGGAGACAGAAGACTTATAAATGTGTGCAAACTGAAGCCGGTTGTCCTGAAAGTAACACAATTGATCCAACAGTATTGCAGTTTAATATGTTGGGGAAAACATTTTGGGGGAGACCAGCGTGTCCAGGATTCTGTGAGCTGAGCAGGTATTAGTAGAATTTGGCTTCAGTCTTTCGGTAACTTTGCACTTTAAAGCTTTGACCGTCACAGGGAATCGCTAACCTGTCTGATTTTTCAGCTAATATTGCTTTTCCCCGAGTACACTTTTCCTGGACTCGTTCTTTTGTTTCTTTTCCTCCCCATCCCCCTTCTCCCGGCCACCAGCTCAGCTGCCCCTTCTGCTGCCATTCTCGGGTCAGCCACCTGAGAGGCTCCCACGGGCCTCAGTGCAGGGACTCCAGGCCAAATGGGGGCTTAGCAACACCAGCCCCATTGCGATGGAAATTTCAAGACTCGGCTGCTTCAGCAATGATCAGGCTTTCTTTTCCCTTTTTTCTCTCTTTTTTCTCTCTCTCTCTCTTTTTTTTTTTTTGCCTCACCTCGCCTCACCTTTTCTTTCTTTCCCTTCCCCTCGTCTCCCCTCCCCTCCTCTCCCCTCCCTTCCTCTCCCTTCCCTTCCTCTTTGTTCCCTTCCTCTTCCTTTCCTTCCCTTCCTCTTCCTTCCCTTCCCTTCCCTCCCTTCCCTTCCCTTCCTTTCCCTTCCCTTCCCCTCCTCTCCCTTCCCTTCCTTCCTCCCTCCCTCCCTCCCTCCCTCTCTTTCTTTTCTTTCTTTCTTTCTTTCTTTCTTTCTTTCTTTCTTTCTTTCAGTAGTTAAAAATTTCTTTTAGCTTTTTATGCAAATGCTAAACCCCCAAATCCTTCTCTCAGTTTTTTTTTTCTTTTTGAGAGAGAGAGAGAGAGAGTGCGCACATGCTTGTGTTGCAAGCAGGGGAGAGGCAGAGGGAAAGAGAGAGAGACAGAGAGAGAGGTAGGGAGAGAGAGAGAATCTTAAGCAGGCTATATGCCCAGCACAGAGCCCCAACTCACAACGGTGAGACCATGGCCTAAGCCAAAACGAACAGTCAGACGCTTAACCGACTGAGCCCCCCGGCATGCTGAACCCCATGTTTCCCCTGACTGTTGAGAAGAGGAATTGTGGGAGGTTGGATTCATTTGTTGTCTGAGCAGGTGTATGGGGACACACCCACACTTCCCGGAAAACCACTCCAAGTGTGGGCAGGATAAGACACTCATTCCCTGTTGATGACAAATGAGTCAGTTCTATTTTGTCTCAAGAGAACTGCTTGTTCTAATAGGCATCTGAGTTCACGGATTAGAAAGGTATAGAGCACTCAGAGAAACACTGGCCGTTTGTCCCCAGTGGAATATGTGTGGAATACCGCTAAGGAACTGCAAGAAAACGTAATCGAATACATGGTTAGTATTTTGAGCAAACTACTATCAGTTCAGATGAATTAAGAATAAAAATAAAAGTTTTTACTTGACTTTCACTTCTTCCTTCTCTGACGCTTTTCCATTCTTCATGCAGATCTGAGTTTCCGACCTAGATGATTTTCCTTCTCTCTGAAGAACTTCTTTTCACATTTCTTGCCAGACATATCTACTGGCAATGAATTCCTTCAATTTTTGTTTGAGAAAATCTTTACTTCCCTGTTTCTTCTGAAGAGTAATTTTACAGATTACAGAATTCTAGATCGGGGGATTTTTGGTTTTTGCCTTTTTCCTTTTAGCACTTAATTAAACAATTTTTTTTAAACGTTTATTTATTTTGAGAGATGGGGGTGGGGAGAGAGAATCCCAAGCAGGCTTCACACTGTCAGTGTAGAGCCTGATGCAAGTCTTGAACCCAGGACCCATGAGATCATGACCTGAGCCAAAATCAGGAGTTGGACACTTAACCAACTGAGCCAGCCAGGTGCCCCTTCATTTAGCCCTTTAAATACTCTACTCTCTTCTTGCCTGCATGCTCTGAAGGGGAAGTCAGATGTAATTATTATTTTTTGCTCTTCTCTAGGTGAGGTAAGGTTTTTGGTTTTCTTCTCATCTGGTTTCTTTCAGGATGTTTTCTTTATATCTGATTTTTCTGTAGTTTGAATATGTCATGCTTGGGTGTAGTTTGTGTGTGTGTGTGTGTGTGTGTGTATTTTTCTATTTGTATGTGTGTGTGTATTTTTCTATTTGTGTATGTGTGTGTGTGTGTGTATTTTTCTATTTGTGTGTGTGTGTGTATTTTTCTATTTGTGTATGTGTGTGTGTATTTTTCTATTTGTGTGTGTGTTTGTGTGTGTGTGTGTATTTTTCTATTTGTATGTGTGTGTGTATTTTTCTATTTGTGTGTGTGTGTGTATTTTTCTATTTGTATGTGTGTGTGTATTTTTCTATTTGTGTGTGTGTGTGTGTATTTTTCTATTTGTGTGTGTGTGTGTGTTTTTCTATTTGTGTGTGTGTGTGTGTATTTTTCTATTTGTGTATGTGTGTGTGTATTTTTCTATTTGTGTATGTGTGTGTGTATTTTTCTATTTGTGTGTGTGTGTGTGTATTTCTATTTGTGTGTGTGTGTGTGTATTTTTCTATTTGTGTGTGTGTGTGTATTTTTCTATTTGTGTGTGTGTGTGTATTTTTCTATTTGTGTGTGTGTGTGTATTTTTCTATTTGTGTGTGTGTGTGTGTGTATTTCTATTTGTGTGTGTGTGTGTGTATTTTTCTATTTGTGTGTGTGTGTATTTTTCTATTTGTGTGTGTGTGTGTATTTTTCTATTTGTGTGTGTGTGTGTGTATTTTTCTATTTGTGTATGTGTGTGTGTGTGTGTATTTTTCTATTTGTGTGTGTGTGTGTGTATTTTTCTATTTGTGTGTGTGTGTGTGTGTATTTTTCTATTTGTGTGTGTGTGTGTGTGTGTGTGTGTGTGTGTGTGTGTGTGTTTATCCTGCTTGGTGTTCTCTGAGCTCCCTGCATCTGTGGTTTGGTGTCTGACATTAATCTGGGGCAATTCTCAGTTGTTATCACTTCAAATATTGCTTCTGTTCCTTTCTGTCTCTCTTCTCCTTCTGATATTCCCATTATACATATATTGCGTCTTTTATCCCATTGTGCTTTGATACTTTATTCTATTTTTTTCTAGTCTTTTTTCTCTTTGATTTTCAGTTTGTAAGTTTCTACTGTCATACTCATGAGCTCAGAGATCCTTTCTTTCTCAGCGAGGCCTTCAAAGATGTTCTTCATTTCTGTTATGGTGTTTTTGATTTCTAGTATTTCTTTTGGGTTCTTTCTTAGAATTTCCATCTCTCTGCTCACATTTGTTCTTATATGCTGCCTACCTTTCCCATTAAAGCTCTCAGCATGTTAATCACAGGTTTAAAAAATTCCTGGTCTGATAATTCCAATATTCTTGCCATATCTGACTCGGGTTCTGATATTTGTTTAGTCTCCTCAAGGGGCATTTTTTTCCTTTTAGTATGCTTTGTAAGTTTTTGTTGAATGGTATATATGATGTACTGTGTAAATGGAACTGTGGTAAATAGGATTTTAGTGATATGGAGTTAAGATGCACAGCGAGAAGAAGCACTTTACAGTCCTATGATTAGTTCTTAGTCTTTTGGTGACCCTGTGTCCCTGGACTATGAATGTCACTGGTGCTTCTGTCTTTTAGGTGGGACAGGATGGTCAGAAGGGGCTGGACTTGTGTATTTCGCTTCCCCAACAAAAAAAGCTAGAGCTGGTTGGAATTGAGTATTTCCCTTCCTCTGGGTAAGTTAGGCTCTGATAAAACCCAGCACGTTAGACTCTGATAAAGTAGCCTCTTTCCAGGGCAGGTCTTGTTAAGAAGAACAGAACTCTATGACATATCTCAAAATGATTCCTTTTCTTCTTCCCCTGCAAGAGAACATTTTTCTCTAATATTACTGTGAGGACTTGGTAGAGCTCCTGGAGGGAACTCACAAAAGTGTGGGACCCCAAAGACTGAGTCCTTGTGGAATTTTACCTCTCAGGATTGCCCACACTGAACCTCCAGAAAGTCCTCAGTTACGGTTCCGATTTTCCCACTCTAGCGCTGATGCCCATGGCAGTTTCTGCTTTGGCAAGTGGAAGTTTTCTGTATTTGCCTGTCTGTCTCTCCAGTTTGGAGTGTAGCAGCTTGCCCTGTGCCCTCACTGCACCGGCAGATCAAAGCACAGTTGTTGATTTTTCTGTGTGTGTAGCTTTTTACCCATGGTTAGGACAGCGTGAAGGACTTTCACGTTTCTTACACGCTGGACCAGAAACCACAAGTTCGTGTCTCTGTAAAAATCTTTCTCCAACTTTTTCTTTGGTTTTGTTATAAAACCAAACATAGATACTAAAGAGTCCGCCATAGGGTACCTACACGCTCCGTTATGGGTTAAAATCGAAGGAAGATTTTCTGGTGGAACTGCTGGAATCTTTTGCATCGGATTCTCTGGAGGAGAGGTTGGGGCAGAAGCAGAGGTGATTCTGGTTCTAACTGAAAAAAATGTTCCTTCCAAAGTCATTAATCTAACGATCATGAATGAGTTACACTTTCAGCAGATTTTTTTGTGTCCATAAACAAAGAAGGACTTGCTGCTCGAGGGCCCCTGATGAATCAGCAGAACTTAAAGTGCAAGAATAGGGGGCACCTGGCTGGTTCAGTAGAAAGAGCATGTGACTCTTGATCTCCAAGTCGTGAGTTCGAGCCCCACGTTGGGTGTAGAGATTACTTAAATAAAAATTAAGGCAAGCAAACAAACAAAAACAAATGGAAAGTTCAAGAATGGAAAGTGTACTGATGCTGAGATGCCATTCTTGTGAGCTCCCAAGTTTCTGCAAGTATCTTAACTACAATTAAGTAAAAGCTGGGAAAGAAATTATGGTTGCATTGCTTTCTTTCACTGTCTGTATTGCAGATATAATGAAAAAAAAAATCATTAGTTTATGAGAGTCTTATATGCATTGAGTTTGGAAGGAATGACTCCAAAATGCTTCCCAATCCAGTAAAGAAGTCAAAGTCCAATAAAGGCCCCAAAGTGAATAAAAATGACTCAAAGTTATGCTTTTTAAAAAGTCTCATAGAAGATATTTATCTGAAAAGGCATAGATTGATGCAGATAAAAAATATGAATATTGTCGTTAATATTATGAACATTTTATAGATGCTTAAACGTTGAATGTCAGATGAAAATTTATTGTTTGCTTAGGTTTTTAATTAAGTTCATTTCCACATGTTCTCGAGGTAGAATATGGTGGTCAAGGGTGCAGCTCAGAAGTGGTCAGCATTTCTGACCTTGGGCAAATTGCTCAGTTTGCTCATCTGTGAAATGGTGATGCTAGGAGACCTTAGAGCCTGCATTAGGGCCCAGTGGGGTAGTTCACGTAAAGCTGTGAGAGTGGCTACGGGCATCCAGTAAGAGCTCAATAGATGTTCATTATTTTTGTTCAATATAAAAAACCTATCATTTAGAGACATACAAGGTATGATTACTGGATAAAGAGAGAAACTCTCAGTATTCATAGAAGAGCATAGGGGGCTGCTTTTCTTAAAATATGTTTGTATTGTGTTTCATTTCTTTTTTTTATTTGTTTTTTATATTTATTTTTGAGAGAGAGACAGGGTGTGAGCAAGGGAGGGGCAGAGAGAGAGGGAGACATGGAATTGGAAGCAGGCTCCAGGCTCCGAGCTGTCAGCACAGAGCCCAATGCAGGGCTTGAACCCACGGGCCACGAGACCATGACCTGAGCAGAAGTCCAACTCTCAACCAACTGAGCCACCCAGGTGACCCCGTGTTTCATTTATAAAGAAAGTGTTGAAACTCTCCTTCATGTCACGCACAGTCGGCCCATCCCTAAGCCTGATGGAAACGAGGAGAGAAGCCGGGGAAACACGAGCAATTTCTAAAAGGGGAAAAAAGCAGTAAGGAAAAAGCTGGAGAACGCTGGTGTAATCTTACTTTTTTGAGCAAAGGTACAAAATGGGTTGGCAGAGTTTTCTTTCGTGATTGACACTGGAAGTCAACACACTTTCTCTGTTAAGGACAAGTTAGTAAATATATTTGGCTGTGTGGGCCATATGGTCTCTATCACACACTCAACTCTATTTCTGTAGCACAAAAGTGGCCATAAATAATACATGAAAACTGGTGATGGCTGTGTTCTAATAAAACTTTATTTACAAGAGCTGGTTGGGAGCCATAGTTTGCTAACCCCTGGTCTAGAGCACACCTGAAAGTGACATAAAGCATTTGTTGTTTTGCCTCTGATGACCTCTTTTTCCCCTTCTCCTTTCACTCCACGCATTTTCTACCTAAATTCTAGGTGCATCCCAGTAGTGACCCAAGAGGTCAGCCACGGCTCATTCAGGAGCACAAGGCAGTATTTGTGCACAGGCCCAGTCCTCCCACGTTTTCGGAGGGGAGCTCATACAAGACAAAGCTTCTTGATTACATGGATGACTTTGCATAACTTAAATATCTTATTCCATTAAAAGACACTCTCCCCGTCAGGGTTAGAGAATGGAAAATGAAGAGGGTGAGAGGTTCAGAAAGTTCCAGAAGATGAAGCTTAATTCAGAAGACATTACCTGACATCCCACTCAAAATATTCTCAACGGAACACACACTGCGCCCTCACACAGGGAGAGGCCCATGTCTCCAGACTTTCGTCGACTTGAGGGTGAGTCCCCAGCTTCCTTCACATAATCCAGCCTCTTCTTGTCTCCACGTTCCCTGGGGCTGGGTTCATCTCTCAGTCTTTGGTTATAAAGTTTTATTCTGATTTCTTAGGATTTATCTGCTTGTCAGTGTTAATTTTTTTTAATGTTTATTTTTGTGTGTGAGAGAAAGAGAGAGAGAAAGAGAGAGCAGGGGAGAGGCAGAGAAGGAGGGGGGCAGAAGACCTGAAGTGGGCTCTGTGCTGACAGCAGAGAGCCAGCTGTGGGGCTCGAACTGACGAATCATGCCCTTAGCCGAAGTCGGACGCTTAACGCCACCCAGGCGCCTCTGCCTGTCAGTTTTAAAATCTTATTTCCATTTCAGCCAAGAACACCCAAGTCCCGTCACAAACTTATCTTGGGTTTCAAAATTTATCGGGTGGGCACAATGAACGGGCTAGATGAGGCTTTGCTACAGGTAACAAGTCTATATCTTTTATTTATTTTTAATTTTTATTTGTATTTTTAAAGTATATTATGTATTTTAATGATTAATTATTTTTGAGAGAGAGAGAGTACAAATGGGGCAGAGGCAGAGAGAGGAGGACAGAGGATCCAAGGTGGGCTCTGTGCTGACAGCAGCAGGCGCGATGTGGGGCTCGAACTCGCGAACTGTGAGATCATGACCTGAGTCAAAGTCTGACGCTCAGCTGACTGAGCCACCCAGGTGCCGCAAGTCTATAACTTTTAAGATCTATAGAAGAAGTGCTCCAATTCCAGCCTTCTTCCTTCATGGCATCTAGCCCAGTGTCTTATACTCAGTCAATATTTGTCGATGTTATTTCAAGGAAGAAGCCACTGTGACTCTATCCCTTTGTATATTAGTTCCACAAAAGACTGATTTTCTAGTTCCAGAAGCAGAACTGAAGCAAGTTCTTTTCCTCTGGGGAGAACAGGACTTTGCATCAAGACGTAGACTCCCAGAATAAAACGCATCTGTTTTCTTGAGACTCATAGGGGAAATGGTCAGGAGGTGTTGCGGATTTCTATGGGAGTTAAGGGTCACAGTTTCTTTCCATTCTAGATAAGAGTTGGGTGCTGGCTGGAGAGCACATGAACAGCTCATTGGCACTGGAGAAAGCAAAGTCCTTTATTACCCAATGGAAAGAGAGATAGCACTTCTAGAAGCCAGTCCTCACAGGTGCAACTATGGCGACCTGTACTGTTGCCTTAGGCTCTGGTAAGAAGACACCCAGAGGGCTCCCTAATGGAACCAGCTGCATATAATCCTCATTCTTATCAAGAAGGCTAGATCACAGGGGCTGGTGGCCTTATCACATCTGGGCAGCCAGTGATTTCACCTATCATCAACGAATCCTTTACAAACCCAACCACGTAGATACATTTCAAGCATATCACGGGTGCCTGAATCAAACTGCCATATTATAATCAAGTTGCATCATCAGGCTTTATCGCTAAAGGCCTAGGGTTTTAAATACCTTATGGGAAAGTCTGATGACCTACGAAAGAAAGTCTCCTTTCACAATGGCGTTTACTTGGCCGTGTGTGCAGACACATCGCAGGTCCCAGGAAGAAAAGAATTTCTCCGGGAAACTCTAACCAAGGCACATTAGTAATTTCTTGCTTATTTCACCCTAACACTGAATTTTCTTTTCGTTCATTCATTCATTCACTCCATTTTTGTTGAGTGTTCCTTATGTATCAAGCATTATCTTAGGGACTATGGGTACCCTAGTCAATAAAACATGTATAATGTTTGCCCTCACGGAGCTTATATGAAAAAAATCTGACAATTCAGCAAATAAATGAGTGAGCTAGGTAATCAGATGTTGATCAGTGCCACGGAGAAAAATAAAGCAGGCAAGGAAATTTGGTAGCTGCAGAGGAATGGACTGGTTTCGGGGAAGCTTTAATGAATTCAGTGGATGGAAAAGAGCTCTCTGTTAAACTGTGAGATGCCAAGAGCCCTGAGGGAGCTTAAGGAAGGAGCCATATGGATATTGTGGGGAAGGGCATTTGAGCCAAAGGGACTTCTGAGCCAGGAATGCGACTTGGTGTGTTTGAGAAGCAGGAGGCCAGTGTGTGGGGAAGGGAGTGAGTCAGAGGAAGAAAGGAGGAAAGAAGAGAAAAGAGAGGTGGAGGGGTTCCAGGTATCCCTCCCTCACCAGCTACTCAGGGATCATTTATGGAGCCTCAAGTACTTGCAAGGCCCTGTGTGCGAGAGGGTTGGTGCTTGTTTGAAGGTGTTTGAAAGTGTGAACCAGTTAAGGGAGAAGGGCAATGTTTGGGTCCTGCTGGATAGACATGATGGAAATCTAAGAAAAGATGTTGGAAATGCAGGAGAATTTCTGGTAGGCTCTAAAGCAAACACACTGGTGTGACAAAATCATCCAAAAAGTAGTCATGAAGCAATGGTTTCGATTTGGATTTGGAAGATAGCACCTAATTATTTTTTAATGTTTATTTTTGAGAGGGATAAAGGGAGAGAGAGAGAGAGAGAGAGAGAGAGAGAGAGAGAAAGAGAGGGAGCATGAGTGGGGGAAGAACAGAGAGAGCAGGAAACAGCATCGGAAGCCAGCACAGGGTCCTAGCGGTCAGCACAGAACCTGACTCGGGGTTCAAACCCACGAACCGTGAGATGATGACTTGAGCTGAAGTTGGATACTCAACTGATTGAGTCCCAACCCAGGCATCACAGGTAGCACTTAATTTTATTTATTTAAAAAAAATTTTTAATGTTTTTATTTATTTTTGAGACAGACAGAGACAGAGCATGAGCAGGGGAGGGGCAGAGAGAGAGGGAGACACAGAATCCGAAGCAGGCTTCAGGCTCTGAGCTGTCAGCACAGAGCCCGACGCGAGGCTCGAACTCATGGACTGTGAGATCACGACCTGAGCTGAAGTCGGACACTTCACCTACTGAGCCACCCAGGTGCCCCAATAGCACTTAATTTTAAAGGAAAAACTTCTTAATTACGTTTTGTTAAATGTGTTAAATATGTTAATATTTCTCAATGGTGGTAGGACATAACCCAGATGTTTGGGACAGGACTTGGAAGGAATCTTACAGTAGATAATCTGTAAGTGGATAAATGAAAGGTGTCTGTAATAGCAGTGGGGATTTGCTTACGCTTTTTTCCCAGAATTTTCATGTCATTCATAGGAGATATGCTCTTTTTTTTAAATGAAATTTATTGTCAAATTGGTTTCCATACAACACCCAGTGCTCATCCCAACGGGTGCCCTCCTCAATGCCCATCACCCACTTTCCCCTCCCTCCCACCCCCTCACCAACCCTAAGTTTATTCTCAGTCTTTAAGAGTCAATTATGGTTTGCCTCCCTCCCTCTCTAACTTTTTCCCCCCTTCCCCTCCCCCATGGTCTTCTGTTAAGTTTCTCAGGATCCACATATGAGTGAAAACATATTGTATCTGTCTTTCTCTATATGACTTATTTCACTTAGCATAACACTCTCCAGTTCCATCCACGTTGCTACAAAAGGCCATATTTCATTCTTTCTCATTGCCACGTAGTATTCCATTGTGTATATAAACCACAACTTCTTTATCCATTCATCAGTTGATGGACATTTAGGCTCTTTCCATAATTTGGTGATTGTTGAAAGTGCTGCTATAAACATTGGGGTACAAGTGCCCTGGTGCATCAGCACTCCTGTATCCCTTGGGTAAATTCCTAGCAGTGCTATTGCTGGGTCATAGGGTAGGAGACATACTCTTAAATTCTTCTTCTTAGGCTCAGGAATGATTTCACAGCCCATCGATATTTGAAGGAATTCACTCAGCGTAAGACAAATACTGTTTTCATGATTAGGACACAAAATAGACACGTTCTAAGTAAGGAATCCTAATCAGACTTTAAGTCATCTATAAAATAAGTCTTTCCATGTGTCTGTCACACTTGTTTGATTTTAAAGTATTTTCTGCCAGGAAAAGCAAACAAAATCCATCCAGCCTAATTGTGGCCTGTAAGATTTTTCTGAAGCACTCCCCATGTCCTTCACGGTTTTTGTAGAACTTCCCTGCTGTTTGTAGATCACCTTTATCAAATATTATTCCTGCCCGAAACTTTACTTGTGCCCGAAGCACTCATCACATGTGAGCTTTCCCTGATAGCCAAGGAGGACTCTGGCTCCCTGCTTGGATTGCATTTTCTCGCTGGTCTCGTGTTTGCCTTATTCCTGCCCAGAATTTCCTTCCAGGTGCTCTCGAGGGAGGGGGCGGGGCCAGCCACCACAACAACTTGACCTTAACATTGTTGCCTGAAACTCTTAATGTTGGTCCCTCTTCGCAGCAAGCCCATGTGGTGGTCTTATCTTTATTTGATCATGAAGAGACTGATACATGATCAAGTCACAGGGCTAGTACTTCCAAGGCTAGGACTTGGGCCTGGGTCTGTGGATTCAAAAGGTGGGAGCTAGCACTAAACCCTTCCTTCTCTTACCCTTTGCAAACTCTTTCCAGGTCCTGTAGTTGTTTTGACAAATCACCTGTGATGTTTTTCCGTTTTTACAGTCCCCGTTCTGCCCAGTGACTGGATGACTGTCTTCCTAGTTGGCCTCTTAGCTGACAACTTCTCCACAGTGTATATGCTCACCTGATAGTGAGCATAGTTTTCCTGCAGCTGTGAAATTCCTCCATTCAGTGGCTCCTTCTTGATTATGGTCAAACTTCCCATATTACCATTCAAAATCTTCCCCTGATGCCACGCTGACTTTGAGTATTGGTTAGTCAAGCTCAACTTACTCCTGCCTCTGTTTTTCTGCCTGGGCTCTTGGCCCAGATGTTCTAAATCTCAGTCATATCTCAAAGTTTACTTCCCCCCAAACTTCCATCATACTGACCTTTGGCTTCTTTGACTCCCATCAAGACCAATGGTAGTGGTCTTTGTGTATGCTGTTCCTCTTCCTAGAATACTTTTCCTTCTGTCTCTCACTTAGCTTTCCTTTAAAACTGAGTCTAAGCTTTATTGTTTCTTCCAATGAGCCCTCTGAAGGCTCTTTTTTCTGTGACCCCATCGCACACCATGTTTACCAGTGTAGTAGAAGACCATATTGCACTGAGATGGCCTATGTCATTGTCTTCCCTTCCAGACAAACAGAACGTAGGAACATAAGTCTGGCCCAGTCTTGTATTTCCAGCTGGAAAAATTCCTCCATGCCATGTGTCCCAATATGAGTGAGTGAGCCTTGTTATCATTGGTTTGTTGAGGTCTATGCAGCAAATCCTATCACTCTTTTTTTGCCAAACTTCCATTCTTTTTCTCTTTCTCTTCTGGCTTCTTCCCTCGTTTCCTGATGATGGCTTCTCACCAACTGAATCTGGATATTGAGCTTCTGGTCCTGGACTTGTCTTTCCCTTGGGTCTGATTTCTAATGTCCACTTCCAATGAATTTACACCCAGTCCGCCTGGGTCACAGCTCAACCTAGTACAGAATTAATTCCCTTGGCTGTTAGTACAGCCCGCAGACTAACAATCAGGTCTGGTTCATCTCAGACTCTGTGAAAAAGAACTGAAGGATTTACCCAGAAAGCACATGTGCTGTAATCAGATTATGGAAAAACAATGAGAATATGGGAAGGTGTGAAATAGACAAAAAGCAGGATCGTGTGTGGTGTTGATGTAATTGTGTTGTGCAGACAGCAAGACAGGCTGCTGCTGCAAAAAAAGGGAGAGAGCACCCTAGACAAGCACTGGCAGGAAGATGATCAAAGTCCAACTTGATTGGTCTTGGAAGGCTGGATAAAGGCTGCAGATACAGGAAATCTATATCGGAAATAAAGGAAATAGGGAG
Source organism: Panthera tigris (assembly GCF_018350195.1). Taxonomy (NCBI): domain Eukaryota; kingdom Metazoa; phylum Chordata; class Mammalia; order Carnivora; family Felidae; genus Panthera; species Panthera tigris. Next base: position 18,343,318 of record NC_056664.1, read on the forward strand.
TGGCACATCCAAATCTCTGGCAGTCTCGTCTCCGTCACAAATATCAGCCAAATCCACATTCAATGAAACTTTTGGTTTCTGGTTGTTTCTGAAGATTTTCTCTGACCCTTTCTTGTCTTTCTTTCATGTGTTGCTGATTTTCTTTAGTGATATGTTTCGATTTCTTTCTCTTTATTCTTTGCGTATTTAGTGGTGGTTTTTGACATATGGTTATATTAGGTTTGTATATAACCTCTTCTGCATATAGCAGTCTGTATTAGATGGACAGTTGCTTAAGTTTGAACCCATTCTGTAGTCCTCTCCTTCCCATATTTTAAGTCTATGTTATCCTGTTTCATATCCTTTTTTTGTGAGTTCCTTGGCTATTTTTTTTTTTCAGAAATATTTGGACACTTGTGGTTTTTTGTAAGAACCATCACTTTATTTGACTTCTTCTTGTTGCCTTTATTGCTCCCATCAGCACTGACTGGTGACTTTATTTTGGGATCCTTTTTCACCAATGAAATTTGCTACCTTGATAAAGAATTTGAGTTCTGGCTTGGACCTGGGTTAAAATCCTGACTCTAACTTAACTAACTGGGTGGCCTCGAGCAGACTTCTTAACTTATCTGCCCATTAGATGGAATGCTTCCCAGAAAACTCTTAGCACAAATTGTTTGGTACACAGTAAGCACTCACAGGTAGCTGTTGTCATTGCTAGTTCTGAGGGTTACCATGTGGGAGACAATTAGTGGAGAACAACACATTTCCATTGCAATTTCGATGTTGGGTGGCTGGATAGACTCAGTCTCTGGTGAGCTAATGGGTTTCATTTACACACCCATGGTTAGAAAATTTATGGCTTAGAAAAATGATAAATTATTATATGTCAGGAACCATCAGAGTCATGCATAAGGATTTGAAGCCTCACATGTCAAATCTGCCAGAGCTGAGGGTCTACGATACTTTCTTCTCTGCCCGTTGGAAAGAACAGCTGGACACCAGGCTGCGTGTGCTTGTAAACAATTATTAAATTACCCTGTAGACTTGTCTTCTCTAAGCAGAATGAACTTGGTTCTTTTAACCTCTCCTGAGCATGGTTTTGATTTTCCATCTCTTTAATCATCTCTGTGGCTCTTTTCTGAACCTTCTCCAAGTTCACCATGTCCTTCAATTTACTCTCGAGTGCCTAATTGCTCAAAGTTCTCAGCTAAAAGTTTTCACAACATGGAGTAGAGCTATACCCTTTCTAAATGCCCCACCGTACCTGTGCACACAGGCCTGCCTTCTTTTAAAATTTGCTGCTGTGCCATGGGCTCATAATAACATCCTACATTTGTACAAGAAAGGTAGTTTTCAAAGGACTCTTACGTGTCATTTCCTGTGATCTCCATTACAATCCAGTGAGCTGGGTACAACCGTCCTCCTTTCTCAGACGAGGAAACTGAGATTAGAAGGACTCAGAGACTTGCCTGACGTCACAGAGACAGGACGTGTTATGGCTGGCACGGAGTCTAGGGAATCTGGTCTCTAAATGCCAGTGTTCTTTCCACCACATCCAGACTTACGCTTATAAACAATTTGTAAAGTACATGGTCATCTGAAGAGTTTTCTGCTCTACTTCCTGAGAGCTTGTTTTTTCCACTGTAGTTGGGTTGGTTTTATTAATTTCCTTCCACCAAACCCTTCCCCTTGACTCACTGATCCTTCAGGACTTTGACCGCTGTGTGCTGAGGCTGAGTGGCCACTTGGTGAGGGAGTAGGCTTAGGTTGAGTGTGTCCCATAATTAAGGGCCTTCGAAAGATGCTTTTGGAAACACTGAGTTTCCCTTCGCAGTAATTTCAAAGTTACTGATCTAGAGTTTTTCTCCTAATGATGCACATTGTTATGTAAAGCTTTGGCCTTTAGGGTTCTTTGCACTGTTTCCAATTAAAAAGGTATTTCCTTGTGGGGAGGAAAAGGTGAGTCCAAACCCTCTCTTGTACAGCCCACGGTGCCTGGAGCACTTCCAGGGCAAGCGTGGCTTGTCATGTATGTGACCAAAGTCTGCAGAGGGCGAAGACTTCCGTCAGGTGCAAGGCCAAGGTCTACACCGTTAGTGTTTGTGGATATTTGTTTTCCCACCCTGTAGGAGTGATAAATACTGAATACTAACTACCGACTGCTAAAGAGGTAAGCACATGAATAATTCTGGAGCTAGAAATCCGTATGATTTATATTCCATCATTGGAGAAGGATTTAAAACAAGCCTACTCACCTATATGTTGGATATTTTAAAAATGAATTCACTGGTTGTTGGACTGAATTAACGAGTCAATGAAGCCATTGTAATGTAATCCCACATCCATTTGTAACAACAGTTAAAGAGGTTTTTTATGTAAATAAAAATGCTGAGGCAGGACAGTTGATAGTGAAGATTAGGGAGAGAGGGTGGTCGCAACTCTGCAGTATTTCCCAACTTGCACAGGAGAATCAGCTAGAAGGGGGAAGGAGGTGCAATAAACAATAGCAATCACCCCAGCTCCTGCCATTCTGACTTAATCAGTTTGAATTGGAGCCCTGCATTGACTTCATTTAAAGATCCTCAGGCGACTTAAAGCGGACAGGGTTGAGACCCAGTGAAAAGTGAGGGAGAGGAGATGGGAACCCAAGGGTCACTACAGACAAGTGCCTCATATCGCCTGGCTTGGGTTTGCGAGCTTTGGGCAGCTGGCCCTGATTTTGGGCACCATCACAGTCCTGGGGCTGACTGTAGCTGACAGGGGTGGGAAGTATACAGATATTCACCATTTTAAGGGATTTTAAGACCTGATGACTTAGCCACATCTTCCATGTCATGTGATTCCCCTGGACTTCTCTATTGCTCCGTAGACCTGTGATGGAAAAGCCCAGACGCCAGTGCCAATGGATTTCCAGTATCCTCTAGGGAAGCTTGTCCTAAATGAACTTGATCATAAGAATTTCCTGGGATGCTTGCTAAATATGAATATTCCTAGACCATTCCCCTTGAGATTCTGATTCACGAGTTCTGGGATGGGGCACTGTGGTCTGTATATTTTAAAGGACCCTTCTGGGCAGACAAATGTAGGAAATTTGGAACACATGAGATGCCATCGCAGAGCTCATTGGATGTGTAGATTTCCCAAGGCCACCAACATCAGATTCAGTAGGCCTACACGGAGGCCCAGGAATCTGCATTCTCAACACTCTCTTGTATTCCTCAAGTAGATCTGATGTGGGTGATTCTCTTGTGCGGTTTTAGATATGCTGCCCCAGGAGAGAAATGATATTTATTAAGGGTCTACTCTGTGCCTGATCCAGTCCAAGCTGTTTTATTTCCAATTTTTTTTAATGTTTATTTATTTTTGAGGGACAGAGAGAGACAGAGCGCGAGTGGGGGAGGGGCGGAGAGAGAGGGAGACACAGAATCCGAAGCAGGCTCCAGGCTCCCAGCTGTCAGCACAGAGCCCGACGCGGGGCTCCAACCCACGAACCGTGAGATCATGACCTGAGCCAAAGTTGGACGCTTAACTGACTGAACCACCCAGGGACCTCAAGTCCAAGCTGTTTTAAAACTTTGAGTGCACTCGCTCTCCCCCTTGGCCTTCTGTCCTCTCAAGCATGACCAGGATCCATGCTGCTCCTCGATGTCTGGTTGTCTGTTGATGTTCTTGGCATCTTTTGTCTTCTTATTTTCACACATTGCCAAGGTCCCTGAAGTTCTCATGACCAAAACTGCCAACATTATCTATCCTTGCTCTTCTAGACAGTTGAGGTAAAATGGGTATGATGTTGGTTGTAGATTTCATAGTTTGAAAAATGATAGCCTGTAGATTTTCTAGAAGTGAGCATTGCGCCTCTCTCACATCACATTCATTTATTTGGGTCCTTTCTCTTTTCTTGTTGATAAGTCTGGCTGGGGGTTTACCACTTTTATTCATTCTTTCAAAGAACCGGCTCCTGGTTTCGTTGATCCATTCTATTGTTTTTGTTTGTTTCTGTATCATTTAGTTCTGTTCTAACTTTATGATTTCCCTCCTTCTGCTGGTTTTAGGCTTTATTTGCTGTTCCTTTTCTAGCTTTTTTAGGTGTAAAGTTAGGTTGTGTATTTGGGACTTTTCTTGCTTTTTTGAGGCAGGTCTCACGTCACATTCAAAGGGTATATTCGCCACATGGATTCGGGCTTAAAAGATAATAGTAACATGCCTTTAAGTTTGGTTTTTCCAAAGCTGCGGAAACATCTATATTGAGGTTTTATACATCAACCCTTGATAGAGGGTGGTGGTATAAGAGTGACTCAATAAAGTCTATACAGCTAAGATAGGTCAGACCACACATATCCTAAAACCCAATTCTAAATGGGCTGAAAGGCATTTCTTGACTGAAGGAATTGAGAAGTCCAACATTCTAGTAAGTGTTAGGAGCGCTCTGATAAGCTCAGGTTCATTCCTCTGAGATTACTTTCACTTTGGCCTTCTCTGTTGGTCGGCTTCCTTCTCATTTTGGATTCTCCCAGAGTAGGGAATGGCTTTAGCAGCTTCCAGCTTTCTGTGTGCAAGCCACACCTTTCCAGAGAAAGAGAGAATTCCTCTTTCTCTAACCACTAAACAAAATCCAGGACACGTCTATGATTAAGTTAGCTTGGGTTACGCACTCTTACCTGAACTAATAATTAAATTGACTGGCACAGAACCACCAGGATCCACCCTGGCGATGGGGCAGGGTGACACCCAATTTTCACGAGTGCCGTTGGGATGAGGTGGAATGGCTGCTTTGAGAAGAACCAACAATGTCCATTCCAGAAGCAGTCTGTTTTATTCTATGACAAGACACTGTATTCCAGATACGTGGCTCTCTATTTTTCCTACTTTAACAGAGGATGATGGGGGGGGGGGGGATGCCTTATTAAAAAAGTTAAATTTGAGTACAGGTGACCCACAATGCTACATTAGTTTCAGGCAGACAACGTAGTGATTGCACTTCTCTGTGCATCGTGCCAGGCTCGTTGCAAGAGTAGCTGCCATCTGTCACCATGCAACGCTATCACCATGTCATTGACTCCATTCCCTGTGCTGTACTTTTTTATTGCCATGACTTATTCATTCCATAATTGGAAGCCTGTGTCTCCCACTCCCCTTCACCCATTCTGCTTGAATCTTCCCTCACCCCCCTTCTCTCTGGCAACCATTGGTTTTTTCTCTGTATTTATAGGTCTGATTCTGCTGGTTGTTTACTCATTTGTTTTGTTTTTTAGATTCCACAAATGAGTGAAATCATATGGTATTCATCTTTCTCGGTCTGACTTGTTTCACTTAGTATAATGCCCTGTATTATACAATGTCCATCCATGTTGTCACAAATGGCAAGATCTCATCCTTTTTCTTTTTAATGGCTGTGTAATATACACATATATATATGTATAATATGTAATATATTTTATATATATACATATATGTATGTGTATAAATATAAATATATATATTTATATATATATTTATATAAAAATTCCATATATATAGAATATATATATATATATATATATATATATATAAAGATTCCATATATATGTATATCACATCTTCTGTATCCATTCATCTATCGATGGACACTTGGGTTGCTTCCATATCTTGGCTGTTGTAAATAATGCCGCAATAAACATAGAAGTGCGTATTGGATTATGTGATATTTCTATTTTTAACTTTTCGAGGAACTCCCATACCATTTCCTATAGTGGCTGCACCAATTTACATTCCCACCAACTGTGCGCAAGGGTTCCGTTTTCTCCACATCCTCGCCAACACTTGTTGCTTCTTGCCTGTTTGATTTTCGCCATCCTGACAGGTGTAAGGTGATATCTCATTGTGGTCTTGATTTGCATTTCCCTGATGATGAGTGATGTTGCGCATCTCTGCATGTGTCTGTTGGCCATCTGTACGTCTTCTTTGAAACAATGTCTATTCAGATCCTCTGCCTATTTTTTAGTTAGGTTGTTTGTTGTTTTGATGTTGAGAAGTGTCTTTGAAGGGGGTCAACATGATCTCTCTAAATTCTTTCACTAAAAATAGTTGGTTAAGACTGCAGCTTTTTATGCCACACAGCACGGAAGGCCAGCCAATTCCAACACAACACAAGTTGTGTTTAGAAACTCTGCCTCCTTTATTCTTATGGGCCCAATAATAATAATTGTTACTATCTATTAATGTTATGCTAATTATTTCCCACAAATTATCCTATTGACTTTAAAAAGGTAGATACCTTGAGGAAATAATGGAAGCTCAGAGGTGTTAAGTCACTTGCCCAAGGTCACACAGCTAGTGAAAGCTTGGGCAAGACTGGGCTGGAACCCGGGTACACCTGCTTCCAGGACAGAGAAGCCCATGTTCTTTCAATCTGTGTTGGCTCTTAGGAAGCTGTGAAACAGGACTCAGAAAGAATATGAATCCTGCTTGCCTAATCTCTTATTTCCTTGTCTTTGAAGCAGAAATCAGAGAAAACATCAGTTTCTGCGGGTTCCGCAAACAATGAGTTGTATTTCCAATTTAAGGAATGTTTGTATAAATAATAATAAAATACTAAAATGTTGAAGGAGTAGAAATGCTTTTAAGAGTCAAAGTCTGGAGACTAGAGAGAGTTTCTCTCCAGCTATACAAGGATGGATCCATAGGATCTTCAGAGAAAGTGGACACAAAAAAACAACACAACCACAACAGGGTTTGAACACAACTCCATTTACTTATTTGTTTGTTTTTAACTTAGGAAGTGGGAAACACTAGCTAAAGAAATTGGCAAGAAATAATAGGAGCTAACAGGTTTATGTAATTGGCAAAAGTGGGAGTGTTAGTTATACACATAAGGTTTTTTTTTCAGTTGAAAAAGATTTTTAAAAATTAATTTATTTAAATTCGAGTTAGCTAACATACAGTGTAGTGTTGGTTTCAGGAGTAGAACCCAGTGACTCATCACTACCATATAACACTCGGGGTTCATCCTAACAAGGGCCCTCCTTAATGCCCAGCACCCATTTTAGCCCATCCCCCCACCCGCCTCCCCTCCAGCAGCCCTTGGTTTGTTCTCTGTATTTAAGAGTCTCTTATGGTTTGCCTCTCTCTTTGTTTTTAATCTTATTTTTCCTTCCCTTCTCCTATGTTAATCTGTTGTGTTTCTTAAATTCCACGTATGAGTGAAATCGTATGGTATTTGTCTTTCTCTGACTGACTTACTTCGCTTAGCATGATACACTCTAATTCCATCCATGTGGTCGTAAATGGCAAGATTTCATTTTTTTTTGATCGCTGGGTAGTATTCCATTGTATATATCTACCACTTCTTCTTTATCCATTCATTAGTGGATGGACATTTGGGCTCTTTCCATAATTTGGCTACTGTTGATAGTGCTGCTGTAAACATTGGGGTGCATGTGCCCTTTTGAATCAGCACGCCTGTATCCTTTGGATAAATTCCTAGTAGTGCTATTGCTGGGTTGTGGGATAGTCCTCTTTTTAATTTTTTGAGGAACCTCCATACTGTTTTCCAGAGTGGCTGCACCAGTTTGCATTCCCACCAGCCGTGCAAAAGCGTTCCTCTTTCTCTGTATCCTCGCCAACATGTTATTGCCTGAGTTGTTAAAACACCCAAAATGCTCCTTCTTCAGCAGAAAAATCCCTCCAGCCAACGAGGACTGAATCTTCTCCCAAGGCACATCTGTCCTCACCCTCTACCCGTGCAACTTTACATTTCCTAGATTGTGTGTGGTACAGAAAATGCGATGAGACAATTTAACCTAATCGATTTACAACTACTAATGGCTTTTGGTAGAGTGACTGGAGAAAAAAAATCCGAATTCTCATTACCTTTTCAATGTGATGCTCACTTCTTAATGACTTGAAGGTTAAAAAAATAAAAAAGGAGAGCCTGCTTTATTTATTTAAGACTTTCCTTGTGCAAGGCTTCTTTCCCCACGGAAAATAAGTTTGGGGGGAAGTGGAAGAGGAGGAAGTCATTCTGGCATTTCTTGTTTCCAGAATGCCCGGTATGAGGAAGGATACCAGGGCATCTGGGCACCTTCCAGAGAGAAGAAACTGATTGCAGACGGGCCGAGTGGCTTGTAATTGTCACCACGCTGGAGAAAAGGAGGTGCTTTGGGCCTTCCTCAGTAAGTTATCGACTCCGTGTGATATTTTTCCAGCGACAGAACTGACAAAATAAATACATCAATATGTTGTTATTAGGCAGAGACCTGGGACAGCCAGGAACCTGGGGTGGGGCACAGAGCAGACATGACATGCCTCCACTGAGCCAGGGAACAGAGCTCTCATTTCAGAACATTGTGTCCCAGGAACTTTCGTGAAGGGGCTATATCCAGGGGCTGGTAGAGACGTGAAGACATTGCATCAACACACCTGGATGACTCCATATCGTATATCTGTTGTCTCATTTTTGCAAGGTAAAAGTCAAGTTCTTAAATATGAAGACAGTAGGGACAAAATTAGGTAGAACAGAATTAATTACCCAGAGTTTAGAAAATAATCTTAAAGGGTGCCTGGGTGGCTCAGTTGGTTAGACATCCGACTTCGGCTCAGGTCATGATCTCGAGGTTCATGAGTTTGAGCCCCACGTTGGGCTCCGCACGCTTTCTCCCTGTCTCTCTGTCCCTCCCTCACTCGTATGCTCTCTCTCTCTCTCTCTCAGAAAGGAAGGAAGGAAGGAAGGAGGGAAAGAAGGAAAGAAGAAAAGAAGGAGGAAGGAAGGAAAAAAGGAAGGAAGGAAGGAAGAAGGAAGGAGGAAGGAAGGAAGGGAGAAAGAAAGAAAGGAAGAAAGAGAAACCTTAAGAACTTGGCATTATTTGAAAACACTTGTGAAGGCCCTACGGCTTCCTTAGGACATTAAAAAACAAAACCAAAATCAAATACTAACGTCACGATATGTAAGAAGGTATTGTAAGTTTGTCCCAAGATGTAGGTTTCCTAAAGGTCTGGAAGAGCAACCAAACACCAAACTAAACATCTCTTGGGTCTTTCACTCTCCCTAGGGAAAAATATGGCTAAATGTCAGCCGAGGGCTGGGAGTATTCACCACACCCTTCGGATTAAGTTTGCGTCAGCTAGAAAAGAGAGGTATGACTCCGTGATTCAGGGAGTCAGGCAGACGAGGTTGCACTTGACTGTCTGGTCCCTGAGCCAAGGCCTCTGCAGGCTGCCTGCTCATCCTTGCCACACCCTGCGCCTCTCCGGCCTCCTGTCCTCTCAGGCTCTACCTCGTGCTTGCTGCCCTAGCCGCAGCATGGCGGATATAATTGTCCGTTTTGTCCTTTCATTTTGTCCGTGGTGAGAAGGAGACAGCAATCTTAAAGACTGAGTTTCATTCATTCTTAACTGCCCTTTAGAAGTGGTGAGAATAGAACGTAGCAGTTCGGATACAGCTCTTGGGCTCACAAAGACTTGGCTTAGTGCACGGCCTGTTGGCTTTGTGACCTTAGGCAAGTCACTTAACTTCTCTGCGTCACAGATCCCTGTGAGTGCAGTTAGAGGTTTGGCGACGGGTCGATTCAGAATTCCCCACCGGCTCGGAAGATCCTGACCCCAGTCCTGCAGGAGACACGTGTTAGCCTGACACAGGTCTGCCCAGCCCTGCCTCAGTGAAAGACCCACTTTGGCTTGTGTGTGAGAGGGATAGATGGGGTGGGAGGGCGAGAAGAGAGGGGGTCTGCACCTGGATGGCTCAGCTGGTTAAGTGTCTACCTCTCGATTTTTGGCTGGGGCCATGATCTTGTGGTTCGCGGGATCGAGCCCCGTGACAGGCTCCTTGCTGAGCATGGGGCCTGCTTGGGATTCTCGCTTTCTCTCTCCCTCTGCCCCTCCCTCCCTCGTTCTCTTTCTCTCTCTCTCAAAGTAAATTAATAAACATTAAAAAAAGAGAGTTTCCAGCGTTTTCTGGAAAGCTGGGGGTACAAAAAGAGAGGTGTTCCAGTGGTTATGTTTGGCGAGGATGAGAGGTTTGTTAGGGAGAGAAAATGGGTTTTACACATTTTGATTCTTCTGAGTTCTCTGGAACGCTAGGTTTTGCCTGGTCTTTTTGGAAGCTTTATTTGTTTTCTTACCGAATCAGTAGTTAGAGCCTTCTTCTATCGACCCCATGTAGAAATCCGGTCTTACAAACTCACAGATGGAGAGTTCTTAATTCCATTTCCTATCTGTCAAGTTTCATTTTTCCAATCCACTCTCCCAAGTCCCTTTTCTCCTTCTCCAGCCCTCGATTAATGCTTGCGTAGACATCGCAGACTTATGTATATTTCCTCTGGCTCGTCTCTACAGGCAGTCTCCCCTCCACTCATTTGGTCCTTGTAAGTGAGTTAGTTAAAATATGGATCTAAACATCCATACTGTTTGGACATACTGCTAGGAAATTTATGCACTTACTAAAAAAAAATTTTTTTTTTAATGTTTATTCATTTTTTTTTTTAATTTTTTTTTTTAACGTTTATTTATTTTTGAGACAGAGAGAGACAGAGCATGAACGGGGGAGGGTCACAGAGAGAGGGAGACACAGAATCTGAAACAGGCTCCAGGCTCTGAGCTGTCAGCACAGAGACCGACGCGGGGCTCGAACCCACCGACTGCGAGATCGTGACCTGAGCCGAAGTCGGACGCTTAACCGACCAAGCCACCCAGGTGCCCCTAATGTTTATTCATTTTTGACAGAGAGAGAGAGAGAGAGAGAGACAGAGCATGAGCAGGGTAGGGGCAGAGAAAGAGAGAGAGAGAGGGAGACACAGAATCCCAAATAGGCTCCAGGCTCCGAGCTGTCAGCACAGAGCCGGACGCAGGGCTCGGACTCAGGAACCGCCAGATCCTGACCTGAGCCGAAGTCGGACGCTTAACGGACTGAGCCCCCCAGGCGTCCCTGACCCTTTATTTTTAATAGAAGCCTGTTTAGAGAAGCGTGCTATGTCTCCACACTGTTCTTGCTCAACGTGCTGTCCTCTGGTTTGTGTTATTCGAATCAGCAGTAGGTTTAGGGATCACATAAAAGTTTAAAAACAAAAATAGCCCACCAACCTTTCAAGATCCTGCTCTACATCACTGATGGTGAGGAATGCTCGTTCCCAGCAGAGCGGCAGGGATGGAGATCAGCAAGGAATTGCTCTGAGGGTGTCACCTCAGCCCAGCAGCTTGCCTGTCCCGGCCCCAAAAGCACTTCACAGTCTAGCGGCCTAGACCGGCCTCTCCCTTCGTAATGGAAGTGTTCCACTCCTAGGCTGGGATCTAAGCATTTAAAAAAAAAATATATATATAACGGTTTGCATAGTGTGCAGTGATTTGTAAAATGTGAATGCCTACAAAAGCCGTGGTTACCCAGCATAACATTATCTTATTTTTAGTTACACAACCAGTAAAACAGCTGGAGGTCTAAAATCATGGCCTAGCGCTAAATGCATTACTACATTTTATCCATGCAGTAAGGGCCTGTCCTTTGAGTGAGACAATAGGAGGAAGTGGAATGATTACTGGCAAATTAACACTTTCAATTTTAATAGAGAAGCAAGGCCTCCATAACAACATCGGAATTAGAATCTATGCCAGTTAGATATTGTGCCGCATACGATGGGCATTTAAGCCACGCTAATACACGCCCGCATTTTATAATCAAATGAACCCTTACTCATTAGTCATGAGATAATATCTCCCCCAGTCGACTAAAGAAGTAACCTGCAAAATATTTTACTTTATAGCTTCTTAGCATAGTTAATAGGATCGTCTTGGCAATAATAGCAAAATATAATTGGCTCTTAGAGAGCTCTGCTTGCTTTTTGTTTTCTCTGGGAAAGCGTGAAGTAATCTGTAACATTCCATCCCCTTTATCTTCAAAACCAAACTTCTCGGGGTGGTCAGTGCTTTTTCATTTGGCCAACCCAGGAAATATTAGATTCCATCTCAAGAAATTGCTGACATTGCCGCGTTTGACCACAAAAAAGGCAATTTCATAGAGCCTGACCCGGAGCGTTTCACCAAAACGTGCACACACAAACTCAAGCACGCACAAGTTTGTGGCTGATGCACTTATTTGTTATAAAACATGTGGATTTGGAAAGTAAATGTTTCCCGTTTTGCTCCTGCTTGGTGTTGCCTCAGTGGTTACGTTTAGGAGTTGCCTGTGGGAGGTGGTGGTTAAACCTTCCCCATACGCCCCCACCTGCCACGCTCCTGAGCCACACTGTAATTACTTTAATAAATACAGATTCGACATGTTTTCATTTGTTACAGTGAAATGGGAAGAAAAGTGTCTTGTAATATTTATTGACCTCAGTCGAAATATGCAAAACATCTCTGGACAAGTCCCCCCGGATCTTAGAAGGAAACGATTACTGGCTGGTGTTTCCTCTTCCTTCTGCCACTGGCTTTCTTGGGGACGCACCCCACCCCTTGTCAGCACCTGGAGTGGCTTCGAGTCTGAAGTCGTAAATCCAATCGTCTTCTTTGACCACAGCCTTTGCTCATTATGATGAAGTCAATTATGTCTTTCTCTCTGAGGTCAATTGTCTCTCTCTCTCTCTCTTTCTCTTTATGGGTCCTATTTCTCAACAAGGTCCCACGCACAGAGCCCCTCACGGCCACCCTTTGTCTCCTTGAACCTATCAAGGCTGTTGGTTGGGGTGCCCATTACTTCCCCCTAAGAGGTGAGCCTGCATGGAAGCCACTGTGCGAAGACCAGAGTCGCTCATGGTATATGAGACGCAGCTAGATTCACTTGGTGGGTTACCACGTGCCGGTCCCACCTTGAACTCAGAACAAGGCCCAGTCCCCACTTCTGGGTGGCCGGTTGGTCCCGTCGCCAAACAGGGTATATTGATTTCCCCAGGCTGCCACCACAAATGGAGTGGCCTTAAACAGTCAACTGTCTCTTGAATCTCTTTTCTTTGAGACCTTTGGTGCCTCGCACACTGTACTTATTCCCTACTTCCATCATTTTGCTATTGTAAATACTATTTGAAAGTTATATACCCTACTTATCTGCTGCTGGTATATGGAAATGCAATTCACCTTTTTGGTTATTTTGTATCCAGCAACGTTGCTAAACCTTAATGCCGATAATTTATACGTGGATTCTCTGAGATGTACCATGAAGAAAATTAGCGATATTTTTTCTAACCCGTATTCCTTTTGAATCTTGTGGATGCTTTTACTGTCCTGGGTGAGCCCTCCGGTACAATGGTGAATAAAAGAGGCTGTATCTTTTTTCTTTCTGATTTTAAAGCCAATGCTTTTAACATTCCACTGTAAAATAGGATGTTTGTATTAGTTTATTTACATTCTCCTTATGAGTTTAATGATGTTCCTGTCAAGTTTTAGTTTGCTAACTTTTAAAAATGTTCTTTTCCCCTGAAAGTATTGAGAAAATCAAATCAAATGGTTTTCTCTTTTAATATTTTCATTTGGTGAATTAAATATATAAATTGTCCAATAATAAACCAATCTTGCATTCCAGGACGAAACCTAATTTGGTCTTTTAAATACATAATCAGATTTGTTTTGCTAATATCTTGTTAAGATTTTGCATCTATGTTCATATTTGAGATTTGCCACAATATCCCTTCTCATATGTTTCCTGTCTGGTACTGATATCAATCAAGCATCATAAAATGAACTATACAGTGTTCCTACTTTTTCTCTTTTCTGGTAGTTTGGATCAGGTTGGAATACGTTTCTTAAAAGTTTGCTGAACTTGCCATAAAAACAAGTCCTTGTGAGAAGATTTTGATTACTTTTAGGGTCAGAGAACTAATTTGGCTTTCTGGTTCTTTCCAAGTTACTTTTCATAAGTTAAATTTCTTCCTGTGAATTTCTCCAGTTCATCAAATTTGTGGAAATTTATTAGCCTGTTGTTCATTTTATCTTTTTAGATCCTTTTAGTATCTGTAGGTATGCCCCTATATTCACTCCTACTAATGTTTTGTTATATGTTCTCGCTTTTCTTTTGATTAACCTTACAAGAGTTTGCCAACTTATTTATTTATTTATAAGATTTTATTTTTAAGTGATCTCTACACCCAACATAGGGCTCAAACTCACAACCCTGAGATCAAGGGTCACACGCTCTACCTGAGTCAACCAGGCACCCCAAGAGTTTGTCAATTTAACTAGTCTTTTCCAAGAACCAACTTTTGACTTTACTGATGTCAACTGTATGATGTTTTCTATCTTCTTGATTTTTGTTCTTTTCTTTTTGAGTTCCATCTGCTTACTTTAGTTTGCTTCTCTTGTTTTTTACCCAACTCCTTAAGATGGATGTCTTATGTATTTTCAGCCTTTTTTTACATATAAGAACTTAAAGCTACAAATATTTCTCTATCATTTCAGTTGTGTTCTATATTTTAATATGTGTTTTTTTCTGTATCTTTCCATTTTATCTTCCAATTTGCATTTTATATATATATATATATATATATATATATATACACACATACTCATAAGTTATTTGGAAGCATGAGTTACATTTACAAATGAATTTTTTGTTTAGTTTTCTTTGCGTTATTGATTTTTAACCTAATTTCACTGTTGTGAAAGAATGTATCCTTATGATACTAATTCTTTGAAATATGTTAAGACTTGCTTTATGGTCTAGCACATGGTCCATTCAAAACATATTCTAGGCACGTAGAGTGAATTTGAGAGTGAGAGAGCAAGCGTGAACAGGGGAGGGGCAGAGAGAAAGAGAGGAACAGAGGATCCGTAGTGGGCTGACAGCAGAGAGCCTAATGTGGGGCTTGAACTCACACACCTTGAGATCATGACCTGAGCTAAAGTTGGACGCTTAACCGACTGAGCCACCCAGGTGCCCCCAACTGTTCTTTGTAATGTACCCATTCTTTTCTCTCTCTGGCTTCTTCTGAGATCTTGTCATTTGCCTTGTTATTCTGTGGTTTCACTATAATGGCATATGTGCAGATTTCTTTTTCTTTCTTTCTTTTTTTTAATGTTTATTTAATTTTGAGAAAGGGAGAGACAGAGCAAAAGCGGGGGAGAGGCAGAGGGAGAGGGAAACACAAAATCCAAAGCAGGCTCCAAGTTCTGACCTGTCAGCACAGAGCCTGACCTGGGGCTTGAACTCATGAACCTCAAGATTGTGACCTGAGCTGAAGTCAGACACTGAACCGACGGAGCCACCCAGGAGCCCCGGTGCAGATTTCTTTTTATTTATCCTACTTAGGATTCGTTCTACTTCCTGAATCTGAGTCTTGTTGTCCATTGAATCTGGAAATTTTCTGCCATTTTGTCTCCAAATTTTGCTTCTGTCTCATTCTCTTATACTTTCCTGGAACTCTGATTAAAGGTACAGATGTCCTCCAGCCACCTACCTCTTGTCATTTCTTCCCACTCCAGCTAGTTGTCTTTCTGTGTTGCATCTGGATGATAATTTTAGCTCTCTCTTGATGCTGCTTTTAAAATGTATTTAATTTTCTATTTAATGTATTGTATTTCTAAAATTATGATTGTGTTCATTTTCTATTTGGTGCTTTTCCAGAACTGCTTGGTCATTTTTAGAGTCTTTTTTCCTCCTAATCACAATTTCGATGCCCTCTTTCATTTCTTTAAACATGTAATGAAACATTTTTAAGCCATAAATCATTTCTTTTTTTTTTTTTTTTGAATGAACAGAATACGGAAATAGTCCCACACATAGTTAATTGAAATTTTTTTTTTTAGTTTATTTATTTTTTGAGAGAGAGAGAGAGCTGGGGAGGGGCAAAGAGAGAGGGAGAGAGAGAATCCCAAATAAGCTCCGCGCTGTCAGCACAGAGCCGGATGCGGTGCTTGAACTCGTACCGTGAGATCGTGATGTGCACTGAAATCAAGAGTCAGATGCTTAACCGACTGAGCCACCCAGAAACCCCAAATACATTTTTTTGAATGTATATATTTTCAAGAGATGCCAACACCTTAAGGCTTTCCAGGTCTGTCATTTCTGACTTTTGCTCAGGGGTCCTTATTTTGTTATGCACTCCATGATTTTTGAATCTAGAATCACATTCAATGGAATTTTATCTATGGAAGTTCTTTGCAACCTGGATGAAGTAACATTCTTCCAGAAAAGAATTTGCTTCTATGAGGAACCTGGGGTCACTATCAATCTGTGACTTTTTAATTTTTATTTTTATTGAAATATAATTGAAATACAACATCATATTAGCTTCAGGTGTACAATATAGTGATTCAACTCTTATGTACGTTACAAAGTGATCACCATAGTAAGTCTAGTTACCATCTGTCACCATACGAAGTTCATAGAATCTTATTGACTATATTTTCCGTGCTGTTCTTTTCATCCCTATGACTTATTTATAACTGGAAGTTTCTAACTCTTCATCCCTTTCACCCATTCTGCCTACCTTCCGAACCCCCTCTCTATTGGCAGCCATCAGTCTGTTTTATCTATGAGTTTTGTTTGTTTGTTTATTTAGTTCTGTGACAAATAAATTCTTGGCTTGCGGAGTTTTCAGACGCCCATTTTTATGCAGAGATCTCCTATCCATCTTACCTGCTTAGTCAGGTCCTGGGTTTTCCCCGCTGCTCCCTCACACCTTTTATGACAATTCGGATGAAAACTCAAGGTCACTCAAGAGCAGCAGATTCTCAAAGGGCAACCAGCAGCCAGTATCAATGTCATTTCCTAAGTGATCAGTTTCCTTCTGATGTTTCCAAGATTATCCCCTCTTCTGGTTTTACTCTTACCTCAAATGAAGCCACATTGCTTGTTCTTTCCCATCTTCTCGAACTTTGGTATTTGAAGTTCCCTAAGGCTCAGATCTTCACATCCTTTTCTCTCTAAACTCACTTTCTTGATGATCTCACCTAGGCTCATGAGTCTAAATCCATTAATACACCCATCAGCCTCCATTTATATCTCCAGCCTGGGTCCATAGCCAACTGCCTACTTGACTCTTCCCCTCGGGTGTCTAAGTGTCTGATCTTTGCCCTCAGATTTCTTCTTCAGTTAATAGTTAATAGTAACTGCAAACTTTTGATTCTTCTTTTGAAAAAAAAATTATATATATATGTATTTTAATATTATTTATTTTTGAGAGAGACAGAGTGTGAGTGGGGGAGGGGCAGAGAGAGAGGGCTGAAGTGGGCTCCAGGCTCTGAGCTGTCCTCACAGAGCCTGATGCGAGGCTTGAACCCACAGAACCGTGAGATCATTACCTGAGCTGAAGTCAGTTGCCTAACCCACTGAGCCACCCAGATGCCCCTAAAAAAATTTTTTTAATGTTTATTTATTCTTGAGAGAGAGAGAGAGAGAGAGAGAGCATGAGCAGAGGCAGAGAGAGAGTGAGACACAGAATCTGAAGCAGGCTTCAGGCTCCAAGCTGTCAGCACAATGCCCGACGTGGGGCTCGAACTCACAAACCGCGAGATCATGACCTGAGCCAAAGTCGGATGCTTAACCGACTGAGCCACCCAGGTGCCCCAAACTTTTGGTTCTTCTAATTCAGAGTCATCTTTGACTTCCTTTTTTTTCTCACCACGTTTAATCCATACATAAATGATACTAGTTTTATCTTTAAAATGCATCTGGAATCTGATCATTTCTTATTACCCCCATGACTATTGGTGTCATCCATGCTATCAGAATCTCTCCGAATTATTTCAGCAGCCCTAATGTTCTGTCTCGTCTCTGTCCTTGCGCCCTTCGATCTGTTCTCAAGCCAGCAGCCAGGGTGGTCCTGTTAAGATGTAATTCAGATCATGTCACCCCTCTGCATACCGTCCTCCAGAGTAAAAGCCAACGTGTTCACAGTGGTCTGCAGGCCTTGCAATCTGGTTCCCATTACTTCTGTGACCTCATTTCCTACTGCTCTCTCCAATGTACTGTCTGCCTCGGCCACACTGGTGGCCTTGCCCTATGAACACACCGGGCATGCTTCCTCTTCAAGGCCTTTGCACCTAATGTTTACTCCACCAGGAGCGCTCTTCCCGAAATTACCTCCTCACCTCCTTCAGGTGTCTCCTCAGTGTCCCCACCTCAGCGAGACACTTTCATTTAGGACGACTGCTTCTCCCTCCAACTTCTCCCTTCCCTAGAGTGCTGGGCACTTACCAGGCATTCAGCGCATCGTTGTTAAATGGATGGATAAATGGATATTTATAAAATAAATAAAAATAATTAGCCCATGTAGAAATACTGAGAATGTAGAACATGAAGTGAGAATTTAAGGGGCTCAAATGTTGCTTTCTCTTCATGGAAGGAGAGGAAGAAGAAGGAGCAAAATTATGAGCGATTTTGGATACACCATAGAAACATAGCTATTTATTCAAAAACATTTATTCAGTGTTGACTATTATGAAGTCCTCAAGATCACTGTGGAGGTATTCGTTCTTCTTCTTCTTTTTTTTAATGTTTATTTATTCATTTTTGAGAGATGGAGAGAGAGAGAGGGAGAGAATGTGCACAAGCGAGGAAGGGGCAGGGAGAGAGGGAGCCAGAGAATCTGAAGCACACTCCACCCTGTTAGCGCAGAGCCTAACGCGGGGCTCCTACTCACGAACTGTGAGATCGTGACTTGAGCCAAAACCAAGAGTCAGACGCTTAACTGACGGGGCCACCCAGGTGCCCCAGAGGTATTCATTCTTTATGTTACTCTGAGCTATGGCGATGTAGCTCTTACTTTTTTCTTTCCCTGTGACCCTAGTTGCTTTTCATTTCTTCTACTTTCTGGGTTTTTTTTTTTTTTTTGGTGCTCAGCCCAGAATAATTTCATATTTATATTTCATATTCAATAATTAAGAAAGACCTGATAATTAGAATAAAAGAATAATAAGATCAAAATTCCTAGATGTCTATATTCTTACTTAAATTTTATCAATCTTATTTCTTACACAACCACGAGAGTGACCTACCAGGGATAACCTAGTCAGGCTCAGCAGGGTATTAAGATTTTTAAAATATTCTCTATTACGTGGCCATTATATATTATTATTTTCTTGGTACTATAGCGTAGCAAGGATATAATTTTCACTATCCACAAACTTAAGTGTGCAAAAAATATAATTAAAAAAAAAAACCTCCACTTAATTTCTCAATTGAATCTTTATTCCACCTAATGATAGGCACTAAAATTTAGTCAACCAGGGGTAAATTCTCCCTGGGGCTGTATCTGGAAATGTAGGGGAGGGCTGTGTATTGTCAGTGAATTGGAGGGGAGGGGCGTCTGGTCCTCTGTGTTCATTGTCTATTCATTGAAGCATTCTTTGAGCTGTGTATAGCCACACCATTGTGTCTGGTTGTTGGTCCACACTGGCAAGTTAAACTCAAATTGATTTAGAAGTTCCACTTCTGGCTTCCTGGCTTTCTCAGCCCTCTGCTTCTTTGGGAAGTAAGAGGGCAAGGAAAACTCTTGGATGCTCTCTCACACTTTTCCCGGGCTGAGACATGGAGGGAGGGGCGGGGCGAGGGGAGGCAGGCTGCCATTTTCCCTCTTTGGCTGCCACACTATGCTGGTAAAGGTGACTTCTGCTTGGGGCTTCTCAACTTTCTTGGCTTCTTTCAGGAATCCCAGTCTCTTCTTTGCTCATATTTCTATCTGGAGCTTCTATCAGTTCCCTTCCCCCCAGCGTCTAGCTTCAAGGTGGGCATAGCGCAGGGTATAGAGAACTTTCTTGCAGGTCTCCATCAGTATCTGACCTTATTGTTCTCCTTTCCTAATTTCCTACCTCCATCAGTGGAGCTGTAATTCAGTTTTCAGCTATACTCTTTCCAATTTGTTGTTTATGTCATAAACTTTATGTGCTTCAATAGGCTTAGTCTATTGAAACTCAAAAACCCAGCTCTTAAAATAAAAACCTTTGGTGTGCCTATCACTTAGGTTATGAGTTTCATAGGTCAATTTTGAAAAACTCAGGCCTGAGTGTGATTGGGTTCTTTCTCTTCGCATTTTGGTATAATCCTATCAGTCCAGGAGCCAGTAGATGTTTCTGATTTAAGAGTGTTTGGGAGTGTGTGTACCAAAGCACAAAGGGCAATGGGGAAAAGGAAGAGAGGGGACCAAACTGGGAATCATAGGGGCTTGAAAATGTTGATCTGGAAGACTTCAAACAACATATTAAAAAAAATTCTCATAAAAATATTTTCATCCTCATCCTGTTGTCCAAGAGACAATTTATTTCTTTTTTAATTTTTTTTTCAGTTTATTTATTTGAGAGAGAGAGAGAGATGGAGAGAGAGAGCACTCACACAAGTGGGGGAAGGGCGGAGAGAAAGAGAGACAGAATCCCAAGCAGGCTTTGCATCATCCATGCGGAGCCTGATGCAGGGCTCGAACTCACGAACTGTGAGTTCATGACCTGAGCCGAGATCAAGAGTCGGACGCTTGGCCGACTGTGCCACCCAGGCACCCCCACAGTATATTTCTTCTTTAGCTGCTGTCTCTCTTTGCATGGTCTCAAAATAAATTTTTGATGACTTATAATTATTATTCTTTGTTTACTTATCCAGCTTGTGAAATAACCAAAACGTTTGTCCTTACTCATCTGTGATCCTTTATACCAAAGGGTGTGTGAAGGTGGTCTGGATCTTAAGTAAAGAAAAATCTGGAAAGATCATAAGGATATTAACACCATAATCAGTAATTATCTGTGTACTTAAAAAAATGAATGAAGGTATTTTCCCTAAATTTTAATGGATCTCCTGAAAACAGAAAAATAATGTGGAAGTAAACATCATATACATCCGTTCCTATCTCTTTTAGAGCTGATGACTTGATCATTCTTTCTTTCTTTTTTTGCTTAATTGCCGCAAACCTACTAACTAGGTAACTCCCTGGGCCTGGAGAAAAGAAGATGAAGGCCTCTTCTCTACTGTGCTCTGCGCCCCTAGGGGCAGCCTGGAGAGTTACCGTGAAGTTAACCCACGAAAGCAGGCATAGGTGAGGCCTTCTGGTTACATTAGGCCATCCGTTGGCTCAGCACTTCAGCACGGCTTGGGCGCACACATGAGCCCTGGGCAAAGCTGTGGTTCCCGGTAAGCCGGCCACACACACTCAGGAGGCTCCAAATCCCTCCGCAGGCTCCAAATCCCTCCGCACTACGATCTTCCTCTAGCTCGCTCCTTCCCGGATCTGCTGCCGGAGAGGAACACAGAGGCCTTCAACGCGCGTGGGTTCCTGGGAGCGAAAGACTGGGTGGAGGCAGATGGGGGAAGGGGGAAGCAGAAGAGAAAACCATTCGTTTCATCTTTCATTGATATCTTGCTCTGGAGATCTCAGCGCTTGCTGGTTAAAACCCATTCCTTCCAAAATGGGATGAGTTAGAATCCTTTCCCACAAGGCAGTTGGGAAACAAGGGGTCAGCATGGCAATGGTTCTCAAACTTCCATGACGTAGGAGTAAGTCGCACCGTGTATCACTCAGTTTTAAATAGTTCTTCAGACAATTCAATTCTTTGGGATTCTCCAATCATTACCCTTTACCCATGCCCAAAGCCTACTCTTGTGTTCTGATAGCATGAAGAAAATCAGACATACCTTCCCTATTACAAAAAAAAAAAAAAAAAAATTAGGACAAATGTTGCTTTGGCTCATATAATTTCAGAAACTGCAAATACCAGAGGAGCAGTAACCAAATTAAAAACGAAAAAAACAACAAAAACCAGTAGCCAAATACCAGATTCACAATGACGGTGAAGGCAAGTAAAACTTGCTTTAAATATAGTTACCCTCCCCCCCTTCCTTTCCTTAATAATAGAATATTTATTGGATGCAACAAAGTAGGATCTGGTGTTTCCAGGGTGGGTAATGTACACAAGACAAATCTCTAGTTTCAGTGTATAAATGTGTGGTCTGACTGCAATCTTTAGGAAGGACTCAACAGTGCAAGGTAAGAGCTCGTACTTCAGGACCAGTTAAAGCAAATGACAGAAAAAACAATGACAAAACCAATACAAAAAGAAGTCGCCTTGAGTTTATGATTTGGAGGTTATATATTCGGTATTATAAGAAAACCGAAAAAAGACACCTGAAGGGACCGTATCCTCTGTGCACAGAGACATGTTTATGATGTAACCAGGATTATTCCACCCGCAGATGTCTGCAGCTGGGTCCGGACATCTGTTTTTAATAGTTTCCAGGCATGCCAGTGGGAACATGATCACAAGTGGGTTGACTGTGATTTTCACAAAAGAAAATTAAAAAAGAGAAACGCATAGCTAATAGATATTCCGTAGAGTTAGGACAGTTCTTAATTTTCATTAACAACTCTGAGGGTATGATGGTGAGCTCCCTCTAATCTGGGCACCCGGTGCTTTGTTAAAAGGGATGTCCTGCTAAAAAATCACCTCCTGTTGCTTGCACAAAGAATACCCATGTAAAAATGTTGTTGTTTCTTGACAAAGTAAGGTTACCAACTGTTGGGTGGATGTGTAGAAAAGGATATAATCAGTATTATGTCGTGTAACTAAATTCTTGTCCGCTGACCGTGTTAACGTCATGGTCAGCACCCTAAAAGCAGTGCTTTCTTCATGGGATGGACACTCTAGAGACTCTGCTCTTGGTCATTTTCAAAGTGGGTCAGAAAGCATCAGGGCCAGCAAAACAGAGGTGGCTAATGCCAAGCCCGAGGGGTTTTTTTCCTTTTGTTTCTGCGGTCAAACTTACATCCGGGCTGGAAATAGACGCAGGAAGAAAGAGAAGCAAATCCATCAGAAAAAAGAGAGTTAAAAATTATTTTTGAAACGTCATTGTGCATCGTGGATTCACCTGCATTCTTCCTATGATTTTTTTCATCTGTGTCTATTGTAAAGATTTTCTAAGTTATCCTTTACCAACCGTCCTCAAAAGGACAATAGAAATGGAAAAAAATTGGCGTCTTAGGAGTTTTGTCCCCGTTGATTCATTGCAACTGTATTGAATAGAATGCATCACTTAATTTCATTTGCAGTAAATAACTCACTCACATGGTACAAAATTCCAAAGTGCAAAAATGTGTTCATAGACAAACGTTCTTCTTAACTCATTTTTCTGGCCAACTACTTCTTTCCTGAAGCAACTAGTTACTTGTGGATCTTTTCAGAGATGTTATGCCCATATGAGTCTCATTCTAGACCTGATTTTTTTTTTTTTTCTGCAGAATGGAGGGATGTTGAGACATGTGTCTAGATAATTGTGAGCCCTAATCTGTTACTGAAACGTTCAACAACATGCAAAAGGTGTGTTCTCAAAGGCTAGATATATGCTCAATAAGGCTAATAGTGATCACAAAAGAAGTCCATGGTATAGTCCCTGGCCTCAGGAATTGACGAGCCTAACAGTAAGAAAGATCATATGCATATGTTTGTCAATATGCTGTACCAGATGAAGCGTAATGCATTATAACTTCCTTCCTTTTGACTAAGAGAGCCTTCAAGACAGACTCTTTCCAATGTATCTTACGATGCATGTAATCTTTCATGGTGCCTGACACAAAATAGGTCTTCAATCAACGATTGTTGAATGAAAGCAAGGATTTCAATGGAGAGAGCTCAAGAAGGCGTGGCAGCCCTCCAGAGAGGAGATCGTACTATTGGCCTGGACTGGGTGGTGATCATGAAACAGATAGTAAAGACCTACTAGTCTTCTGAGAGTCTACCTCCAGAGGAAGGGAGGAGGTCAGGTTCAATGGAAAAGGTGGGATATGATGCCAAAGCCAAGGAGGGTAGAAGGATAAACAGGAGGGAGAATGGAGCCCATGCCAGGTGGGGCCGAGTGGGTGAATAGCACAAAGCAAATTTACGTTGGTAGACATGCTCAGATTGCTACAAAGACCAGTGAGGACGTCGGCCTGATGCAAGCAGAGTGTTCCTTTTGAGGTGTGTTGAACGCTTGGAGGAACACGATGAGATGGACTTGTGACAGGTCCAGAACATCAGCAAAGGGATTTGAGCTTTGTCCCAAGGGCACTGGAAAGTGATTGAGAGCCTTTTCAGCTTGAGAATGCTTAGGAAGAGTCCTCGGATAAGCCAGAAGCTGGGAGACTGGCTAGGTAGGTAGGATATCTGAGCCATCACATATTTGAGGGGCGGGTGCAGTTCTGGCCATGGGAAAGGAAAGGCTGATTTAAAAATATTTGGGGGCACGTACCAAGGGCATCTGATAATTGAGGGGACAATAGAGGAGAAGGAAAGGGATGGTTAAAGAAAAACCACCGTGTAGAATGCCACCAATTCAATGCCCTCGTATTTACTGAACAGACTGTGTTCAAGGTCCTGCCCAAGCCACAGAGTGGATCCATCAAATACGCGACCGAACCCCCACCAAGAATCAAGTCAACACCAGTGTCCTTCCTGGGATATTAGTTAACTATAAGCACACTCCAAGTATTGGTCACTTTTACGGGCATGTCATATTTATTTGATTTTTACTTTAAAGGAAAAAGGAGCTGAGAAATACTCTTGAAATCAGGTTGGACACCGATCGGAATGATTAGTCCAGAAGGAAGACCTATTTTGTCACGTCATCTCCCCCTTCTTATTCTTTGGCTCAGACATGTTCACAGTCATCCCAAACCCTCGATCTTGCACTCCTTGGCTGGGGGCTCCCCAGACTTGTTTGCTCGTAAATCCGGTGCTCTTTTAGAACTTGTGGTTTGTAAAAGATTGATGGCTGGTGTCATGTATCCTCCTTCCCCAGCCCACCCTCCGCGGTCGTTCGTAGTGGTAGATGATTGTGACACACCAGAAGCCACAGACACGACTGGGGGGGTTGACTTGTTAACAAAGAAATTATAGCTGCAGAGTGCTAATGCCATTCAGAGCCTGGGGAATACTCTGCTTGGCATTTGCTCACAGTTCTTCGTAATCTCCTGCAGTCAGTTTTGGTTTTATGAGTTTCTTTTCTTTTTCTGTGGTTTTTTTTTGGGGGGGGGGCACCCAAAATAAACCACTTGGGGATGAGCTCCCCTTTCTGAGTCTCCTTTATTTCATCTCCACACATCACACACACACGCGCGCACACACACACACACACACACACACTCACTCCTCACACGCCATAAATATGTGCCTTTGGCATTTGGTTGTCGATAACAAAACGCGAAAATTGCCCCAGAACGTGACATGTTTTAAAAAACAGTTAAAAAAATTTGGATAAGGCTGAACAAAAGCAAGAAAGAAGAAAGGAAGAAGAAACACTCCCCCTTAATCAAATCCTTCATTTCCCCTAGAGCAAGCAGTTCTTAATTATATTTAACAGACACAACAATGTGCCACAAGCTGGTCCAAACAGCTGTGGGAAGGCTCCATTTTGCGGCAACCATGGTGGGGAGGCAGAACCCACCGGCCCGTCAGCACGTGCCCTTGAGTTGGCTCAGGACCATCTCTGAGTCCGTGGCCCCCTGAGCTGTATTTTTCTGTTGGTGTTCTTTTGCAACTAAATATTTCAACTGGGCTTTCAGCGGGTCCTTCCAGATCTGTCATCTACACTATTTGACTAAGAGTTGACTGTGGATAGATTGGCATTTCCGTGAGTTGCCTCTTTGGTCCAGAAACCTGCTGAACTTGTCTCCAGCTGCAGAGCAGTTTTGTTCTCTGTGCCTATCACTTAACGACAGGTTTGCGGGACATAAATCGAACGCGCCCACACCCCACAGTCTTGCCCTCCCACCCCCAATGCTAGTTCCCATGTGCATTAAATACGCTTCACTCCTTCGCTTTATCTCTCTGGTCTTTCATGTTAATAAGATGTGAATGCACGCAAAGGAGAACACCCATTTAAAAGTAAATGTTACTGCCTGTTTACCGGATATTTTTCAGCAAGAAGATTAAACTTGCTCTTTTTTTTTTTCTATCGCGTTTCTTGATCTTTCTTTATCTATTGTACGTAACCACAACCAAATTGTGCTCTGGAAAAAAACACATTCCATAATTTGGGTTTATTAAATTTCCCATCATCTTCCTTTTATGTTTCTTTCAACAGACATTTTATCATCCCAGAGGATCTGAGACATTTTCCCGTGTAAATACGCATCTAAATCACCAAATTATCCATTCTTGTTTTTTCCCATGCAGTGTTTTTTTTTTGTTTTGTTTTGTTTTGTTTGTTTTTTTTTTTACCGATTCCTTTATTTCCACTCTATAAAGTTGTAATCAATTACCAATTAAACTTTACGTCATTGAATCGATCGTGGTCTCTTCATTTACTGATAAACTTCTCACACAGTGACTTTATTTATTTATTTATTTATTTATTTAAATATGTGAAATTTATTGTCAAACTGGTTTCCATACAACACCCAGCGCTCATCCCAACAGGTGCCCTCCTCAATACCCATCATCCACCCTCCCCTCCCTCCCACCTTCCATCAGCCCTCAGTTTGTTCTCAGTTTTTAAGAGTCTCTTCTGCTTTGGCTCTCTCCCACTCTAACCTCTTTTTTTTTTTTTCCTTCCCCTCCCCCATGGGTTACTATTAAGTTTCTCAGGATCCACATAAGAGTGTAACCATATGGTATCTTTCTCTGTATGGCTTATCACACAGTGACTTTATATCATCAGAACTTTCCTTTGGGTTTCTACTAATACTTTTAACATTAGGCCATGCGCTTTGTGAAAGATAGCATTTTCGTTTTCGGTTTCTTTCTGATAGAATTGTCACCACTAAATCCAACTCCAGTGGTTGTCTTGAAAATGCTGTTTAGCGCACTGATTTTCTCTCATTATTTCTAGTGGCTTCACAGGTAGTCAAAGACGTTTCCCTTTGTTGCTGTATTAAAGACCCATTACAAATTAATAATGAGAGTTGCGGCAAATTTCCCCCTCATATTTTCTCAATCTTCCACTGATTGAACATTATTCTGCACAATATACCAGTTCCATTAAAAAGCTCTTCCAGTCCACTGTAAACAGTGTTCTATTAATAGCAAGGATGTTAGGGCTGTGGCTTAGGGCCTTAGGCTGCCATTATATTATTCAATCTAGCTGTGCCTCATCCCGTATGAGTGACGGAACGTTGGGGTAAGATGATTTAACTCTCTCTAGGCTGTCTTTGAAAATGGGGAAGACGATTTTATTCTTTCTTTATGTTTCTAAAAAGTTTGTTTATTTATAGTTGAGAGAGTGGGAAAGTGCACGTGGGGGAAGGGCAGAGAGAGACGGAAAGAGAGAATCCCAAGCTGGGTCCGCACAGGCAGTGCGGGGCCGATGCGGGGCTCGAACCCATGAACCGCGAGATTGTGACCTGAGCGGAAGTTGGACGCTTAAATGACTGGGCCACTCGGGAGCCCTGAAGATGATTTTAAATAGGGATGTAGTTTGGAGTGGTGGAAAGGGGAACGGACCAGCCCCGGAGAGCTGGTATCTGAGACCCAGCTTTGGTATTTGCTGCCTGTTGCACAGCCTCTGCCCACGTGTTACACTCTTACCCCTGCTTCCTCATCTGTTAAATAAATGAACAGAATTATACATTTATAAATGTTCCTTCCAGCTCTGAGAGGTACCAGATCTGTTCCTCAAACCCTCCGTGTGGATTTAGCTCTCTTCACCCAAATTGCTTTAAGGCATCACGTTTTCCTAGAGATTCTCAACCGTGGCTGCAACTAGAATAACCCTGTGGTGCTTTTATTAAAAAAAAAAAAAAAAAAAAAAAAAAAAAAAAAAAAAAAAAAAAAAAAAAAAAAAAAAAAAAAAGTTTATTTATTTTGAGAGAGAGAGGGAGAGTGCAAGAGCGCATGTGAGCCCAGGAGGGGCGGAGAGAAAAGGAGAGAGAGAATCCTCAGCGGGCTCTGCACGTTGTCAGCTCAGAACTCGTATGTCAGGCTCGATCCCATGAACCGGGTGGTCATGATCCGAGCAGAAGTCAAGAGTTGGATGCTTAACCGACTGAGCCATCCAGGCTCCCCAGCTCTGGGTTGCTTTTAAACCTTTGATGCATCAGTCATTTGTAAAGTTCCTCAGGTGTTTCTAATGTGCAGCCTGGGTGGAAAATGCCCTTACCAGCAGCGCAGAGATCAAAATTCCTACCCTTGGGGCGCCTGGGTGGCTCAGTCGGTGAAGCGTCCGACTTCAGCTCAGGTCATGATCTCACGGTTCATGATTTGGAGCCCTATGTCAGGCTCTGTGCTGACAGCTTAGAGCCGGGAGCCTGCTTCAGACTCTGTGTCTCCCTTTCTCTCTGCCCCTCCCCTGCTTGTGCTCTCTCTCTCTCTGAAAAAACAATAAATAAACATTAAAAAGAAAAATAAAATTCCTATCCTTAACTACCTTTCTTCTCTTTGAGGAACATCATGATTTTTGGAGAAATGCTTTGAGTTCAACAGTAAATTGAAAGAAAGAAAGGAAGGAAGGATGAAAGAAAGAAAGAGGGGCTCTTGGGTGACACAATCAGTTAAGCATCTGACTCTTGATTTTGGCTCAGGTCATGATTTCATGATTCAGGAGTTCGAGCCCCACGTCGGGCTCTGCCCTGACACCTCTCGGCCTGCTTGGAATTCTCTGTCTTCCTCTCTCTCTCTCAAAAATAAATAAACTTAAAAAAAAAAAAAAAAAAAAAAAAAAGAAAGAGGATGGTTGTAGTCCTAAACTAAGAAGGTCTTTGTGAGTCCTGTCACAAAGGGCTGTACCACCCTGATAAGGTAAAACGGAATTTGGTCAAAAGAGAATTGGAAAACTAATTCGAAGGGGTATAAATCCCAGCTGCCTGATCTTTCTCTCCTTGTTGCAACTGGATGATTAACAGCTGGTGAAGGTGTGGCCCCGTGTGAGTCAGCTGCTCACCTGCAGCCTCCAGGCCCAGGAGGCAGGTGCCCTGCTTTGATCTGTGGCTTCGGGTACGACTTCCCTCAGCTGGGAATCAGTTGGGCATCCCAGAGTCCTGGAACGCAACCCCAGCCCTACTGTGCTCTGGGGTCAAGGCAGCCCCTCTGGTCTGCGAGGAGATGGGGTCCTGCTCGTCCTCGGTCAGGACTAGAAAAGGCCGGGGAGGGACAATCGTCTTGTGTTCCGGCCTTGCACGGTGCTTACCTGTCCTGGAGCCAAGCTGTTGTGCAGAGTAAGACATTCAAGTTTGAGAAGCTTGACCTTCCCTGGAGAAGCTCTTCTAGAGCTCTTAGCAATGGACGGTGCTGGGGGGGGGGGGGCGGTGAGGGGAAGATTCGTTCTTTTCCTTTTTGTGTATGTCATCTTTCTTCTCTACCCTCTTCTTCAAGGTCATTGCTTCTTTTCTTGCAAAAATGGTTTCTAACCATTGAAAACCTGGAAAATACTAGCCCTGTACCAAAAAACAAAACACAAAAAATCTCCATGCTAAAAGCAATCATTGCTGTTGACAGTTTATTTTCTTCCAGTCTCTTTATGCATATTATTGCTTTCAGTTTTCATGATGCCAAACATCTAACTCATTATCTCTTTTCCTGTGACACCAGAAACAAACATTTTGCCATAGTATTTAAAGTTTTTCAAAATATTTTCTTCAGTGAATGATATCTCATCAGATAAACGTAGCATAATGTATGTAATGTATGCTTAGTATAGTATGTTTCAAAGTTTTTATGTTTATAAATAAGAGAGAAAGTAAGCAAAAGCTTTAAAAATATAGGTAATAAAAAGGCAGCGTAAGTGGAATACTATTCTTAATACATAAAGAGCTCATATGTTTCAAAGTTTTTATGTTTATAAATAAGAAAGTAAGCAAAAGCTTTAAAAATATAGGTAATAAAAAGGCAGCGTAAGTGGAATACTATTCTTAATACATAAAGAGCTCATATGATTGAAAGTGACCTTCCAAATAAATAAAAAATGGGCAAAGAATATGAATAAGCAATTGCACAGAGGAAGAAATATAAGTGGCCATTAGATATATGATAAATGTTCATGACCAAGAACTGAAAAGTAGAATGGCCACAGATATTATTTTTTAACCCGTTAGATTAACTCTACTAAAGATTTCAAAAAGTGATATTGGTAGGCTGTAGTACTATGGGAATTATCAGACAGTCTTAAGAAAAATAAATTGATTACCACGTTTTCTGGAAAGCGGTTTGAAAATCTGTGTCAAAAACTTAAAACCGTATACTTTTCTTAGGCGTATGTCTCCCAAACCAGCAAGTTCTGTTCCTAGAAAACAGCAGCTCAGACAAAAATTGAGGTATAAAGACGTTTATTGTGTCACTAAATAAAGTAATTAAAAGTGGAGGCAAACCAAGTGGCCGTATACATTACATGCTACGATATCACGCAGAGCATAATTTGTGCAGAAAAACGGAAAAAAGTCCGTAATGTCAGATAAATGCAGCGTGAGACAGAATTGTATAATTAGGATTTTATACATGTGTATCAAAATTACTGCAAGGACATACCGGTTATTTCTGATTATTATGGGTAGTCATAAATTTTGTGAGGTTTACCTGTGGTTTTCCAAGTTCTTCACGATGACATTGTTACATAATGAAAGAGGGTATATGGGTTACTAGTTCAGTAATGGCTTTCCCAGCACTGTTTGACCTTGAGCACTACCACGCACTGTTTGACCTTGAGCAAATTACTGAACCTCTCTGCGTCTTGGTTCCTTCATCTGTAAAATGAGACAATCACAGAACGTCAACCTAGTAGGGTTTTTATGTGGATCAGTGATGTAATCATATTGACCGTTAGGATAATTTTGGGCGCGTGTTAACTATTCTCGATTTGTTTTTTGGAATCTGAAAAATATTTTAAATTATACCATCTATCCCTTCCTTAGAGAACACTGTGGTGACCATATCTGCACGTTGCTCTCCCTCTGACTCTAAATTATTTCCTTGGTATAGATCAGAAATAAAATTGTTATACTAGATCCTTAATAATTTCTGTTGACATTCTTTCCAAAGCTGTAATAAGACATTTTCGTGCCAGAAATACATGGCATTGATGTTTTTTAAGCAAACTCTTACTGAGTATTGCTATTCAAAAAATAGCTGTGTGATGAGAAAAAATGGTTTATATTTTTTATTTAAATTTCTTTTTTTTCAATGTGTGTTTATTTTTGAGAGAGAGGCAGAGCACAAGTGGGGGAGGGGGCAGAGAGAGAGGGAGACACAGAATCCGAAACAGGCTCCAGGCTCTGAGCTGTCAGCACAGAGCCCGCTCAGAGCCCGATGTGGGGCTGGAACCTACAAATCGCAAGATCATGACCTGAGCTGAAGTCAGACGCTTCACCTGAGCCACTCAAGCGCCTCCAAATTTCTTTCATAATTTGTGAGGTTGATACTTTTTATGCTTATAGTTGCTAAGCTTCCTCTTCTGTAAAATTATTTGTATCTTTAATCTACTTACTTATTGGTATCTTAGTGTTTTTCTTAGTGAATTATGTAATTTCTTCATATAGTAGAAATATTAACCATCTTTTTGACATAGTAATTCTGAATATTTTTTCCATTTGTGCATTTATTACTATTTTTTCCGTTTGATACAAGGAAGTTTAAATATCGTATTGTCAAATCTATCCATCTTTTGCTTTGCAAATTTTGTGGTTGCTTTTAAATTGAACAACTTCAGATGGGAAGATTTTTTTTAACCCTTTGTTCTATTATTGAAGTGTAATTGACATACAATGTTATACTGGCTTCAGGCGAACAATGGATTGATCTTAACAATTCTCACCCCCACCTCCACTGCCCCATCCCCAGCAACCACCACGTTCTGGTCTGTATTTAAGAGTCTGTATGTTTTTTTGTTTGTTCATTTGTTTTGTTTTTTGATTCCACGTATAAGCGAAATCGTGTGGTATTTGTATGTCTGTGTGACTTATTTCACTTAGCATAACACCCTCATATTATTAGCTCTAAAAAAGTTTTTCAGTGATTTCTGTAGGGACTGGAGGTTCCCTTTTTTGAAAGATAACTCCTACTGACCAAGGTGATTGACCAGGAGGCACTAGTGAGGTCACTCTACTAATCAGGCTGAAAAATTTCTTGAAATTCCAGATTACCAGATAGAATCTCTGGGATGGTAGGCAGCCTTCCTTGCCCCCTTCAAAATACAAAAAGCACAGACCCCTCTTACTAATCATGGTGCAAATTTTGTCCCCAGGATTGGCAAGCTCTAACTGGGGTCATATTGACCTCTGCATTGTCAGATAAAGATAGAAAGCATGTAGATCACCTCCTTCACGGTGCCTTGACCAAATATCAATCCCCATGGCACAAAACTATCGCATATGACACTTATATGGTCCTATGAAAAATGAATGGGCCAACTGTTTTAAGTGGAAGCTTATTTAAAAAAATTTTTAAAAAATCTTTATTTAATTTTGAGAGAGAGAGAGAGAGAGAGAGAGAGAGCAGGGGAGGAACAGAGACAGAAGGAGACACAGAATCTGAAGCAGCCTCCACAGAGCCTGATGCGGGACTCGAACCCATGAACTGTGACCTGAGCTGAAGTGGGATGCTTAACTGACTGAGCCACCCAGGTGGCCCTTAAGTGGAAGCTTATTGACAAGAGTTCGAGTCAGCCTACATGTGCATGGAGTTTTCTAGGGAAGCCAAATATATAGTGTTGAAGAACAAAGTCCTAAAGCCATTACAAGTGGGACAGAAACCGAAGACAGGAAATTTGGGTTTGAAGGTAGCCCACTGATACTTTTGTGTGGACTTAGGTCAGCTTGTGTTTTGGTTCCTTGGTTTCTTTATTTGCTGTCTCTAGTTGTCATTTCTTTATTTTCTCTCTCTAGTTGCCTTTTCCTTCTAGAAATGTTCAGAATTTTCTCTGTTGAGTGATAGTGAATGTGTGTATAGAAAGCAGTCCTTGGGGTGCGTGGGTGGCTCAGTCAGTTAAGCGTCCGATTTTGGCTCAGGTCATGATCTGGCGGTTTGTGGATTAGAGCCCCACATCAGGCTCCGCACTGACAGCTTGGAGCCTCCTTGGAATTCTCTCTCTCTTCCTCTGTCTGTCTCTCTCTCTCTCTGCCCCTCCGCTGCTTGTGCTCTCTCTTGCAAAATAAATAAATAAACTAAAAAAAAAGTTTATACAGAAAGCAGTCCTTGCCAAAATACAAGGTCATCTACAACAGCAAAACATTTCTTACTTCATCAGTGTCTAAAGAAGTCGACACTCACCTGGACATTTTAATACAAATGAACACACTTTCCCTGAATGTCGACCCTGTGCCTGGCTTTGTAATGGGATGCTTTATTTATTTTCTCTCTTTTCTAGCAGTTGTTCACTAAACTAGATGAGCAAACTTGATCTCTTCTTAAGTCATCTTATACGATAATAACAACACATTACACACACACAAAAAGGGTCTAGCAAACATTTTTTTGTCTTTCAATATTCTCCCCTGACACACTCATGCGTCTCTTTGATGGCACCATGTGGGATAACTTTGACATTCAGACCATCAGCAATGAATGGAAGCTGACAACATGCTTTAACCTAAATTGTAAAGACTCTTCTCTGGCTATTCAAGTCAAAACCAGAGTTTACATAACCACCTAGCACGGTTTCTGGTTATGTAAAATGTGACTGAGTTTCTGAATCCTAGATCAAAAGCTTCCTCCACATGAATGGTTTCGCGAGGGGGGAAAGAAACCCCAAGACCGAGCCGTGCCAATGAAAGCATGGATCATTTCACATTTTGCTTTTGTGACAGAGCAGAAAGTAAAGACAAATGAGGAAAAGGCATGGGGCACATCAGAACATCAGGTCAGTGGAAAAAATAAGCCTGGAAAATGTGGGGGAGAGGAGCAAATGAGTCAAAGGAAAGTCACGAGGACCTGGCAAGCTTTCAAGAGAAGCTCAACCATCGGGGAAGAGAGATGCCGGCTTCGGGGACAAACAGCTCCAAAGCTGTACATTCAGTTCCTCGGGTGTTTGTTGAGCATTTACTAGGAAGTGCGCATCTTCTAGGTCCAAAGTGCTGGCTGTGGGGAAGGTATAAAGAATAACGTGATTCTGTCCTTGAGTTCAAAGAGCTTGTAAAGGTCTGAAAACGCAAAACCTTCACATGGGTTAAGAAAACAGTTGAATATTATGAATATAATGATGTGATATGGTATAATATAAGAATGATAATGCCCCAAATATAAGAGAATAAACATAAATATTATGGGATAGGGAAGATAGATCCTCATGGTGAATCAGACATGGGGATTGAAATAATGGGGACAAGTTGGGCAGTTGGAGGGAAGAAACAGGGTGTTTCAGGAAGGAGTAGATACTGGGCAAAGTCTTAAAGATGAGGACAAGCACTGTAAAGCATGAGTGCATGGTTGGGAGACCCACCTGGCAGGGGTGAAGGGTGTGTGTTGTGGCCAGATTAAGGGTGACGTTGAGCGAAGGGTTTGACCCTGAGACCATCGGCAACAGAAATAACAAAGTCAGACTTGTAGTGACACCTGACATTTCATAAGGGTACGATGTTTGTCGAATGATGAAAATTGAGGAGAAAAGTGAAATAAAAACCCGGCACTTGCAGGTAATGAGTCAGTGGACACGGAATGCATCATGTAACCAAGGGCAAATCATTAAGTTCTATGGGCCTCAGTATTCCCACCTGTAAAATAGGAATAATGACCTATATAATAGGGTCATTAAGACAATAAAACTGGGATAAAATATAAATGTACTTATAAAACATAATGCAAATATAAGTTATTAGGGCAGTGCTATGAGGAAGGTAGGCAGCCGAGACTTTGAAGTCAGATAACCTTGAGCAAAGATTCTTGCTCCTCGATTTACTAACTTCTTGCCCTTGGGCAAATTATTTAACCCTCTTCAATTTTATCATTTTTCAAATTGGGGATAATAATATCTATCTGCAGGGCTTCAGTAATTAGAGCAAAAACATAGAAAGTGCCCATGCCTCGCATAAAACAAGTCCTTAACACAAAGGTAAGTATTGTTATAATTCAGCCCTTGCCAGACGTAGCTGTCTTGTTATGAAGGAAGATTTGTCTACTGGCTTTCTATGAATGCAAGGAAATTGAACAGAGGTTAGATAACCTATTTTAGATGGTTGAGTTTGAGGGGTAAGTGAGACAGGCTAATATGTATCCCTTAAAAAACTAGGTCAAGGGGAGACCATAACATAGGTGACTCCAGATTTCTATCAGAGGGGCATATGATGGCAATTTAATTATAAAAGGGGCCATGACGTTGAGGGCTTGTCTTGAACTTGCTTTCACATGGAAATCATGCATGCTTCTTCATGGGAGGCTTGGAAAACTGATGAAGATTATGGTAATCTTAAAGCTCCCTGAAGATACCACGGTCCTAACGCACACCTAGAATGGAAATGTACAAAGAACAGAAGACCTTTCACTTACCAGGAAGACACGGACCATATGCATATATGCTAACAATCCAAATGATATCTAAGAGCTGGGTAACACTAAGCTGCTCAGTGTAGAGGCTCCTCTGTTTCTTTTCTTTACTCTTCTCCCCTATTATGATCTGTTGCAATGTTTCTGGGTTTTTTTGCTTCTACTGGCAGCTTTTTGAGATTTCTCTTTGATATTCGATCTCCTGGATGACTTTTCCAGTTTCTTTAAAAAAATTTTTTTTAATGTTTTATTTATGTTGAGAGAGCGAGAGAGAGAGAAAGAGAGAGAGAACAAGTGAGGGAGGGGCAGAGACAGAGGGAGACACAGAATCTGCAGAGCAGGCTCCAGGCTTTGAGCTGTCAGCACAGAGCCGGACACAGGGCTTCAACTCGTGAACCACAAGATCATGACCTGAGCTGAAGTCGATGCTCAACTGACTGAGCCCCACAGGCGTCCCTCCTTTTCTAATTTCTTGCCTTATTCATCCTATTATATGTACATTCTGCAAGAATTTTGGAAACCCGAAATGTACTTTTAATCTAAGAATTTAGACTGTTAATCCTCTCAAATCATATTTCTTGTTTTCTGTTTCTTTCTTCATAGCTTCTTATTGTTATTTTCTTAGATCTCTCTTTAGAATAATTAGATTTTGAAAAAAGTGTCTCTTCTGCTTTGGGAGTGTTCTATTTCCTCTAGATTATTTTGCTTAGCTCTCTTGGTCATTTTCTTTGGGGTTGCTGTGTACTCTTTCCAGACCTGGTCCTTGGTTGTGTGTTTGCATCTAAGAAAGAAGTCTTGGGTGGTTGGTTTAAATTTCCCCCACTGTTGTGTGTATAAATATGCCAGGTTTTCCCACTGGGAAATTGGTATACTTCACTTCATGGGGAAGGTCTTACTCAGGGGTACCAACCAGTCCCCCTGATGGAACTTTCCTCAGGTAGTTTGTTCAGTGGCTTTGTGAAGGTGTTAAGGATATTTTGCCCTAAGGATAATCCGCTGCCTGAGGGTGTGGAGAGAAGAGGAGGATGAAAATTTGGGCTGGGGTGTGTGTGCAGTTTGCAGATATCGTGTTAATCTCCGCCTTCTCAATCTCACCTGGGTAGAATCTGCTGAATCTGAGCCAAGAGCCCTCTTCGGGGCTTGGCATTCTGTGGGGCCGACTTGATGCTAATCCTTTTCTCCTCCCTTAGAAGATGTGGCTTTTTATACTTCTTTCTTTCATCTGCCTGCTATTATCCACTTTCTATGTTTCAGAAATTTGTCGACATTGGTTGAAATCTCTCCTTTTTTTGGTGACTGTTCTATTTCTTTTTACAGCCGGTTCATTTTTGCCCCTCCGTACTTTTCTTTGGGGTATCTTGAGAAGGACCGGGGCAAATCATTTGCGTGGTCTGCACTTGGGACTGGTTGTACTACAGGAAGTATTTTCCACCCCAAACTGCAGCCTCGTCAGGCAGGTGTGTCATTTTTATTTCATGAAGACACATTGGGTCACTATGATTATGTAACTGATCTTAAGATCACATAGTTGGCAAATGATTAAACTGAGATCTTATTTCTTACTAAAGGGGAGATGTGAAGAAACCATTTTCTTGACACATGTAAGACAGAGTTACTCTTTCACAGGATATTGGAAGACGGCTGGGCCTCGAGAGAGATAGAAGATGGGAAAATGTGTGGGTGGGCTCTACAATCAAAAATGTAGGAGTTTCATCCTGACTTTTCTGCTATCTACATGGCCTTTGGCCTGTTTCTGTATCTAGAAATAAGAGGGTTTGACAATCCAGTTGGTACTACTTCTTTTACATAGAACATCCTAGAACTCTCTTGAGTTTTGTTGCAGCTTTTGAGAATTTCCTAATTGTTCATTCCCAAAGGAAACAGAATCATCTCTTTTTTTTCCACACAAAAAAGTCAAGATGAAACAGAAAGAAACCTCTACAAGCGTAGAAAAAGCACGAATTCTTGGTAATCAAAAGGGATTTATTAAGCACCTGCACGTGCGAGGTACGGTATGCCTTGGGATCCCACCTCTTCTTCAGTGGGGGGCAGTGGTGGATTTCCTGAGAAGCGAATGAGACTTAGGCTTCTGGGCCCTTCACCTGCACACGCCACTTTCAAAATTTTATTTTTACATTTGTATTCTGAAAGAGGGACCTCAAATGGTATAAACTTCAGGGCCTGTAAAACCTGCATCTTCCCACTGTTAGCAGGAGGGTGGTGTGGCAGGGGTAGAGAGAGAGTATCAGCTTCCCTGTGGTGTGGTGGCCCGATAAAGCATAGCCCAGAAGGAAACAGGAAACTGACAATTATCTGGGGAGTGTGATTTGTGGTGATAGCCAACTCAGATAATTCAGACGCCATGTTCAGTTCAGTCTTGATTGATCTTTGTGGGTCAGTTCTCCATTGCGATGACTAACTCAACTTCCTTTTCAGGAGACCAGGTTTATGTAGATGCCAATAGGCTGCCCTCACCAGGGCAAAGCTGGGAGGCGTCCTCCAGGAACTTCTGTCTTCCTTATTTGGGGGGAAAGTGCTGAAAGCTGAGGACCAACCAGAACATTGTAAGTCGGAAATGCAAAGTGGAAGTTCTCTGCATTTAGTTGTTCCTGGCCCCACGGGAGTAGCTTAGCTGAAATGCGGTAGGATGTTTTCTCTTGGTAGAATACAAGTTTGAAAAATACCTCCCATGCATGAGAATTTTCTAAATGCATCTCTGCTTACCAGCGAGGCTGAGAGAATGAATTTCACTCCAGAATTTCCGCTCATTTGAAAAAGAAATTCTTAGGAGGTTTGCTAGAAAATTGGAAAGGGGGCAAAGTATATTGAAATATGTATTAAGAGTGTGCAAAACCGTCAGGCTCCATGCCTGGCAAGTAGGATCATGATAACCAAGATAAATATGAAACTAAAGGTGGTAGGTTTTGTATAAAGCCATGCTGAACAGAGTTTGTATTTCTGCTTTTCCTCAACTGAACTACCCAAACTAAGGTCAAATATTAAGATTTTAAGACAATGTTTCAGGGATATTTTTACATAGTGCTTGGGGAATTGATGGTTATGCAAATCATTCACGACCATATGTGAGGGCCTGCCATCGCCAGTGTCTTTGTGAGGAATCTTTTGCTTATGGGTGTCAGAACCCGGAAGCCAAATCAGCTTATGCATGAAGGTAATTTATTGGCTCACAGAACTGAGGCAAGATGGGTTTCTAGCAGCTCGAACAATTCAATTAGGATGGGATTTTCCCACCTTTTTCCACGTGTGGGTGTGAATGGAGGTGACTGGATGGCTACGGCAGCCGTAGCCCAAATTGATTCCCTGAGGTACCAAGTTTAGGAGATGCTGTGGAAACAGTTCAGAAAAGATTTTGTATTGAAAAATGTATCAGGACTCTACATGATGGAAGTCATGGAAAACCCAAGTCAAATCAGCCTCAGCAGAAAGAGAATGTATTGGCTCACATAACTGGGAGCCCCATGGAGGGTTTGACTGGGGGTGCAGCTTGCTTTAGAGCTCAGTGTCTAGAGGGTTCCCTCCTTGGCATTGTTTTCTGGAACTGTCAGCTGCCCCCACAATGAAGCTCCTTCCATGGAGTAAGACGGTTGCAGCAACCAACGCTCCACATCTTCACATGATCAAGTCTAGAGAAAGTTCTAGAAAACTCTAGAGTTCTAGAGAAAGAGTGAAAACTTTTCTTCTGCTGGGCTCCTATTATCCTTGAACACATCATTTTACCGGGCTGATGGTCTACTGTGACTGGAGTAAGCCTATCATAATCTGTCCCTGGAACTGAGCCCACCCCTGGAGATAATGCACCCAAACCACCCAATTGAAAATGGGGCTCTGTAACCGGGAGAGGGTGTGGATATCGGGCAGCAAACAACAGATACCTGCGAGTAAGCAGATGTCCATGACAAGGGCTATGTTTTGTTAGCGACCAGACATTAACAAAGAAAAAAAAAAAAAAAAGGCAAAGACAAGATGTATTTAGTGAGGATTCCCCAGAGAAACAATCAATAGAGGCTACATACATACGTATACCTCCTGGGATGAGATTTATTATAAGGAATTGGCTTAGCTGGTTATAGAGGATGAGAAGTCCCATGCTCTACTGTCTGAGCTGGAGACTCAGGAAATCTGATGGCATAAATTGCAGTGCAGGTTTGAAGGCCTGAGACACAGGAGAGCAAGCTGATAGTGTCAGTTCCAATCCAAGGGCAAGAGAAAGTAGACTGATGTCTCAGCTCAAGTAGTGAAGCACAGAGAGAGAATTCAAACTTCTTCCACTTTTTTTGTTCTGTTTGCGCCCTCAGCGGGTTGGAGGAGGCCCACCCACACCGGGGAGGGCCATCTAATTTGCTTGGTTCACTGATTCAACTCAGTGCTAACCTCTTGAAACAACCTCACGGACACATCCAGAAATCTTGTTTAACCAGATTTCTCGGCATCCCATGGCCCAGTCAAGTTAATGCATAAAAAATAAACCATCACACAGGGGACGGGACAAAAGACAAAAATGAGCATTTATAAACGAGTGACTACTATATTAACTAAGGGCCAAACATTTTTTTTTTAATGTTTTATTTATTTCTGAGACAGGGAGAGACAGAGCATGAACGGGGGAGGGTCAGAGAGAGCGGGAGACACAGAATCCGAACAGGCTCCAGGCTCTGAGCTGTCAGCACAGAGCCCGACTCGGGGCTCGAACTCACGGACCGCGAGATCATGACCTAAGCCGAAGTCGGATGCTCAACCGACTGAGCCACCCAGGGGCCCCAAGGGTCAAACATTTTGAAATCCGCCCAACAACCCTAGTCGCTGAAGAGATCACGCATCGTACCCAAGAACACGTGGCCAGAGTTGACGGCGACCGCATTCTAACGCAAGGGGGCCGATTTCCAAGCCCGTCAGTAATGCTTTGCTGATGTAAGAGCATGAAACTCTGGATTTGAATTACACAACAAATGACGTACACTACGTACATATTTATCATCAGGCCGGCAGCTCTCAGGGCATCTGCGAGGTCTTCTCTGTTCCCGCTGAAAGTCATGTTTTTCCAGCGACTTCGACCACAATAGCACACCACAACAGAATAAATGCGGAGCAGACCTGAGAATCCAGCTGTCTCCTGTTAGGCCAGATATCAAATAGATCTGCAAAAAAAAAAAAAAAAAAAAGTAAAACTATGATGCTCTTCTCAGAAAATTTTCTTGGGTTTTGGAAAATACAGTCATTTTTCCCCCACAAAATTTATGTTGCATATATTAACATATGATGGGCTTATTGTAATTATTTTTTAATTTCTAATTAATTAATTAATTAATTAATTCAGAGAATCTCAAGCAGACTCCAAGCCCAGTGTGGAGGCTGCAGTGGGGCTTGATCTCATGACCCTGGGATCATGACCTGAGCTGAAATCAAGAGTCGAATGCTCAACCGACTGAGCCACCCAGGTGCCCCATTATAGTTATTTGAAGTGATTTACTAAGTTAAAAAATTTAAAAATACTCTTTCATTTCTAATATGGTAAATATCGATAGGTATAAGCTCTGTAAACAAAAGCCGTTTGGGAGTCTCGGTAAATCTTTAGAGTGTGAAGAGACACTGAGACCCAAAAGTTGAGAACTGCCACATTTATAGCTCCTAGGTCTCAGAAAGCAACCCTCAGCAGAAGTCTCCAGATGTTTGACCTGCCCTCGAGACCTCCCACAGCAACGCTGCTTTGAAAACAATTGGACTTTGTCTCGTAAAACTAGATGGGTCTATTTTCCGAGGTGACAATAACCTGAAAACTAGAGCATGGATTCTTTTTTTTTTTCCAATGGAGGTATAATTGACATATGATATTATACACCATAAAATATGTCATGCTAGTAATGATTCAACATTTGTATATATTGTGAGATGAGCACCACAATAATTCCAGTTGACATCCATAGTTATACTTCTTTTCTTGTGATGAGAACTTTGAAGATTTACTCTGTTAGCAACTTTCAGATTGGAGCCTGAGTTCTTGATAGCCTTTGATTAGCCACTGGGTTCCAAGCACTTTCCTACCCAAGTTTACTTTTAAGAAAGACACGGTGCTTGATCTGTATTTTGGAAATGGAATTACTGACACAGGACTCGGCCAAGTAGGTAGAGAACATCATGTGCCCAAGGCAGTGGTAGGATCACAGCGGGATCTCCAGTTGACCTTTGAACAACGTGGGCGTTGGGAGCATCAACTCCCCTGCACAGA
The DNA here is from genome assembly GCF_018350195.1 of Panthera tigris. Classification (NCBI taxonomy): domain Eukaryota; kingdom Metazoa; phylum Chordata; class Mammalia; order Carnivora; family Felidae; genus Panthera; species Panthera tigris. The sequence continues at coordinate 18,384,794 of NC_056664.1, forward strand.
TGAAAATCCACATATAACTTTTGAGTCCCCCAAACTTAACTACTAATAACCCACTGCCGACTGGATACATTACTGATAATAAGCAGTTGATGAACACATATTTTGTATGTTATAGGTATCAGATACCATACCCTTACAATAAACTAGGCTGGAGAAAAGAAAATGTTGTTAAGAAAACCAGAAGGAAGGGGGCCTGGGTGGCTCAGTCGGTTAAGCATCTGACGTCAGCTCAGGTCATGATCTCATGGTCTGTGAGTTCGAGCCCCACTTCAGGTGAACATGAGCTCCATGCTGGGTAAACACAAGTCCTGCTTCCGTGAGCCCCTCTTCTCTCCCTTTCTCTCTCTCTCACCCCCCCCTCTTTCTTTCTCTCCCTCTGCCCCTCCTGGGATTCTCTCTCTCTTTCTGCCCCTTGCTCACTTCTCTCTCTCTCTCTCTCTCTCTCTCTCTCAAAAAGAAAGAAAGAAAGACAAAACTCATAAGTAAGAGAAAATACATTTACAGTACTGTACCATATTTATAAAAAAATATCCACATGTAGGTGGACCCCCACGGGCCAAACCCATGTTGTTCAAGGGTCGACTGTGTACTTTTCCAGTGAGAAGAGGCCCAGGTAGAGCTGACACCCACCCTGAAACAGATGACTCTAGCACAGGGTGTTGTAGACTTTAGGTCGACTTTTCACCTTTACTCTCTATTCCCTTTGCTTTGCCTGAGAGGGTCACAGAGAGTCAAAGCAAGTCCCAAGAAAGAATAGGAAGCTGAAGACCAGGCAATCCACAAATTAGATAATAGTTTCCTGAATAACCAAGAATTGTGGGTATTTGTAGATGGATGGAGAAAAGTGGCAGATGCTTAAGCTGTTTTATGAAAGCGCTATCTAATGGCCAAAGCTCTCTTAAAGTTTCTTAACAATCGGGGGTATTATTTTCAGCTTAGACAGTTCGTAATTTAAAATTATCAAGAATGGCTTAGCCTTCAAAGCAAATTCCAGATTGTTTAATTAGTCATGCAAAGTGCTGGATGTTACTCATCCTACAATAAAGCGGAACTGCTTCTTAGCTTCCAGCTAAACGGAGCCCCTTGCACGTTGTTCGTGAAAAGGCAAAAGTCCATTTGATTTTCAAGTTTGCGCCTGCGGCAAATCACACTCGCAAGTTTTTGGCATTCCGGGTAGGGAGTCCAAACTTCAAACTGGGGACTCAGCGTCTCGGAGTCTGCTTGTGAAAGACGCTTTTAGGGGAGTTTGCCGCTATGAGCTGACCTCCAGGCTCTGGGGATCTAGACGGAGGGTTGTCACAATTGAAAGCGAGCCTCAGAGAGTGGGACCTTCATGCTAGGTCACAGGTAGCTGGAGAGATTTGGAAGGGAATTTACTGAGGCCTGAAGAAAGCTGAGTGTCTTGAAATCCGTAAGAGTCATTGACACATTGTCATAGAAATAGGATATATTTTAGGGACAATTAGTCCTCAGTGAAAAGAATTCAGGGACAGTGGCTGATTATATTACAGGGCAGCTGGCATCTTTAAAGTGTTCTTAGAATTGAAGACTCACTTTAAATTCAATTCAGCACATTTTATTGAATACTACAGTTTTCAAAACTCTGTCCTAGGTGTAGTGTGGGAAACAAAATAGAAATGCTCTGGGCATATTTATTTATTTATTAAAAATTTTTTTCTTAATGTTTATTTATTTTTGAGGGAAAGAGAGACAGAGCGTGAGCAGGGGAGGGGCAGAGAGACCAAAAATCTGAAGCAGCCTTCAGGCTCTGAGCTGTCAGCACAGAGCCTGACGCGGGGCTTGAACCCAAAAGCTGTGAGATCATGACCTGAGCTGAAGTCGGACGTCCAATCGACTGAGCCACCCAGGTGCCCCCCGCCCTTTTTAAAAAAATCTACAATCCAACAGGAACAAAACATATGTGAATATTTACCATCTAGGACAGGGTATAATAAACAAATACTAAAACAAACTACTAAGCATTTTGGGATTACAGAAAGAGGAGAGATCGATACCAACTAGGAGACTCAGGAAAGTTTTCATGGTGGGGGGCTAGTATTTGAATTGGATTTTATCAAGAATGGGATTTCACTTGGGGAAGATGGGTAGAAGGGAATTTCTGACCGAAAGATTTAACAGGGTCAGTGGCCGTGTATAGTGTTTGGCATGCATGATGTCGTTGGGCATTTTGGGCAAGTAGGGGCTGACCGTCATCACCGCAACCTCGGTTAAGGGTGACCTCCTCGTTCCTGATGATTGTCGACCCTAGACAGATGTGCATTGTGTCATGTGACCCTGCCCCTACTGGACAGGCTGGCTGAGCAAGACAAAAGCAGCTGATCCAAAGACAGCCAATCCATAGCCAGCCTATGTCCTGGCCTAAGAAGTTTTGTACAAACAGGGAAGAGCTGGATTGATTAGGGTCTAGATCTTGGGAAATTACATTTGAAATAAAGATAGAAGCTGACAGCTAGGTTTGGGAAGTGAGGCTGAGAGAACGTGAACAATCGGGAAAAATGAGGTAGAGGAGAGCATTATGAGTAAGCAATGCTACGGAGAAGTGAAAGTCACAAAGCAGCAGAAACCGTGGAGCAGGAAAGAGTGGAGGTGATGGAGGGAGAGGAAGCCAGAATGTACGTGCCCAGTACAAAGCATTCATTTGCGGAACACTAGAGTTAACCTTCCCTTTGACTAATGCCGAGGCCTGGAGCTGCCTTGGATCTAGAGCCACTTGCTAGGGGCTCCTGGGTGGCTCAGTGGGGTCAGCATCTGACTTTGGCTCAGGTCCTGATCTCAGGGTTCGTGAGTTCGGGCCTTGCATAGGGCTCTGTACTGACAGCTCAGAGCTTAGAACCTGCTTTGGATTCTGTGTCTTCCTGTCTCCCTGCCCCTTCCCTGCTTGTGCTCTGTCTCTCTCAAAAATAAATAAACATTAAGAAAAGAAGGAAAGAAGACTCTCTCTTTCCCCTTCTCCTCTTCCCTGCTTATGTCTCTGTACAAAATAAAATAAAATAAAATAGCCACATTCTTGCTCCATTGTCTGTGTGACTTCATGGGACCATGGTTCCTTTTCTTTGGTTTCCATAGGATGTTTTCCTTTCTTGTCCAATCACACAGTCATACCCTAAAACTCATGTGTGTTGGTCTGAGTAAGTCCCCCGGCCTAATGTAACCATCTTATGTAGTTGGAACAGAGGGATGTGAAGGGCATGCACAGTAGAGGAAAGTCAGGTTGGTGGTACTTTGTGGAGGTCAAGGGATTCTATCCAGATCTTTTACAGCTTTTCTCTGTTTCTCTGCCAGGCGTTTTGGACTCACGCGTAAGATGAATTCATGCGTAAGATGTGTAAAAGACAAAATCCTCAGTTTTCAAGTGCAGAGAACATAGACACATAATAGTTATCCCTAAAAAGGAATGTATTAAATGCCAGATCCGCCAATGACGTGTTAATCCCGTGCTGGGAGGGAGGGGCTGTCTAGAAAGTCTTCCCAGAGGAGATGCCAATGCCACCTACTTTAAATGTTCTGATTCCATGAGAAGGTTTTGAGGAGGAAAATAAAATGAGTATATTTATGTTATAGAAAGATGAATTTGGGGGCGCCTGGGTGGATCAGTCGGTTAAGCGTCCGTCTCTTGGTTTCAGCTCAGGTCATAATCTTGTAGTTCGTGAGTTCGAGCCCCGCATTGGGCTCTGTGCTGACAGTGTGGAGCCTGCTTGGGATTCTCTCTCTCTCTCTCTCTCTCTCTCTCTCTCTCTTTCTGTCCTTACTGCATGCATGCTCTCTCTATCTCAAAATAAATAAACAACAACAACAAGAAAAAGAAAGATGAATTTGGCTTAAGGAAAATTGGACAAAGGGAGGTTTTAATCAAGGAAATTAGTTTCAATAGTTGGCAGGGTACTTCAGTTTTCAAAACAGGGTTGGGGGAGGTCTTGAAATAGGACAAATGAAGGAGGGAATAGACCCAAAACTGACTTGAGAGATAGAATCAACTCAACTCCATGGCGGAGTCAATGAGTGAATGCTCGAGGTAGGGGGTTAAAGTGACTTCCAGCTCAGGCGCTGTTACATGACGTTAACTGAACAGGGAGGTACAAGAGGAGGATCAGATTTACGTGGGAAGATAATAACTTCCCTTTTGGATATGGCAGGTTTCAGGTATAGGCAAGACAACTCAGTAGAGCTGGCCAGCAGACACCTGAAAATGTAGGACTGGTGTTTGGAAGATTGAAAGGTCATTATGGAGAGGTATGACAGAAAGGGTGGGGGAGGAAGGGACCCCATACAAAAATAGCAAAGGAGAGGGCAGGTGTCTTCAGTGGAAGATTACCAACTTGATCACTAACTGCTCACACACTCAGGTATTGACATGTTTACTTGAATTACCGTATGTTTTTATTAAAATGTAGTGAAATGTCCTCCTCCCATTTTGTGACTCATTAATACTTTGAAAATAATAACACGGGGGGAGAAATCTGCTAAATGTGAGGCAGATTGACTCATGTTATCTTTGGGCACTCAACAATAGGTTTATCACAGGTTTTAAAAACACATTATCTTGCCTTTATCCATCAAGAATCCATGTCATGCTAAGCCTTGTAAAATTAGCCAAGAGACCATAGGACTTGTTTATGATTGATAACTGCTGTCCTTCACCCCCACTCAACACCAGAGTAACAGGTTTCCCTCTACTTATTGTGAGAGGGAGAAGAGAGGAAACTAAGTGTAAGGAATCCAGGGTCCTCCTTACATTTGGAGATAGTATTTTCCAGTGTTGGAACTCTGAGAGTATGTAGGAATTACTAAGGAACTGAAATTTACCCACAATTAGGGCACAAAATACCTTGCCTTTGGTGGTTACTTCATAAATATCGCTAGAAGAACTCCAAGCTCTCACATGTCTCTGGAAGTCCTTTTAGGTGTCTCTTCTTTGAAACTCTCAGAGAAAGACAGTTGGATGCATGTGATGGTGGGTTGGTAGGGGTGGGATTCCTAAAAGATGCTATGGCCAGAGGTAGAACTTGAGAGATTTATTTCATTTTATTTATTTACTTATTTTTTATTTTATTTTTATTTCTATTTATTTTTAATGTTTATTTTTGAGAGAGAGAGAGAGCATGAGCAGGGCAGGGGCAGAGAAAGAAGGAGACTCAGAATTTGAAGCAGGCTCCAGGCTCCGGGCTGTCAGTATAGAGCCTGACGCGGGCTCAAACTCATGAGCTGTGAGATCATGACCTGAGCCAAACTTGGATGCTTAACCAACTGAGCCACCCAAGGGCCCTTATTTCATTTTAATATGTATAGCAGGTTCCTAAATAATGTCTGTTGAGTGAAAGATATACCCACTTTCAATGAAAACACAGTATAAATCTTAAAACTATTGTCTACCTCTGAGTTTATGCTCTTCCATAAAGAGTAAAGGAGAAGTCAACTCCAGCCCCCTTCAAATTCCTCTAGAAAAATCCCATTCCCATTATCTTAGAGATCTAAGAGATGAGAGTATGGAGAGAATTTTTGGAGAACAAAGAGGAACCAGGGAAAGCAGTGAATAATATTATTTTTGGTGATGGTGTTAGTGGTGGTAATAGTGAGTCACAGTCTTACTTATGGATGGTGGTAATAGTAAGGGTAGATGGGCAATTATATTCTTTGTCTCCTTTACTGGTGACTCCTATGACTCATGGGTAGACATTCAATGTAAAATGCAAGTCTCTTTGTAAAAAACTGTTATATCCTCTCTCCTTAGTCAAATAAGGCATGGCTGTTTCATCTCATAGTTGTGAGAATCCAGCCCTGGCCTTGTTCTTTTTTTTTTTTTTTTTAATGTTTATTTATTTTTGACAGAGAGAGAGAGAGAGAGAGAGAGAGCGCATGGGCGGGGAAGGGGCAGAGAGACAGAGGGAGACACAGAATCCGAAGCAGGCTCCAGGCTCCAAGCTGTCAGCACAGAGCCTGACGCGGGGCTTGAACTCACAGAGCATGAGATCATGACCTGAGCCGAAGTCGGATGCTCAACCGACTGAGCCACCCAGGTGCCCCAACCCTGGCCTTGTTCTAATGAAAAGTATTTGGCATATTGAGATAGTTTCTACACTAGGCTCAAATAACTAAATGAAAACTTAGTAGACTGAGAGGGCAAAACAGCAAAACTGGCTTTGTCCAGAGTGCATGTAAGCTGTTATTTACATGATACTTAAAAAAGCTGAATGGATGCTGGAAATACTTCCTACCTGTAAGTATCAGCTACACTAATTTGCCATTAGGTACCTGAAATTTATTCACTGGTGTTCTTTTCCTTCTACCCTTTTGGTGGTGGTGGTGGTGGTGGTGGTGTTGGTGGGTCTATTCCTAAAAGGTCAAGTTAGTACAACACACTATTTGTTAAGACTCTTGGATGCCAGTGACAGAAGACCTGGTTTAAGCCAGCTTACTAAAGAATCTAGACCATTACATCCAGCTACAGAAATGATGTCAAGAGGACATATCCCCCCATCTCCTGAATCTGTTTTCTCTTGGCTCCTTTCATTTAGGCAGTCTCATCCCCAAATGGTGGCAAGGTAGTGGTCTCAGCAGTGCCTTCCTTGTGGCTCTTGATGATGTCCTGCAGGGACATGCTGATCTGGCTGACTTGGCCACGTGCCCATTCCTTAGCCAATCACTGTGGTCCATGACTTGAATATGCTGTTTGGGAGTGCTAAGTCATCTGTCAGTCCTGGACTCTGGGGGGGTGAGGTCAATTCCTTCTCAACCACAGGCAGAGGGTGAGAAAGAGATGGTTTCCTGGAGAAAAGCAAGGCTGTCACTGTCACTGGAAGAAAGGAGAAGAGGTGCAAGACAGCAAAACAACAGATTCCACTGCAGCTACTAGTGTTGGAGGGGAAATGTGCCCACTTGATTGCTCTTCTATGCTGGTGGGGGTCAGAAGCCTGGAGAATAGTGGGACCTGGTATGGAAGCGAGGGAGGGGTGCTGGAGTCACAGGTTGGAGAGGCTGGGCTGCCAAAGGCACACACACAATTTCGCCTCAGGCTAGTTCAGGCCCTGGTGAGTCCCTGAGCATTACTATAACCTTGGGAAAAGAATGCCCATAAAAGTCCACAGTAGAATTAACTACTAAGCTAATGGAAAATGCTCCACGGAATGTATCTGCTGCTCAATGAGCCACAACAATATTCTTAACTAATGAAAACTTTTTTTCCCGATTATTTTTGAATTTATGGCATCGGTGAGTTCTCTGTACAATCATGGCGTTCTTGCTGCAGTTTTCCTTTATATTTAAAAAAAAATCAATTTATACTCTTCAAGATGATTGACTGATTGGTTGATTGATTTAGTACTTCATTGTTTGCGGTTTCCCTGTGGAAATCAAGGGAACTTTGTATCTGAAGGAATTGGTTTCCTGTTTCATCATCTTTGCTTGTTTGTTTGCTTGGCTTTAGTTTGTGGGCAGTTTTGGTAGACGGAACATAACATGGCTGTACTTGCTGTATTGTCCATGCCTGCCAGTGAGGAATGCCAAGTGTAGCTGTTCCTCCACAGAGACATGTCACCAGAGAACCCCCCCCCCACCCCTGCCCCCTCTCCCCCCATGTGCACGGAGTCCTCAGGGAGCCCGCTGTGGGCTGGGCAGGCACACCTTGTATGAGAGCCACCTCCAGGAACCCTGCCACTCGTTTCCCAGCTGAAGAAAGGTCCCATTAGGCTTTGGCTGGATAGGAAACCTTCAATTTCATCACCAAACTGTAGACACTGACAGTTGGGTTCCCAAGACTAACAATTGCTCCTAAGATGTGTATGGTCAGTTTCCCTGGCCACCCTCAGGTGAACCTTAGTTTCTGACTGTAGTTGTGGACACTGGATTGGCTTCTTCCCGGGATGAATGCCTTTCGCCTAAAGATCAGGCCCTCAGTTTTGGGGCAGAACTCTCAATTTTAGAGTTGCTCTGACTTCTAAAGTCAATGCCATTCATTGAGATCTATACTGTCTAATCAGGAGCCAGTATCCACAGATTTTGAGGACTTAATACACCATGGACTGAATTGGTCCCTGGCCCCCACTCCCACTCAAATTCATGTTGAAGTCCTAACTTCAAATGTGACTGAATTTGGAGCAAAGAAATGATAAGGGTTAAATCAGGTCATAGCAGTGGGATACTGATGACAGGAAGCTTGCTCTCTTTCTCTGCCATGTGAGGACACAGCAAGATGGTGGCTGTTGGCAAATCAGGAAGAGGCTCTCAGCAGAACCCCACCTGCTGGTACCGTGACCTTGGACTTTTCAGCCTGCAGAACTGTGAAAAAATAAATTTCTGTTGTATAAGCCACCCAGTCTGTGTTACGGCAGCCTGAGCAGGCTAGTACAAAGTATCGGAAAATAATGTAAATTATCTAGTTAATATTTTTATATTGATTACGTATTAGAATGAGAATATTTAGGATGTATGGGAGAAAATAGAAAATATTATTGGGGTGCCTGAGTGCGTCAATTGGTTAAGCGTCAGACTTCTGATTTTGGCTCAGGTCATGATCTCAAGGTTTGTGATTTCGAGACCCATGTTGGACTCTGTTCTGACAATGCAGAGCCTGCTTGGGATTCTCTCATTCCTTCTCTCTCTGTCTCTGTCTCTCTCTCTCAAAATAAATGAATACACTTTAAGAAAAATTTTTAAAATTAATTTTACCTATGTCATTTTACTTTTTAAAAAGTGTCGACTAAAAAATTTAAAATTACATTTATGTCTTGAATGATATTTCTATAAATAGTAGTTGCCTAGACATTAGGTTATTATTAAATGGGCTGAAATTTTGCCATCAATTATTGCTCACTTCCTGTCCTGTTCAAGAGGCATCTCTAAACCTCTGCCTACCTTATATACCGAGAACGTTAAAACAAAACAAAGAAAATGAAGCATATATAAAAACCCAAACAGTGTTGCATCAGTTAGTGAAGACCATGAATTCCAGTTGCAAAATTTGCTTCCAGAAGCTTCCTTACCAAACATAGACTTGCAGGAAACAAATGATTTAATTCAGCTCATTTCTCATTCTAGAGTTCATGGTTAAAATTGTGTAACTATGTAATTAATGAAAATGAGTCAGAGGCGCTCCTGTTTCCTTTTTGGTGGGCCAGACTCCCTACTGCCTAAGTGTAGAGAAGGCAACACATTCGGGGCCTCTCTGGCTACAAGTAAGGAAGTTTCTGCCAAGCTATGTGGGATGTATCATTGGTAAAACGGAAGGGGTATACAAATAGGCCCAGGAAATTGGGGACTTGTAGCTCTTGTTACCTGGAGAAAGGGGAATGTCTTGTCAACAGCAGAGGACAGAGAAAAATGTCCTGGCTAAGCCATGGCTGTTTGTTCTGAACTATAACTCGCTAAGTGTAAGCACTTGCTTTTTTGGCGTTTTTAACTTTGGCAACACATAAAGCCAGTTTTGATCTTAATCGGACACTCTTTCATTGATTTTTGAAATATGTGTGCCAAATAACCAAATTCGAGTAGCCCAAGGTAGTCTGTCATTACATCTTCCAAGTAAAAATGGTGTTCCATGAGGACAGCCGCTAACTTAGTGGATCACTGAAGTGCCTACGCTCAAGAAAGTGACGTTCGTCAGGCTGCGGCAGACGAGCCAGTGGGCACTTCCCATTTCGTCAAACAGAATAATTAAAAAAATGTGTGAGCAAGGATTCAGATTTAACAACTTCATTTTTGGTGCGAACCCCACCCCTACCCCTATCCCTACCCCTAACCCTAAACCTAACTCTAACCTTAACCCAAAGACAAACCCTAACCCTAACCCTAACCCAAAGCCAAACCCTAACCCTAACCCAAAGCCAATCCCTAACCCTAACCCTAACCCTAACCCCTAACCCTAACCCAAACTGCAATAAACATAGGGGTGCACTTTAGGTGTACTTAAAATGATTTTTAATCTGGTATACCTTTGGGGAGCATTGCCTTTAAGTTTCAATTTTAAATAAGAAAACAAGGAGAATACACACCATGGATACAGAAACACTCTATGAGTCGGAAGATTACTTAAGACTAGAAGGATCACATCTAAAAATCTCACCTTCCGGAAATCATTTTCATCCTTTCTGTTTATTGTGTTTGCCATAAGAACAGGATTCTTAGGCTTTTCTTTGGCCTGACATCAGATGATAAACTTTCCGAATTTTGCACCATACCTACGTTTCTTACTTTCACACACCAATTTCTCAGGTATTTCTTCCTCGGTGTGATTGGGCAATATGATTTTCATTTATCCAATTAGAAACCCAAAGTGGGTGGATATTAAGGAAGAAGTTTTAACATCAGCGCTCCCAGTCACTTTTTGTTGTTTGTTTCTATACACTCCCAGACCCACATTTGCTTGTGCAAATTAAGTAATACCTGCCAACCCACAAATGGAGAATTTGCATGCCTTGCTGGTTCTAGATCCATGGGAAAGCACCACATTTATACCCAAAACAACACTTTTAAAGAGCTTAGCTCTTTGTGTCTGACTTAGCCAATGGAGTTTAGCACCATCCCAATTTCCTACCTGAATTGCTTTGTGTATATAGATTTTTGAGTCTTGCTTACAGCAGACTCTGACCCCCAGTGCTCATTCCATTCCAAGTCACCAGATTGTTTAACTGGAAGTCCTTTGAGGGCAGAATTCATACCATCCTTATTCAGATGAATTTATGAGTCAGAGCTCAATGCAACATTTTAGACTCACAATGAGGATCCATAAAGGGAGTTTTGTTTTTTTTAACGTTAAATTACCTGTACAGACAATGGAACAGGGAACTGATTATACCAGTTTGCAAAAGTACAACTTCATGACTGTACATGAAAGACGCTGACCTCTGGTAATAGATTTATTATCCGTAAACTGAGAGGTTACTATTTAAGACAAATCCTTGATTTCACACATTCATAGATCCTAGGGAACAAAACTGTGTCTATTTTTTATCATCATTAGTCTGTTGTCTTTGGCATTGAGTGATATGGTATCTCTCCAAATAACACTAAAACAATCAGCCAATTAGACAAATGGATTTAGTGGTTTAAATCGGGTATTTGATGGGCTTAAATGGTTATATGATTGAGTTGTCTAGTCAGTTTGGCCAGTAATATGAGTTTAGTAATTTTAGAAAAAAATAGCTACAGTATTTGTCAGTGGGCTAAGCCAAGTCTCTTAAACTCCTTTGGGGAAAATGTTGGTGTTGGATGTAGTATTTCTCACATATTGAAGCTTTTAGTTCAGTAGGGGGAGACTGATGAGTGTACCTTCTGAGAGGAGGGCTGAAGACCATGGATTGTGTCTTTCTCTCTTCCTGCTGAAAAATATAGCAACTTAGAAGGGAAATGGGGCCATCTATAATTCATTGGAAACGAATCTGGAAAGGCTTGTAAAGTAATAAGATGGTTCACATCTCCTGACTGGGGATTCCTGGATTAGGCCTTCCATTTCCAAGAAAGAGAGTTTGGACCCTTTCAAACCACTTGGTTTCTTCTTCATCCAATACTCTGTGAGAGTAGCAGAGCTGAAAGCATATGTGGGATAATGATGTCCATAATATTCATGGAAGGGTCATCTTTTCACTTTCTGGAAAACTGGTTAGGTTATTAGATTCATAACGGGGATGTCATCATCTGTCAGTTTCTTGTGTCACTTATATAGGAACCACCTCATTTGGTAGTTTGTTGGGGGAATGAATTTACTGACTTAAATGAGGGCATGAGGGAGGCGAGGGCAATACCCAGTCTCTTCTGTCTCCAAATGGATAACACGTAAGTGATGAGAGACAGTGATTTCCTTTATGTGAAAATTCATAGCTTGTATTGGAAAGAGGAGGAGTTGAAGGCAAAGAGACTAGTCAGAAGGTTATTATAATTTCAAAATTCAAGAAAGAATTTGGGGAAGAAAGAATTTGGGGAAGAAAGAATTTCTGGGAGGAAAAGCATTATGTAAATTTAACAGAAATATATAAAATATTACTTTGTGAGCAAATTGGGCAAACTGCAATGCAATGGTCTTGGGTAAGTGTCGCTACTGAGATTTTTGGAACAAAACTGTATTTCCATCGGGTTCTTATAACACTATTACATTGCCTTCTTTGATTCATTAGACATTATTTCTCTCTCTGTGTTAGGCACGGTACCAGAAGCACAGTTTAGCTGGGGAGATGGTTTAGGAACAAATAATTACATTATAGCCAATAATTATTATAATGCAGTATATGGAGAAGAGTCTGTGAAACTATACAGCATAGGACAGATTTCTTGGGCATCTGTGGAGATCTGGAGTTCAGGCTAGAAAAGAAGTTTGGGCCAGTGTGATCTGTGCAGCAAAGAGGAGCTGAGAGAAAAAGGAAAATTACCTACTCTTTTCCTTTTTTTTAAACTTATTTTTAAAGCTCATTTATTTATTTTGAGGGAGAGAGCAAGTGGGGGAGGGGCAGAGAGAGAGGGAGACAGAATCCCAGGCAGGCTCTGCACTATCAACACAGAGCCCGACCCAGGGCTCGAACTCATGAACCGTGAGATCATGACCTGAGCTGAAACTAAGAGCCGGATGCTTAGCCGAATGAGTCACCCAGGTGGTCTCGCTCAATATGTGTTAATAACAGTAATGCTGCTTGTGATACTGACAAGGTCGTAACTAACACCGGTTATGTGGATGAAGAAGAAAGGGTTTGCATTGAAAAGTTTTGTAATCTCTTTGCTTGGTGCCTCAAACTTAATTCTGATTGTGCTTTGGGCCAGCTGTATAGTTGTCTGGTTATTTTAACAGATTTGCATTAAAGATGAATTAATAAATAAATATTAATTGAATATCTACTGTATATAAAGTGCTACAACGATCACATCTGAAGAGTTGGATATGATTTTGTCCCTCAAGCCTCTTATATCTGCTGAGATTTGGTTGCAGTTAGATCATGAAGAAAATTGTATAGTAGACTTGAGAGGGCAGGACAGATTTCTTTGGCTGATTACGAAGTAATGGGTCAATTTGTTCTATGTTGTGGAAGCAGGGATTGTGTGTTCCATACATTTGGCAGTTGCTTCCTCTGAGGGGCATTTTTACGAAGACAGCCTAACGTCGAGCTACTCTGTAAATCCCTGTTTCCTTGGATGTTAATACATTATCAATCCTAAGAGATATTGCTATTTTGTGTGTAGCTATGAAAAAGACTGCTGGGGCACCTAGGTGGCTCAGTCAGTTAGGAAAAAGCCTGCTAATTAATTACTGAGATATCATTGATTGCAGGACGCATTCTGATTTCAGGAACGGTGGATGTGCAAAACTGAGTCTTCGGCTCTATGAATTTGGTAGCTATATACGCTTCTGTTTCCTATAAAGTCAGTGCAGTGTGCATGTATTAAGTGCTGACTGTGTGCTAAATACTATGGTGGCACTGTGGGGAATGCAGGATTTCTGTTCTGATCATGTAGCCTCCACCCTCCCCCCCAAATACAGGAGAAAATAGGATCCTATTAAGACATAGTTGTTAGAAACAAGGTGCTTTATAGGATTTGGCAATTACTTCCCCAAAGATGTGATATATTGAGCTGAATTTTAGCTGATAATTAAAGGAGAAGCATTAAGAAGTAAGATACAAAACGGAGACAAAATTTGAAAATTCCCCAAGCAGACAAAGCCATTGAAGCCATGTAAGCAAACCGAATTTAAATGATTCCTCCTAAATCATAAGAGAAACTTAAGTCATCTTCCTAAAATGCTGTGTGTTCATCACTTTTACCCCACCCACTGCTGTCTGCAAACTCTCGCTGTAAGAACCAGGCATTGGAAAGGATAAATGACGTCCTCATTTTCACTTTATAAGCAGTCCTGCCATGTCGCTCCTCCGAACGTCCTACCAGGTTTGAATTTGACAGCTCCTAGCTCGTGAACTGTTCTTATCTGCACAGTAAACTTTTACTAGATGCTATTTTACTGATCTGTTTCTAATTTTTACTGTCTTTGTATTTTCGCAGAAGGCAACACAGGAAAAGTTGTGGTTGGAATTAAAATGGGCAGTCAGAAGAGCTGGGAGGTAAGAATGGAAATGAGGCTGGAGCTGAATTGCAAAGGATCTTGAATGAAATGCTAAAGAGTCTGGACTGTGGACAAAGAAAAGTCACTGAAAGCGTGTGAGCAAGAGAACGCTCTGGCCAAGGTGCCTTTGGGGATAAGTCCTCTGGCAGCAGCCTGTTGGGTGGCTTGGAGGGTTGGGAGAACAGAGTGGAAAGTCCTGAAAATGATCAGACAGGAAGGAGTGAGGGCTTGAATTCAGGCTGCGGCCCCAGTACAGGAGAGGGGTGGGGAATGCTCCTAGAGACATGGTCAGGGTGGAACAGGAAAGGGGTTGGAGAGTACCCAGAGGAAGGTTGGAAGGAGTTGTTAGCGCCAACCTTGGGTTTTTAATCTGAGTCAGCGATGGGATCAAAATGGCGTGAACAGAGATGGCCGCAGGAGGACTAGCAATAGATTTTGGGGTGGCGGATGGAGGGGCACAAGAAACTCTCGCTTCTGTTTTGGAAAAGTTGGGTTGGAGATGCTGAAGGGACATTCAACAGAGATTTGCAATACGCACTAGGAGTGGCCTGGGAGATACAGATTTGGCTTTATCAGAGTACAGTTGAAGTAGAAACTGAAGGAGTGGAAGAGATTGTCCAGTAACCGAGGAGGCTTTGTGTACAGGCCACTGTTTAGTCAAGGAGACAGATAAGAAAACTAATAATTAGACGTCAATGCCGTCAGTGCTGTACTACAACGAATATGGGTGAGGACAATGGTGACACAAGAGATCAGAGGTGCTCGACTGGGGAGAGCCAGGCGCGGGGCAGGTGGGCATTAAGGTCTGAGCAGAAGTCAGTCAGGCTTCCCAGGGAAGGGAATCCATGGCAGACAGCGGACGTGTAGGCAAAGCGCACTCCAAGGAACAGACTGAAGGTGTGCTCTGGGCTTGGGGAGTGCTGGGAGTTTGATTGGCTGGGCACAGAGTGGTGCTGGGAAAGAGAAAGGAAATGGGCACTGCAGAATATCCCGCTTCAGTCTGAGAAAGGAAGAGAACAGCGTCAGGTGACAGGAAGGCGGACACAAATGGAAAACCCACCCCACGTGTGTCCTGAAAGACATGCTCATAGCCACCCAAGTGATTCAAGATGGAGGTGTTCCATGGATGTTCCCTTCAGCTCTCTGCCCCATTCCCGTCATCCATGAAAGGAGGGTTTTGAACTCCATGATTTCCTTAGCCTATTCTGACTCTGAGGTTCCTTGTGCCTCTCCAACTTTGGGAAGCTTTATTTTGTTTTTGGGTCATATTGAATAATTTAGTGTCCTAGTAATTAGAGTCTAATTGGAAGCCTTGTGACCCGGAAGAGGTAACACGCTTCCTCACGGGGTCTGCCTTACTCTCGGGGCACAGTTCACGCACTGGCAGCGTTTCCTCAGTGGATCTCCCGGGAGCCCCCCACCGAGCAGTCATTTACTCCTTGGAGTGGGAGGGACGTACAAATATTTATAAAGGTCATGTTGGAAAATGGTTTAAAACAATTGAACTGCGAAACGTGTTTAACATTTATAGTGCTCGGAATGGAAAAGATACTTTTAATCATCCTGTTTCCTGGAGTTTACTCCGCTCGTTATATCCCTTTGGAGAGCGTCTTCCCAACAGCACACAATAACAAGAAGCTGCTGTCTGGACGGGACCTTGTGCCATTCCTTGTGATTTAGGTGAAGCCTTGACTGGAGCGCATGTTTTCAGATCCTAGTAATCTTAAATAAATAATCCAAGCCCACGGCATTAATAAAGGCGGTAACTCTGTCAAGTGTCCTCGCTGACTTCCTAAACTTCCGAGGGGCCAGAGCTGGTGATTTATGAACACTGTCAGAATCTGCACTGGGGTGCTTTTTAGGGGATTTGTTGGGAGGTACACTCTTAAGGGTAATTACCATGTGTCAGAAAGATGCCTTCGCTGCCTTGACAGTGGGTGCTCAGTTTTAGTCCAGGGGTCAAATGGCAGGAGCATTATATGTGAAAGGGTATCCTTTCCACCGTGGCAAGTAGAAAGGAAACGTACACTGCGAAGCTCAGTCCTGACTCTGCGTGGTAGCTCATTAACTCTGTGTGTGCCTTGCTGCCGTGGGTCAGTGAAGTGCTACAAACATTTATTGCACCTTCTACCATATTCCAGGCGCCGTATTTCTTGGTCCAGCACGGGAGTGTTATACTAAGGTTCCATGGAAGTATGAAGGGAATGCACCTGACCCAGCCTGGGAGTGGGGAGGGAGAGTGGATGGATGGAGGGACGTCTTTCCCGGGGAGGGACGTCTTGTCCGGCCAGGGTCTTTAAATGATCAGCTCGAGTACCCCGGGTAAAATGTGTAAAGGGGAACTTAAGAGAAAAAGCAGAAGTCTTGCAGCAGTGCAATGTGGGATAACAACAGGCCCTCTGGTTGGAGCGTGAAGGGCAAGGATCAGTTGTAGCAGTTAAAGCTGAGAAGGCAAGGAGGAGCAGTCGGCCTGGTATGTGTTGGCCGTTCTTTCCCCGCCAGGAAATGTACCTAAAATCTGCTGCTCCCACCTGTTGCATCTGGACTTGTATATGGAATCTTGAAAGCTATGTGAATATCAGTCCCCGTCACCCCAAGTGACACTTCAGCTGAGCATAGTTGGGGGCGGGTGTCTTACTGCTCTCTACCCACATCCCTGGATTCCAGCTCCTGTTCTAGTGCTGGAGTTAGAACTTGGACCCCGCATCCCTTGTCTAGATGAGTGGGTTGCTTCTCTCTGGACTAATCCCATCCTATCAACTCAGATGGCTCTCCCTGGTTCGAGGTCCTGACATTCAACTCATGTTAAGGGAATCTCACGGTAGCCCCTAGACCTGCCCCACCGTGATCAGATAGAAAGACCCCCCCCCCCCCAGACTGTGCCACCCCAGCTCGTGCTGGATTTCGCTACGGCTTTTGAATTTGGTGATTTGGACTATGGCTTCTCTTTCTTTTTCCTGCTCCCCTGGTTATGTTTCCTCAGTCTTCACTGCAGCTGGCCTCCGTTGGCCTTCTTTCAGCTTTGAGCTGTCCACTCCTTGCCAGCGGAAGGTAAGCTGGTCAGCATGCCATATGCCAGACTAGGCCAAATCTCTCCAGAATTGGCAAAAACCAGTTCTTAGTAGTCCCGAGGCCCAGCCACTGTCTTGCCCTGCCTCCACTCCCCAACCTAAACTTAGTTTTACACCTCGTCACGAGGACGGCAATCTTACAAGGAAGCATTCACTGATGTGTGTTTGGAGGAATGGTAAGTGTTCCAGACTGCACAGCCATTATTAACATATTAAAATGCTCTGGGACGTCCTGTGGTGTAGAAACTGGTCTAATTTGAGTTGAGCATTTCCGAAAAAAACCCCACGAAACAAAAATCTCTTTTACCGCATAAACTTTCTTTCTCAGTAACATCTATTTAAATCCCAAATGAACTAATGTTTAAGGGAACACGCCGAGGGACTATGGTTCAAAAACATTAACATCGCTTCTCAGTGCTGTTGTCTAAAGGTGCTAACTGTCCAAGTGGGGCGTTCTCGGAGGCCACATTGCTGTCTGAAATCAGGCTGTAGCCAACTCATGGCAGGATTGGCTGGGACCGTGTCTGCAGAAGCTGGAGTTTACCAGGGCTTGTTTTTCCTGCTCAGCATTGATTTCCCCTTATCAACCTCATAATTAAAAAAAAAAAAATATATATATATATATATATGAATGAAGTGTGTCACTTTTTGTCTTCCCAAATCCATATGTTGAAATCCTAATTCTTTTATCATCCCGGAATGTGACTATGCTTGGAGATAGGGCCTTTGAAGGAGTGATTAAGATAAAATGAGATCATACGAGCAGGCCCTTCCGTGACGGAGGAGGAAATTAGGACATAGACACGCATAGAGGGAAGTCCATATAAAGACAACGGAAGGAGAAGGCTATCTCACTCCAAGCCTCTGAGCGAGGTCTCGGAAGAGAGCAATCCTGCTGGCACCTTGACCTTGGACTTCTCAGCCTCCATCACTGTGAGAAAGATATTTCTGTTTAAGTCACTCAGTCTGTGGTACTTGATTATGGTCACCCCAGCAGACTAATACACAGGTGTGGCAGGGAGGCTGTCCCCACCGCCTGGCTCTTCAGGTACCCAGATGCCATCAATGAGAGCAACGTCTATAACGGCCCCGGTGGTGACTGGCTTTGAGGTGGTCACGTGACCGAAAATAGGCCAGTGGACTCCTGCCCCTGTTTTCTTGCACCATCGGGAGGGATGTGTTCTTTCCCACGGTTGTTGTTAAGCTGGTAGGAGGCTAGCTGGAAGCTGTCTTTACCGTCCTTCCGGAGAGAGCCTGCCTGAGAAAAGAGCCAGAGCGTAAAGGGGGTAAGAGTAGTGGAGAGAGTCAGGTTCCTGACAGTCTCATCTGAGAGCCTAGATCTAGTGTTGCCAGAAGTTTTACACTCCTGGACTTTTTAGTCATGCGTGCCAATGCATTCTCCCCCACCCCCCACTCCAGCTTATTTAAAAAAAGTTTATTTCTTTATTTTGAGAGAGAGAGAGTGGGGGAGGGACAGAGAGAGAAGGACAGAGAGAATCCCAAGCTGGCTCCGTGCTGTCAGCACAGAGCCTGACCCGGGGCTCCATCCCAAGAACCATGAGATCACGACCTGAGCAGAGATCAAGAGTCGGTCGCTTAACCAACTAAGCCACCCAGCTGCACCTCCCCCCTCCCCCCTCCCCCCTCCCCCCTCCCCCCTGCCACCGCCTTCTTTTTCTTTTCTTTTTCTTTTTCTGCCTTAAGAGGGTTTGGGTTGTCAAAGGATCCCGGATGGTAGGTCAAAGTGACATAGTAGCTTTTGAGAAAATGTCCATCAGTGTTACCTTCTCCCTCTTGCTGCACAGCACTTTTTAAAGGTCTCTTTCACCAGTTCCTCTGGCGTAGAATCTCCTCAGAAATAACAGTGGTCGTTCCATGAAATGTATGACAGTTTTACCAGACAAACCCATGCTGGGTCCTCTTGGGATGTATCTGTTATGATCCATGTTATTGTGTCTGTATGGGTCCGGGTGACTCTGTAACGACATCACCAACCATAATTTGCAGCCAGGCAGGTGACTTCATGACCTCACATTACAGCAAAAGTTTTAAAGATTATTGCGGTGTTGTGACGAAGAAATTGAGTCATCATGAACAAAAATCCTTTTTATTTTATTTTATTTTTTTTCTATTTTTTTTTTCTTAAAAATCCTTTTGAAACAACTTTGTGGTTCCTTCTCGTTTTCAGACTCTTGGATGAGCAATCTTTTTTTTTTTTAAGGTTATTTATTGTGAGAGAGAGAGCACACGAGTGAGGGGAAGGGCACAAAGAGAGGAGAGAGAATCCCAAGAAGGCTCCACGTGTCAGTGCAGAGCCCGAGGCGGGGTTTGAACTCATGAACCGTAAGATTATGACCTGAGCTGAAATCAAGAGTTGGGTGCTTAACCAACTGAGCCACCCAGGCGCCCCTTGGGTAAACGATCTTTATGACTATATTCTGGGGCTCATTATGCTTTGGGGATATTTGAACGTAGGTGGAAGACTGGGAAAGATACGAAGCTTTAAAGCACGGGCAGGAGTCTCTAGAATGTGAATCTGTAGATGGTGGCAGAAAAGAAGGTGTCTGCAAACCCAAGCCCCCGATTCTGCCTGGGCATTCACCTCCTCCTGCTGGGCACGAGATCGGTTCCTGCCGGCACGTGCGGTCGAAGAACCTCACGGGGCACATTTGGAAACTCCAAGACAAATGAAAATTCATGCAACAAATTTTTTGGCTCTTCAAACACCATTGTTTAGCGAACACGGTCCAAAAACCTTGTCACAACAAGCTTCATTTTGAAATGGATGGTGTTTACTCTCCTCTTATTGGTCTGGCAAACACGGTCCCTGGGCGAGGCGTCCTGGCTCTTCCCCGTGGCGCCAGGCCAAAGTTCAGAAGTGGAGAAGGCAGAGCCACCACCGTCACTGCTGTGCACGGGCCGCTGAGAGATGTGTGTGTCTGCTGCGGTCACCTTCCCTGCCACCACCGTCCACACCTCATGTGAGAAACAGGGCGACTGGGCACGAGAAGGGAAAGCAGGTTTTTTCCCTCTAGTGCCTGCGCTTCCTTTCTTAAAGATCTACTGCATGGCTTTTTGTATTCGCAATTCCGTTCTGCCCTCAATGGTGATTTGAGAAAAGATGCGTGACCCAGGGTCCTTGCCTCACTGGCAAGAAAGAGTGTACCGGAATATGGACGCCTCCGCACAGGATTTCTGTATGTGATCATCTGGACAAGATTCCAGATATTAGTCTGAAGTGTTATTTAATACATAATGGGGTTGAGCGTCCAATGACGTGTAATATACAGAAACAAAGTTTCAAAGCCCATCATTTGCTTTGCTTCAATGTCATATTATTATTTTTTTAAATATGAGACATGAAGTGATAATACAATTTTTTAACTTAATCTTTTAAACGTATTTATTTATTTATTTGTTTATTTATTTTGAGAGTGAGAGAGAGTGTGTGTGTGGAGGCAGGTGAGGGACAGAGACAGGGGGAGAGAGGCTCCTGAGCAGGCTCAGCGCTGTCAGCACAGAGCCTGACGTGGGGTTCGAGCCCACGGACGGTGAGATGGAGACCTGAGCCCAAACCGAGAGCCGGACGCTTAACTGAGCCACCGAGGTGCCCTGAAGTGGCGTTGCCATTCTCTTCATAATGCTAGGCTGCTCTCTAGGGAACAAAAAGTAGAGAATGAGTTTTCTGTTTTTGTAGCTTCGTCTGTTTTCAGCACTATCCCCAGAATAAGAAAGTGAAGATCAGGGTGTTTAGACGTTCAGGCTCTGGCTGAAGTGGTCTTGTGCCAAGTCTTGGTCTGAGCGCAAGTCTCAGCTCCGTGATCTATGAGCGGCAAGCCACAGAGCAATGAATTTAACCTTTTCTCCCTGTTTGCCCACCTGTAAAATGGGCCTTAAAAATAAGATCTCCCACAGAGGGTTGTGGTGAGGACGGAGGCAGAGAATTGCTGTAAGGTGCACGTTGCGGAGGCCGGCACTGAGCGCCCATGGATAAACGCTTGGCTTCTCCTTGTCCTTATCCACGGTTCCTGGTACCGTGTAGGTACACGATACACACGCATCGCGTTAATCCATTTTATTTGGCGTTCTTTGTATTTATGTGTTCGCCTCCTCACAAGCGCAACGGAAGTATTAAAGATGTCAGTTTCGTGCCGTTTAAAAACAAATATACTCTTTTCCCGTGAATGGCTGACAGCGTAATGCTAAGCAGCCCCCCCTGGCACAGTTAAAAAGCACAATATTTAAATGAGGGAGGTAGAAGAAAACGGCCAGTTTGGGGAAGTGGGTCATATACGTGGAAAAACAAAAGCTTGGAGTTTTAAAAAGGAAAGCTGAATCTTTTGTAGAGAAATGTCCAGGCCATGCATAGCCAATTCACTCCCTAAGTCAGTTTTATGGAAGTTTTGCAGAACGCTAAAGCAATTTAGTGTCAGGATGCACTGATTCTAATACAAATAAATTAATAAATTTAAAATGTTCAGGCACCTGTATTCAAAGGCCGCTAGGCATTTTAATAGCAGATGAGTAAAAACCATTAATCATGGTTTTCCCACGTTTTCTCACATTACCCCAGGCAACTGTGGCCCGGCCTAGAAATGGTAGGAAGCTGCTGGTAATGGATAAAATAGTGACTTTTATCTAGACTATCTACACTATATTTTGTCTACACATTAGCTTTCTTACAAGTAAGTACAAACTTGTACCTGTTGATAACTTTTTTCATCCTTTTGCCCTCCCTTTAGGAAAAGGTAATAATACATCAGTGAAATTTGCATTCTTTTTCTACTTGCTTGGTATAGACTATTGGTCATCTTGAGATAGACATTGGGAGAGGTGCGCAAATGCCTTGACCATGTTCCTACCCACGAAGTGAGTTTGGAGGCACAAAGTTTACTGATAGAATCCTCAGCCTCCTTAAAAACTGTTTGCTTATTTTTGAGAGGTGGGGTAGAGGGGGAGGGGCAGAGAGAGAGGGAGAGAGAGGATCTCAAGGAGGCACCACACTTTCAGCACAGAGCTCCGTGTGGGGTTGAGCCCATGAACCGTGAGATCATGACATGAACCGAAATCAAGAGTTGGATGTCCAACCGACTGAGCCGCCCAGGTACCCCGAATCCTTAGCCTTTTTAAAGTCAGGAACTTCTTTGAGAATCTGGTGAGATGTCGGACCCTCTCTCTTCAAAATACACATTGGAATACGTTACATCCATAAAGTCCCTAAAGATGCAGGAATGCCATCGTGAGACCCTCCATGGTGAGCCTGTACGGGTGGCTCCTCATGGACCTCATGCCTACGTTGCAAAGAAGTGCCAGTTACCTGGGGGACGAGCCAGAGAAATGGCACCTGGGGACAAACTGGTAACCTCTCTTTAGCTGCAACTCTTGTAATTCACTTTTCCCATCAATTTCTTCCGGTAAAGTTGCAGATCAGCTGGATTTGCTTTCTCGATTTGAAGACCATTCAGCCATATTCATGGTAGGATTCCATCTCCGTCCTCTTAAGCAGGCTTTTAAATAAAAAAAAATTAATGTTTATTCACTTTTGAGAGAGAGAGAGACAGAGTATGAGTGGACAAGGGGCAGAGAGGGAGACACAGAACTGAAGCAGGCTCCAGGCTCCAAGCTGTCAGCAGAGAGCCCAACGTGGGGCTCGAACTCATGAACTGTGAGATCATGACCTGAGCTGAACTCGGATGCTTAATCGACTGAGCCACCTAGACACCACCTAACCAGGCTTTTAGAACAAGGCACTTACCATGATCAGAAAAAGTATTCCCATTACTTCTTCGGTGTTATAGTCCTGGAGTCAGTTACTTGCACCAGCCCTGCCCATTGCCATTCTGCTCATGCGTCAAGCCAACTACTGTACCTGCCCCTCCACCCTTAACAGCACACTGAGAACTATTTCCTGTCTCTATAATTGTCTCTTTTCAACAGGGGACCATAGGCAGGTTTTCAGCCATGATTTGATGACTCTCATTCTACTATCTAATTTAATGAACTTCTGCTGTAAATAATTGGACCTTAAGTACCTCCTAGCTTTGTCATTTTAACCAAATCACTGACCCTCTTTGGAATCCAGTTTTTCAATGTGTCAGAAGAGAGGTTCGGACTGTAATCTCTAAGGTTGCTTTAAATCTAACATTCTATATATTAAAAAAATTTTTTTTTAATGTTTATTTTTGAGAGAGACAGAGCACAAGTGGGGGAGGAGCAGAGAGAGAGAGAGGGAGAGAGAGGGAGACACAGAATCCGAAGCAGGCTCCAGGCTCTGAGCTGTCAGCACAGAGCCTGACACAGGGCTTGAACCCATGAACTGCGGGATCATGACCTGGGTCAAAGACAGATGCTCAACCGACTGAGCCACGCAGGCCCCCCTACATATTTTTTAACATTTGTATGTGTGTGTGTGTGTGTGTGTGTGTGTGTGTGTGTGTGTATTGACAATTTTTCTATGTTGCTGATATCCTCTGAAGGAAACCCACATGCTCAAGCATACCTTTTTCTTTTTGGTACCTATTAAAATATACAGAACCATTTTTTATTCTTGCACAGGTGGGTTTGTCACCCTATCAAAGCATCTAAAGGTCAGTGGCAAACTGCTCACTTGCCATAGCAAGTCTGGAATATCAAACTTTAAACATTTTTAAAAACCGTGCTTTCTTCATATGCATGAGTTTCCGCCCCATAAGAATAAGAAGCAACACGGAGATGACATTTAAGAGAGAATCTGTGGGGGGCGCCTGGGTGGCTCAGTAGGTTCAGCGTCCGACTCTTGATTTCAGCTCAGGTCACGATCTCACAGTTTGTGAGATCGAGCCCCACATCGGGCTCTGGGCTGGCCAGGAGTCTGCTTGGGATTCTCTCTCTCCCTTTCTCTCTGCCCCTCCCCCACTCAAACTCACACAGTGTCTCTCTCTCAAAATAAATAAAAAATAAACTTTAAAGAGAGAGAGAGAGAGAATCTGTGGTTCTCTAGAACACTAGACTCATCAGCCAAGCGTACTCACTCATCTACCTTCAGCACTCACACTGCACTTGGCACGTTAGTATATGCTCAATCATGTCTGCTGAGCGAGGAAAGGGTCTCGTCGCTGATAATAGGATGGACCTGAAGTCCAGCAATTATTTCGGGGGAAAGGAATTACAAGTTGGAGACGCAGTGCTCGTGGGTGGGAATCAGGGTAAAAAGATGGAAAAGGAATCATGACTAGGACAGAGGCACGAGGTCATCAACCTGGCATTGTTTGTGACAGCCATGGAACTGATAAGGGATATGATGAGACAAGAGCAGAGATGGAAGCATCGCACGTTATTTTATTTCACAATATGTAATTTGATTTATGGCCAAGTACTTACTGCCTTGACTCATCCACTGTTTCAATTAGTACCCTCAACTGGGTACTGAATGAAACAGTCCTTGGAGGGAATGGTAGCTTGTGTATTTTTTTTTTAATATTTATTTATTTTTGAGAGACAGACACACACACACACACACACACACACACACACACACACACACAGAGAGAAAAAGAGAGAAAGAGCATGTGCAGGGGAGGGACAGCAGAATCTGAAGCAGGCTCCAAGTTCCAAGCTGTCAGCGCAGAATGTGACATGGGGCTCGAAACCACAAACCGTGAGATCATGACCTGAGCTGAAGTCGGACGCTGAACCGACTGAACCACCCAGGCGCCCCAGAGCTTGTGCATCTTTAAACACTCACAGAACCTCAAGGCTGAGGTGTTATCTGAAGCCACTGAATAAACCCTACGATCCGAGTGAAACTATGCTCGTGTATGTCTGTAAGGCCCCATCTATTTTAGCATCTTTCTCATTTTCAAATCTCATGTCCTGTATGAAATTTATCAACAGTAATTTGTAATTGAAGAATTTCAGCAAAAACAAAAATGAAAGGTATTTGGCTATGACTACTGGAAGACCCAGCTTGAAAACATACAAACAGATCTCCGGAAGTAGATGTTTGCTGGTGTTGGCTCAGGGGCTCTGTGATGCCATTTGATGCTCAGTTTTCTCACCTCTTTCCACCCTATCATCCTACGTTTGTTGGATTCCATCCTCATGGTTGCAAGGTGGTTGCTGTAGCTCCATTCATCACATCTATGCTCAAAGTTGGAAGAAGTGTGTGTGTGTGTGTGTGTGTGTGTGTGTGTGTGTGTGTGTTGGGGGAGAGCAGAATTACATGACGATTGCTTCTGTCCCGTTTCATAAACAAACACTAAAGAGTACAAGTGACATATATCTAGCTGGCCAGATGGTTTTAGGAAGCTGTCCTCAGGTGTGAGAGAAGGTGACAGAGTGAACACCTCACCTGGGGCTGGGCACGTTGCTGTTCCAACACTTGGGTTCAGGTGCATCAGAAAATGGAAGTGGGTTGAGAAACCAATAATATCTGCCCCTGTCACAGTGATAGAAAATGATGGGTATCAGAAGAATGAAAGCAAAACCGATAAATTTCTCTTTCATTTGGTGTTAAAGCTAGTCCTATCTCCTATAATTTGCCTTGAGTAGGTGTTATTGCTTGCTTACCTCAGGAGAACAGTGAGTGAATAATGATATAAGTTATCTTTAATAGTTTAAATAACAATGAGTCAGATGTGTCTTGGGTTAATTTTTTTTCCGCATACATGAATTTTCAATTTTACTTAAAACCATTAAATGTGTTAAAGTTGTAGGTAAACACACTAATTGGCACATACACAGTTTTGGAGTGAAATTCCTGCTTTTATGTTATTGGGGGTAACGAGAATAGGGCAATATTTTACATGTAGAAGTGTTCAGGGAAAAATAAGAATTTTTGACTACTGCACATAAGTCAGGGAAATGGGGAAGAAAGGCAGTAAGGGAAATAGAAGTTATTTAGCGAGCATAGTGTAAGAAGGAGAAGGAAATTTAGACTGGCAATTTAGAGGTTGCAACAGGAGAAGAAAGAACAGAAATAAAGCATGAGCGGTGAAGTTCTCTTTGTTTTTTTAAATTAAACTCTTTCTTACGGAAAGCTTCAAGCATATGCAAAGTAGGGAGAACTGTTGCAATAAACTTGCACCTGTCCATCACCCAGATTAAACTCGCACCTGTCCATCACCCAAATTCAACAATTACCAACATGGGGTCAGTTTTGTTTCACTTACATGCAACCCCTAATGCCTTGCACTATTTTGAATCATATCTCAGACATCATCATATCATTTCATTAGTAAGTATCTATTAAAAAAAGTCTTTAAAGATGTAGTTATCTTTGGGTTTGGATAGAACAGACTTCAAATTCTAACCCTGGCACCAACAGCCATAGGGCCTCAGATGAGTTCATTTATTCACTTGATATGTATTTATTAAGCATCATCTGTGAGCCCAGAAACAAACAAATATACTTAATAACTCCAGATAGAGACATATGTACTGAAGGAAATAATAAAACAAGGCAATGGAACCAAGAATGACCAGGGGGTCTACTTTTTACACTTGGTGATTGTGGAGAAATAAGCCCTTATCCCCTCTATTCTGGTTTCCTGTTCTGTAAAAAGGGGATGGCATTACCCGTGTCTTGTATGGCTCTTGAGAATTAGTTAATATCTTAGAAAGTGTTTAGCTAAGGCCTGGCACATGGCCAGCTCTCAAGAAATGAAAGTCAGGATACTGAAGACCACCTTGGTCTCCACCCGTCCATTAGACGCCTTCCGGGGGAGGGCTGTGCTGGTCCGTCCAGCTCCATTCTGATTTTTAAAGTATGTTGAGGTGTGCTGGGCTCATTGTCATACTCTAGACTAGAGCCTGGTGAAAACTTGGTCACCTCTACTTTTATTCCTCCATATAAGGTGCTTTATTCTAGAAGTCTGTGAATCTGTGGACTTGCATCAGGAAAATAAGGTTATAGTGGGCCTGTCTCTCTTTCCTCCTCCTTTCCAACTTTGTGGGAAGCAACTGGCTTATAAATTCACTTTTTTAAATGTAGAAAATATGTGTTTTTCTAGAGTGAGTATTTAGAGACCTGCTTAAAATCTTATGTTACATTTATTGAAAAAACTTTTTCTGAGATTGAGTTTTATAGTTTCCAATTTGGCAGACACTTAATTCTAATCCAAACAAAGTGTTGCCGTCAGTCTATCAAAAACCCATAAAATTTCAAGTTTTAGGAATGCCTACTTTTCTGGGATTTAATGATCTTTTTCATAATATTTTAGCCGATCAACTTCTATTTATATTAAACGTAGGCTTTGATCCAAACTCCATGTAATATGGCAACAAACAAGGGGAAAAAAATAGAATTCAATAAGGGCATTCACTTCCCCTAGATCTGGTGAGATGGAAGTCTGATAATCTGTTTCCACAAATAACTGCCTGTGTACATCTGAGCAGACCTGAAGAACACAGCCTCTCCTTCTGAAGAAACGATGAAACCATGTTAGCCGTCCCTTGTTGCTTAATCTTAACCAGGAGCAACAGGAGGGCTAAGTTTGGGTGAGTTTTAGCTTGAGCGTATCCTTTTGCCCCTGGGGTCATGACTCAGTGCAGCTTTTACCATGGCCTTTTGCCAGTCCTCATGAATAGATGAGGCACCCTCCATCAGTTGGCTCCCAGGCCTGCAGCCATTCTGGAAAACAGTGTGGAGGTTCCTCAAAAAATTAAAAATAGATCTACCCCATGACCCAGCAAGAGCACTGCTAGGAATGTACCCAAGGGATACAGGAGTGCTGATGCATAGGGGCACTCGTACCCCAATGGTTATAGCAGCACTTTCAACAATAGCCAAATTATGGAAAGTGCCTAGCTGTCCATCAATAGATGAATGGATAAAGAAGATGTGGTTTATATATACAATGGAATACTACCCAAGAAAGAGTGAAATCATGCCATTTGCAGCAATGTGGATGGAACTGGAGGGTATTATGCTGAGTGAAATAAGTCAGTCAGAGAAAGACAGATACATGTTTTCATTCATATGTGGATCTTGAGAAACTTAATAGAAGACCATGGGGGAGGGGAAGGGAAAAAAATAGTTACAAAGAGAAAGGGATGGAGGCAAACCGTAAGAGACTCTTAAATACAGAGAACAAACTGAGGGTTGATGGGGGGTGGGGAGAGGGGAAAGTGGGTGATGGGCATTGAGGAGGGCACCTGTTGGGATGAGCACTGGGTGTTGTATGTAAGTCAATTTGGCAATAAATTATATTAGAGAAAAATTGGCTCCCAGGTCAATCAGTGTTGCTGGCCCAGCCCAGCAAAGATCACTTTGGCTGGGAATTTATTTATTTTTAAAAGTTTATTTATTTTGAGAAAGAGTGCAGGTGGGGGAGGGGCAGAGAGAGGGAGAGAAAGAATCGCAAGCAGGCCCTGCACTGTCAGCAAAGAGCCCAACATGGGGCTCGATCCCATGCATCGTGAGATCACGACCTGAGCCAAGATCAAGAGTTGGATGCTTAACTGACTGAGCCACCCAGGTGTCCCTAGCAAGGGCTTTATTTTTGTCTGGTCACCTTTTCAGTGTTCTTTGCTCCCCTAGACCACCAATCTCCACAAAAGACTTTTTTCAACCGTTTAAAAAATTTCCTTCATTGTGGCGCCTGGGTGGCTCAGTCGGTTGAGCGACTGACTTCAGTTCCGGTCATGATCTCATGGTCCTTGAGTTCGAGCCCCGCGTCGGGCTCTGTGCTGACAGCTCAGAGCCTGGAGCCTGCTTCGGATTCTGTGTCTCCCTCTCTCTCTGCCCCTCCCCCACTTATGCTCTGTCTCTCTGTCTCAGAAATAAATAAAGATGAAAAAAAATTAAAAAAAATTTTTCCTTCATTTTCTTTAGATACTTAGTCCCTGGAAAGTCCTGTCCTCCCCCCTCCCCCGTAGCCTTCTGTTTCATGTTCCGAAGGCAGCCTCTTCCTGGTGCCACCTCTTGGAGACAGAGGACACTGACCTGAGCCTTCTCGAAACTGGACCTTTCCAACTTTGTCTCGCTCTCTCATCTATTAACCTCTGCTCCTGTTTGGTCTCCCAAACATTCGCGTGCGCATGAATGAAATACATCCCCCTTGTCCTCTGTGCGTTTCCAAATTCCTCCCCAAGAGGCCAGTTGTCCATTGCTGCTGCCACAAGTTGCCAGCAACTTAGTGGTTTCAGACAACGTGCAGTTACTGTCTCACAGTTCCGTAGGTGAGAAGTCCAAATTGGGTCTTGCTGTATCCACCGAGGCCATCCAGGATAATTCGTCTAATTTCAGGTCAGCTGACCACCGCCCCCCACCTTATCCACAGCATTAATCCCTCTTGCCACGTGATACAACACATTCGTAGGTTCCAGGGATCAAGACACGGACACCTTCGGGAGACCATTATCCTACCCACTACCACACCAAATTAAAAAATATGTATGTTTGGGGCACCGGGTGGCTCAGTCGGTTAAGAGTCCAGCTCGTGATTTCAGCTCAGGATCTCACAGTTTGTGGGTTTGAGCCCCGTGTCCAGCACGGTCCTGACAGTGCAGAGTCTGCTTGGGATTCTCTCCCTCTCTCTCTGCCCCTCTCTTGCTCTTTCTCTCTGTCTCTCAAAATAAATATACACACTTAAATATATATATGTATATATATATATGTATTTCCTTATCAAAATAATTATAATGCATATTCATTCTAATATATATGAGTGAATTAATAATTCATTAATTCATTAAGGGAGACATCATAAGTGACAATTATATTCATTCATGCATTTGCATATTTTCTTATTTACAGAAATGGCTTCATTACCTTCACTCATTTGTAAACCTTTTTTCCTCCACTTAATGATATATTGAAAAGATTTTTTCATTCTGTAAAAGATTCCTCTATATTATCTTTGGAGATGTATCGTATCCTACTGTATGAAGTCCCACAATTTGATTAACTGGTCTCCTTTTGTGGTTTCCTTTATATTTTGCTATGATACAAATTGCTACAGTAAATGCATATTGATCCTTTAAATATCCACGTAAGTCTCACTCCCTCTAAGTCACACTCCCTGGCCCTTTAGTTTATAGGGAAGATTTAAAAATCCAAGATTTAAACTGCTTCATATTTGAGGGGCGCTTGGGTAGCTCATTTGGTTAAGCATCCAACTCTTGATTTCAGCTTAGGTCATGATCTCACGGTTGTGGAATCGAGTCCTGCCTCAGGCTCCACACTGGGCTTGGAGCCTGCTTAAGATTCTCCCTCTGCCTCTTCCCCTCCTCAGCACTCTCTCTCTCTCTCTCTCTCAAAACAAGCAAACAAACAAACAAACAAACAAACAAATAAAGTGCTTCCTAAATTTACATTCACTTAAAGACATCCTTATTTTGTTATTTGATTTTCTGTACACGTATGTGTGTCTCTTCAGGATATATTCATTCATTCATCACTTGACTCTTGTTCAAAGCATCCAGATGTTTTTCGTATCCTCTCTTTAGCCCTGTTGTCTACCTCCTTGCAGTGACAAAAGTGATACCGACTAATAATTAAACAGGTGCTGAAGGAGCAAATGACATTTCCCCCTTCGTCATCTTCTTGACATTGGCTCTGGCCCATCATCCTTTGCTCTGGTTCCCTAAGGAGGAAGCGTCCTAACCCCTCTCCTTCACCTGTGCCTGCTGAAGAGGTGGATTATTTTGCAGTTATATTTAGAAACAAAGAGAATTATGGAAACCAAACAGTTCACCTGGTTTATCCAGTGTCAGGGGCTCTTTTCACAGGAAGGACAGCTTGGAACTCTGCTCTTCAGAACTCACTTGATGTGCAACAGAAAATGGGAAATGCGGTTGCTTTATGAATTTCAAAGTCTCATTTGAGAACCCAAGAGTTGCCAAAGTCTGTCTGAACCTTGTGAGTCCTGATAGTAAACCCAACAAAATGCACCCGTGCCTAACAAAATAGCAACAGTTGTACTGAAAGGCAAATATAGAAACAACAGAGTCTCCAGAGCTAACTTTTCAGGGGCGAGAATTAATGATAGACAATTGCTATAATTAAGACTTCTAGCTTTTAGAGGCCTAATTAAAAAACTTTCTCTGGTCTCTCCAGGCCAAAGTAAAAAAGTTATTAAAATTGTTAAGGCCTAAAATGACCATCCTGATGCTGGTTGGGGGCCTCAAATTTCACTCTATTTTACAATGTGTTTTCTTTCTTCTTTCTTTCTTTCTTTCTTTCTTTCTTTCTTTCTTTCTTTCTTTCTTCTTTCTCTCTTTGACATTTTTCTTTGGAATTCAAAAATTCGAGATTTGACAGTTTAGAGTGACAGTACCTAAACTGGTAACTCTTTTTCCAATGTAACTAGTTAATGTATTAACATCTTTTCTCTCCCTCCGTCTTCTTATTTTTCCCTTCCCTTTTTGTTCCTCACTGTTAGAAGTTTGATGGTGTGGTGGTAGTAACTCATGGGAGATGAACGTTTGTTTTTCTGTTACTTTTTTGTCTTTCGAAGGCTCTCTCCTTTCTATAAAGTTTGTCTCTTGGCCAAGCATAGTTTATCAGTGATGGCTTATTAGCAATTCTACTCCAAGCTGAACAAGGAGACCTCAGTTCTTGGAAGCCGTGTGGGGATTGGATGCAAACTCTGATAGAAAATTCAGGGGTGCCTGGGAGGTTCAGTGGGTTAAGTGTCCGACTTCAGCTCACGTCGGCATCTCAGAGTTTGTGAGTTCAAGCCCTGCATCAGGCTCTGTGCTGACAGCTCGGAGCCCAGAGCCTGCTTCGGATTCTGTCTCCCTTTTATTTCTGCCCTTCCCCTGCTTGCGCCTTGTTTCTCTCTCTCTCAAAAACAAATAACATAACAGAATTAAAGCAAGAGAATTCTGGGTCAGAGGACTTGGAGATGGTGGTCTGAGCTGTGCATGCTGTGGTCATAGTGACTATTTTTGAGGTGACAATAATGTAATTCACCGTACTGGGTAATATTGGGGGTGGCCTGTGGTGTGGAGTCCAAGGGCAGAGAGGAACTGACTATACACAGACTGTGTTCCAGGTGCTTGAGAGAATTAGGGAACATGAGTGAACAAAACACCCCCAAACCGCCTCCCCTCCCATGGGTGAGGGGAAGCTGGCCACAAAGGATGATTAAAAAAAAAAAAGTAAATAATCTCATGTAATACAGTATATAGTTCGGAGATGATAAGTAGATAGAAGAAAGAAATAGGATCTAGGGTAGATGGGTAGAGGGTAGTCTGCAATTTTAAGTAGCGTGGGTGGGTAGGTCTCACTGAAATGGTGACATTTCAGGAAAGATTTGAAAGAGGTGAGACTTCTCCCTATGGGTATCTGGAGGTGAGATAGGCATCTGGGTGTCAGGGAGATGAGGGTTCCAAGAAAAGGAACCCATCAATGCAAAAGCCTAAGAGAATTTCGTCCACCAACGTACCTGTGCCCTCACATACTACCTGCCAAGGGCGTCAGAGGGTCTCCCCTCTGATCTGTCTCTGGTATTTCCCCAAACCCATTTAGTCTTTTTACTGTGGGGCTTCTATTCCAGGGTTCACACTTATCACCAATCATTCCATTTTGGTTTCCCCTTAAGGGGTAGGGGAGTTGGGGGGGGGGTGACTATTCACGTCCCTTGGAGTGAAATTTCTACAAGACAAAACAATCCTTTCTCTTGCTAATATCGCCCAGTCCTTATACTCAAACTCTGGGATATTATTATGCTAACAGAGTCTTAGCACAACTTCTAAGGTTGTGACCTTTTTTCACCTCACTGGTACATCACCTCCACCCCCTCTGCCTTTAGGGAGAGGATGGGTTACTGCCTACGAAAAAGGGTAAGGGACAGAGAACCCCTCTCCAGATGCACACTTCTGGAAATAAATATTTCTAGGGAGTTCTATTGTTGACTAACTACAGGTTACTTGGTCCTTCTAGGAGAACAGCTTTCATTCCTAAAATTTCGTTGTAATAATCCTGGCCCTTAGATATTCATGAAGTTGTGATCAGTTCAATTTGGAAAAGTCTGGCCCTCCCTGACCCATTCACTAATGGCGTGATTGTAGCTAAAGATGATTCTAAGGCCTGAAAGATCAGAGAGAAAGGCAGTCTTGGTGGAGAGACTGATATCACCAACCTGAGGCTATGTGGGGAAGAAGGAGCCCAGCACCCCCCCTCCCCCCGCCGGGCCAGGGTAGCCCAGGACTGAAACTCGGACGGAGAAGGAATAAACCCAAATTTATATAAAAAGCCAGAAGCAGCTCCTTTATTAGAGTCCAACAGCTCTGACAAATGAAGACACATCCAAGAGCAGATAATGAAAAATTTTGAATGATTGCCATTGTTTCTCATATTCCTGAGACTCTTGAATTAATATAGCAAACCAGTCTGAAGATAAAAAGCCAGAAGCTTTATCACATACATTATGTCTGGCGGGATGTCTACACCGAGCGAACTTGAAGTCCTGGTAGTAGTTTGGGTTTGGTGTAAGGAGTGGCATGGATTTTTACCCATGAGGTTTTAATTTGCTTATCTTTTCATTTGAAGCTAAAGCGTTTTGACTAGGACAGTTTCTATACTTTCCCTATTGCCTCGTCGGGTTTATTTCTTTCGTATTTCTGGTTTAGCTTTATCTATTTGCTGGAGGAGGCCGGATATTCTTTTCCACACGTCTCAAGAATACTTATCCATGGGGGAGAGGGTTTTTAAGGACAACCCTGGGGTAAAAGGGTGTCCAGAAAGTAGGAGTTAGGTATTAATCTATGCAAAAAGCTCAACTTGTACAAGCGTTAGACATTATGCAGCGTATAGATACCCACACCGTAGATGAAGAAATGCTTTAACTTGAAGAAATGCTTTAACTTTGCATTTAAAATGCTTCAAAGGTCAACTTTAGTTCCAGATTTATTCTGGTATTTCTCACTGCCGTATAAGCAAGAATGATATTTTCTTTCCCACCGGACTCCCACTGTACAGGCAAATCAACGTAATAATATGACCAGCTATGTCCATAGTTTGTGTGATAACAAAATATTAACATTGTTCCAAATGTGGAATAATGCATTTGCTGAAGGATTTGGGGATTTTAACCCAATAGACAAGAAAGTGCGTCTTCATTTTGAAAAAACTTTGCCTTCTAGCTATGTTTTTGTCTTGATGTATGGAAGCTATCACTTAATATTTCTGTGTTTTTAGATATCTTCATATTCATGTTTGTATTTTTGTATGAAGAGAGTAAAATATAATTTGCTCATAATTGTCTCATTTCTGACTGCCGTTGATTGTTCCTTAAAGGAAAGTTATTTATAAACAAAAGGAAAAACATCAGATATATCGGAAGCACGTAGTCACTTTCTGTCTTAAGGATAAAGTTAAGGCTGTGGCAGATTTTCCAAGACTGTCTACTGAGTGCAATAGGGGAAAATTAAAAGGCACAAAAATGATGTTTTAATAAAATTTTCTTTCTCGTACCTGGTATTGTAGTTACACAATAGGTTAATGCACTGTCTATGGGAGTTTGTGGTTCTTCAGTATGGAAATTGTGCCATGTCTAATTTTCCCAAAGTGACTTCTGCAGTAAATATGGTGAAAGTGTATTAAAAACAATACATAAGTGGAGCCTGGGTGGCTCAGTCCGTTGAGCGTCCTGCTTCGGCTCAGGTCATGATCTCATGGTTCGTGGGTTCGAGCCCCGCGTCGGGCTCTGTGCTGACAGCTCGGAGCCTGGGAGCCTGTTTCGGATTCTGTGTCTCCCTCTCTCTCTCTCTGCCCCTCCCCTGTTCATGTTCTGTCTCTGTCTCGAAAATAAATAATAAACATTAAAAAAAAAAGATACATAAAACAGGTCTAGCCTTTCGTGCAATGCCAAGCCCAAAGATCTTGAGTCCCTATCGCTCTAGGGACTTGCAAAACACGCCAAACTTAAAATTTTATTAAACTGAGATGAAATTGTAACCTGCGAACGACAATCTATTTTTGCCACCTTTTTCTTTCCTTCTCCAAACCTATCCAAACCAAATGCCTTTCATTTTCCCCTATAGTCTTCAATCTAAAAGGGTAACAGCAAACCTTTAATTTCCATAGTCAATATTTCTCTCATGATCTCACATGGACAGGATGATATATTAGTTCTGAAAGCCCCAAGTATGACGTGATGAGGCTGGAAACTCACTGTGTCCTCCAGGTTTAGGTACGGCCTTAAGAGAATTTAAATGAGCATTTGGGGGTGTTTTGCTGGTGTGCCACGCACTTTGCTGTGTGCAATGCAGCAGCTAAATAAACCCTGCATGAATTTCACTTCTTTCGGTGCTCACGCACTTATGAATAAATTATACCCACCGAGTACTTATTCTGTTGCTTTTATGCAGGACCTCACGCAACTCACCGGATAGCAGATATTGTGCAAAAAGGGGTGTGAAATTTAGAGCAAGTTCCAGGAAAAGCAGTTGGCTTTCTCACCTCAAGGCTTAAAAAGATGGGTCTTTTGCCAGCTTTTTGGACACCTCATTCTTTACTAAGGTAACTTCCCTCCCATTTAGCTCTGTCCTTCCGTCCCTCTCCCTGCCTTCCAGGGGCGCTCAAAAAGAAGAAGGAGCCCAGGTTTCGGCCATAGGGTGGGCTGGTCATTCACCTTGTAGGCGTTAGAACGGCAGAGTGGTCACCTGTGATCGTTCGGGGGTGTAAACACCATTAAACTACTTTCCAGAAAGTTATGTAAAGAGTTGCTAAAGCTCCCTGAAGATTTCCCTACCCTGCTGGCGAGGCTGACGTTTTGAAAGAGGCAGGTTGGGGCGTGTGTGGACGCTTCCCCTTGCCATTTATGATCCCAGGAGCTTGCAGTGAAAAGCTGTCATTTTTCCCCTGGGTGTGTAAGAAGCAGTTTCTCCGGCAAGCCAGGCCCTGAAGCTGAGGCTTATCCCAAAGGAGGGGCTGGTGAGGGGGAGCTGCAGGGACAGCCAGAGGTCTATCACTCGTTTAAATTTCAGATGTGAAGAGAAGCAAGGATGGGAAAAGAAATAATAAAAAAAAAAAAGTTTACAAAGCTCTCTCAGTTATCTGTGGTTCCAAATAGCAGAACCATTTTCTTTCTGGGCTCCAGGGGGTGGAGGGAAACGTGGGGACTCATTTATACCAAGAGGCAGCGGGGTTCACCCACAGCCCGCTGGCTAGACCGAGGCTGGCCTGGGCTCAGGACCGTGGCGCCCTTGGCCAACATAATGGAGCCCCGCTCTCCCTGATTGACGTTCATGCCTTCTAGGTTAAATATCTTCAGAGAGATCTCAAAGTTATCCAGAGGAACCCAAATGCCCTTTCCTGTTTTGGAAAAGACCTGAATCAACATCTAAAACGAACTCACCTGGGTTTGTAAGTGGCGTAGAGTGGTCCCTTCAGGGACTCTTCAGGGACCGATATCTGTGCCGTCACTATAGGGTAAAAACTAGACAGAAGTAAAACAGGAAAAAACAATAAAAGATTAGCAGCTTTCTCAGTGGCTTGCAAAGTGTAGGCAGTCAAGGGTTCTTCAGTAGGCCTGCTTGCACAGAGACGAATGTTGAGGCAACTCTTCATAATGCTGTAGAAAGGCAAGCTTGGCTGGGCATTGATCATGAAATGGAGTTGCAAATGGCTGGTGTTCTGCTATAAATCAGTGCCACCCAGCAAAACAGAGGAGCCACATCAGAGCTCAGTTGTTGCTTTCCTTGAATTCTTTCTTAATGTATCTGCTTTCTTTCTTTCTTTTTTTTTTTAAAAATGATTCTGACTGTCAACTGGGATTATTGGACTGCATAATGATATTTTTTATGTCCAAACATATGAATAAAATTACTTCCTCACCATGTATATTATGGTTATACATGCTTCCTGAAAGTAAATTAACACAGAAATAAATCTGTGATGTCAAGAATATACATTAACCTGTTTAGGGCCTTATAAATATGTAAAACTAGCACCTAGCTCTTTGCCTCTCTGTGGGAGAATAATATTTTGTGCTGAATCTAGAACTGGACGGACTGCATATTAGAGTGGACAATTATACGTACTCCATCCAATTGAACAATAATTTTTTTAATCCCGTGTGTTCAGTGCTGTACCTGGTGCCCTAGGGAGTACAAGAAAAGACTCTAATGGAGTCTTGGCCTTTATGTATCTCATAATCTTGCTTTAGATTTGATTTGTCTATTGTTGCCTGGGCTATTGCTTCTGTCTTCATTCCCTTTGCTAACTGCTCTTTCCACTTCTTTCTGGAGACATCTGTCTGAGCCTTCTTACCCTCTTCTTGTTGGCACATAGGTTCTTTTTTTGAAAAAAAAAATTAAGTTTATTTATTTATTTTGAGAAAGGAAGGCAGGGAGGGGCAGAGAGAGAGGGAGAGAGAAAGAATCCCAACCAGGCTCTGCACTGCCAGCTCAGAGCCCGAT
This sequence comes from Panthera tigris, assembly GCF_018350195.1. Classification (NCBI taxonomy): domain Eukaryota; kingdom Metazoa; phylum Chordata; class Mammalia; order Carnivora; family Felidae; genus Panthera; species Panthera tigris. Next base: position 18,422,267 of record NC_056664.1, read on the forward strand.
GTGGGGCTCAAACGCATGAACCGCGAGACCGTGACCTGAGATGAAACCAAGAGTTGGAGGCCCAACTGGCTGAGCCACCCAGGCTCCCCATTGGTACGTAGGTTCTTTATTGCCGCTCCGTTTGGGCACTCAGGGCTCCGGCCCTACTCACCAACATGGTGGCCTGCACGTGCCCTGGGTCACACATCTTCCCTCCACACCCAACTCCACCCATCCTCCTCATTCCTCCCAAAGTCTGCTCAGTTGTCTGTCATCTCTTTTGAGAACACGACTTTCTCTTGCTACCTGCCCTCCCCCGCTGGGTTCAATCTTCTGGGTCCTGCTCCTAGTCCCCTAATGACCCCTCCCGGAGCTTTTAGCAGGTTCCCTGAAAATCGTCTGTGCACTTGTCAATGTTCTTGACTAGCTGAGGACTCTGGTGGGCAGGGGTTTGGTCTTCTTCATCTTTGTATTACCACCCCATGGCCTGCCTGGGTAGACATCCAACAAGTGTTTGCTGAATGCACTGTCCCTTCATCACCTGATAAATAGTGTTCAAGCACTACTTGGTCGGCAAATAATTTTCTGAGATTGTTACGGCTGAAGAATTCTCACGGACTCAAAATATCTCCACTGCTTCTGTCTCCATCATCTAAGACTCTCGTCTCTGTCTCTTCCTGCCTTCTTTATTTCCATCTACTGAGTGCTTCCCATAAATGAAGAGAGTAGAAGCCACACAAAGCAAACTATATCTTTTCTGACTTAAAGCTCTTTGATGGTTTCCATTGGCCTTGGGAGAAAATAATGCCTTTCTTTGACCTGCAAGGCCCCAGTCTTGTCCTGCCCACCTCTCCAACCTCATGCTGTGACACTCTCCTCCTCACTCACTGTGTCCCAGACACGTGGGCCTTGTTGGACTCCTAGAACAAGTCAAACTCTCTTCTGCCTGGAGGTCTCACATCTGCTGGAATTTTCTTCCTTATCTTTCAAGTGTCAGCTTAAATGTTACCTTCACAAAGAGCCTTTCTGTAAGTATTCCATCTAAAGTGAATTCCCTTTATCCCCCTCTTCTTTTCTCGAGAACTGAACCTTGTTTTTGTCCTTCAAAGCAGAATTGCAAGTGATGAATAGTTTAATTTTATTTACTTATTTGCTTACTTGTTCATTGTCTTTCCCCTTCTCTCAATAAAGAGCGTGTCCCTTGAGGACAAGGGATCACATCTGTTTTTATTCCTTCTGTATCTCCCAAGGCCCATGACTGCACAGAGTAAATGATAATAAATATTTCTTGCATGCCAAATGAATCATCGTTCCAAAGCAAGCATGGGAAAGGGCTTCTTTAAATACTTAGATGCTTGGGGCACCTGGGTAGCTTAGTAGGTTAAGGACGAATTCTTGATTTCAGATTTTGGCTCAGGTCATGATCTCATGGTTCATGAGTTCACGTCCCAAGTCCAGCTCTGCACTGAGAGTGTGGAGCCTGCTTGGGATTTTCTCTCTCTCTCTTTCTCTCTGCCCTTCCCCTGTGGTCTCTCTCTCTCTCTCTCTCTCTCAAAAATAAATATTTCTTTAAAAAATAATACTTAGATTGTCATAACAACCATATGAAATACCATTACTTTATGAGTGGTTGTAGACTGAATATTTGTATCTCCCCAAAATTCACATGTTGAAACCCTAACTCCCAATGTGATTGTATTTGAAGGTGAAACCTTGGGGGAGATTTAATAGTATTGGATGAGGTTGTGAGGGTGAAGCTCCCATGATGGGATTGGTGTCCTTAAAAGAAGAGGAAGAGTGATCTCTCTCTTCGTCTCTCTTACTCTTTCTCCCTCCTTCTCCCTACCCCAACACACACACACACACACACACACACACACACACACAGCGAAGGCCATGTGAGAACACAGTGAGAGGGTGGCAAGCCAGGGGATGGGCTCTTGCCAGAATCCAACTATGCTGACTGACACCTTGATCTTGTACTTGCAGCCTCCAGAGCAGTGGGAAATCCACGTCTGTTATTTAGGCCACCAGTCTGTATTTTGTTACAGACAGAGGTGTGCTGCCTGACCAGGCTTTAAGTATTTTGGCCAGTCCTTGTTTCTAGGACCGTTTTGGTGGCTAACTTAAGAGGGCATTTATTTGGTATCTTCCCTTCGGCTTTCAAACTCACATACATTCTCTAGCCTCTTTTGCTTATTACATTCTTGCATGTTTATGTTCACTTTTCTGTCTTCACACAAACACCTACAACTCACTCAGCACACATAGCATTCATGGAGAGATCTGAGCGCCCAGCCCATCTAAACCCCAATGTTATTTCAAAAAGAGTCCTTTCAGTGACATTTTGAAGACAGAGTTCAGAAACCAATGTAACACAGTGTGTCAACCACACTTCAATTAAAAAAAAGAGAGAGAGAGAAAGTCAGGGCACCTGGGTGGCTCAGACAGTTAAACATCTGACTCTTGGTTTCATCCAGGTCATGATCTCTTGGTTCATGAGTTCGAGCCCCGCATCAGGCTCCACGCTGATAAAGTGGAGGCTGTTTAGAATTCTCTGTCTCCCTCTCTCTCTCTGCACCTCCCCCTTACTCTCTCTCTCTCTCAAAAAAATAAATCAGTAAACATCAAAAAAAGAGAGTGAGAGAGGGTTCAATGAGATTCTGGGCTTTTGAAGAAGGCGTATCCAGGTCCACGTGTTGGAACAATCTTTCCATCTTTCAAATAATGTGACCTACAAAGGAAGCAGAACATACTGACGTTGATGCGTCAGTGGTAAGAGTATTTTCACATTCCTCAACTCTGTGTACACAAATGGGGCATTATCTCAAATATGAGTCCTGCTACCAGGTATGTAAATAAATTCCAATTGACAGTAGCTTGTTCTTCCCTTTCACTGCGTTTTTTTTTTTTTTTTTATTCATTAAGTAACTCAGTTGTTTTTTTCTAAAAAGGAATATTCAAATACCTGTAACCTCTCTCAAGCTACTCAAACTGAAGCAAGTTCAGGGCCCAAATTACCTGGTGGCTGCTGCACTCAGGTAGCTTTTCCATCATTGCTGCTGGCCAGCAAAATAACAGCAGAATCAACAGGACGGCTACAGATACAGTGCTCAAAATTAACGCAACATATTGGATTCTGCAAGATCCAAGGCCTTCCGGAAGGACGTAGTGATGTACATGATCTCCCAGTGATTTCATGAACAGGTCTATGAGGTCTGTTGAGAATGAAAAGCTATTCTTGGGGCAACCATATTATTAAGAGACTCTAGAATTCGAAGGAGCTCGAGGAGGTTAAAGACCCGAAACCAAACCAACAAAACCCCAAAACCCAAAATGAAGCCAGGCGTTGGGGCATGTGCAGTGAACATAAGTGTGAGCTCTGTTTCCCAGTGTGAGGGAACACCTGTCCAGAGTGGGACTTGACGATCATTCACTTCCTGGCACAGGACAGCCGTTACCCAGTTGACATTAATAGGAAGTTTATCTGACACTCTGCCTTGTCACGGTCCTCGGGCCATTCTGAGTTCCTCCAGTGAACATTTGGTGGAGACCTTCCTTGGGCCAGGCACCATGCTTCTCTGCAAAGCTCCCTTAGATGCCAACCTTGCAGAAAGAAGCAGAGGTGCAAGAAGGTTGAGAAGCTGGTGTTCCCGGTCTTCAACTCCTTTTGATTAGGTACCGAATTCACCGAACATCTGCTGAGGGTCTGACAGGTGCCAGGCACGGTGCTAAGTTCTGCGGATGCAAAGTAAATGAGACGGATCCGTATGATGTATTGTTCAGGGAAAGAAACAAAGTACAGAGCAGCATGGACGCTCCTGAATAAAAAAGGGTGTGTATGATAAGAGTGTGTGATGCACACACATGCACGCACATGCACACGTGCTGGCAAATGCCTAGAATATCGGGTGACAGTGGTTGCCTTTGGGGAGAAGAACTGGTTCTGTTTTCTTAAGCGCCTGTCACTCTCTAAAATTGTCTTATGTGTTTATTTGTGAACTTATTTGTTGTCCCTTTCTCCCACTACATGCAATGCTCCCTTACGGCTCGCAGTATCTCCAGTAACTAGAATAATGCTTGGCACATATTTTATTTTATTTTATTTTATTTTATTTTATTTATGTGATTTTTTGAATGTTTATTTATTTTTGAGAGAGAGAGAGCCAGAGAGACAGAGCATGAGCGGGGGAGGGGCAGAAAGAGAGGGAGACACAGAATCCGAAGCAGGCTCCAGGCTCTGAGCGGTCAGCACAGAGTCTGACGTGGGGCCTGAAATCACCCAGCCATGAGATCATGACCTGAGCCGAAGTCAGATGCCCAACCAACTGAGCCACCCAGGCGCACCATTGGCACGTAATTTAGATGCTTAATATCTTCTGTTTGTCCTCTTAAGTGAATGAGCTTAGAATTCAGAGATGGGAGGGAATCTTACTTTTAGCTGTTTGCCATTTCGTATGGGTTTAATATTTAACTTTTTACTATGAAAAAATTAAATATGTCCAAATGCAAAGAAAACAATAAACTTCCATGCAACTGTCACCCTAAAATAATGATCAGCTCATGGCCAATATTGTTTCATCTGGTCTTGTTGGGGCTCTTTGCCCCAAGAGTATTTTGAAACAAATCCCAGCCATCACCGTATTTTTACATATTTCAATATGGAAACCGTAACTAGAATACATTCCATACTTAGACAAATAAACAATAATTTATTAATATAAAACATCCACTGTCCAAATACCCCTAATTAGTGGGGATCTTTTTCATAATCTTTTTCTACAGGTTGGTTTTACAAGTTTTTTTGTAGGTTTAACAGTGGGAATGTATTATCTTTTCATCGTTATATTACTAGATGCTCACAATCTAGTAGCAGATATTACTTCACCCATCCATCCATCCATCCATCCTTCCTTCTATCCATTCATTCATCCATCTATCTATTAACTACAGACATATTAAGTGGTTGGTATGTGCCCGACACTGTTCCAGGTGCCTAGGATGCATAAGTGAACAAAAGGACAAGAATTCCTGCCCTGATGGAGCTTTCACTCTAGCTGAGGGAAACCAGTAATACATAGCACAAGTACTAAAAAGGTGATTATGATACAATATAACATGTATTATAACAGGAGGGGCAATTATAACTAAGTCCAACCCAAGAGATTCAAAGTTTTAGGTCCTGACTGTAACATTTAAAATTTGTAACATTTCATGATCTGATAAAGCCTTATAAATAGAACATATTGATTCTTTCTACAACAAGAAGTAAATTAAGACCATCAAAGTTTTCTTTTTTCTTTTTCTTTCTTTTCAACAACTGTGTTGACTAGGCTGTACTATTATAAATCAAGTCATGATAGCCGGGAGCCAAAACATGATTTTCTGGGGTTTGGGTGCTCAGACTTTGGTGTTTATGAAACGGAGCTAGAGCCAGTCTGACACCCGGCTCTGAAAACAGTGGATTGGCATTTACACAAACCAGGCCAGTGGATATAAACTAATGCTCATTGAGTAGGTCTCCTTGCAGACAGCCTGGTTGGAACATGGTGAACACCAGCGAATTCTTAACTCATGAAGTGTGTCCTTTGCCCATCGTCTGCACAGTCTAGGAAAAGCAGAGTTGTTGGTTGGCTTTATTAAACCCAAGAGTATTTTTGATTAGTACTTGAACCTCACATTGAAAGGTGGTATTTAACTCCAGAAAGGAAATGTCAGTGATGTTAGAACAATATTAAAACAGGAAAGAGCCAAGCTAATGTTTCAAAATTGATGTGGTCATCAAGACGTTAGCTCACCGTAACATTTCTGATCAAAATTGAAATCTGGTTCAAAAGGGGGAAGAAAAGAACTCTTGACAAGACTGTAAAGTAGCAACACTTGATTTTAATACAAATCCCTCACTCCTACCCAGTGGTCACTTTGTGAGGGAGAGGGCATACTCTTACTCCTTCCAAAGTGGAATTGTGCAAAACATGTCTGAAACATCTCTCTTGTAATTGTCTCCAAAGACAGTTTCTCAGTCATATAAGAAAAATAATCCTGGGGCACCTGGATGGCTCAGCTGGTTAAGCGTCCGACTCTTGATTTAGGCTCAGGTCATGATCTGACAGTTCATGGGATCGAGGCCCGCGTCGGGGTTCTGTGCTGATAGTGTGGAGCCTGCCTGGGATTCTCTCCCTTTTTCCCTGCCCCTCCCCCACTCGCAGGCGCGTGTGTGCACACGCTCTCTCTCAAACTACATAAACACACATTTAACAAAAAGGAAAAATGATCCGCCTCCCAAAGTTTAGAATTATACTTTAGTTGTACCAAGATGATGCCAATAAGTGAAAGCCAGCGTGCTGTTTTCACAACTGCTGGAAATTAGGGCTTGCCGTTCCTTTCCTACCTGTCTCCTCTTACTATTGGAATATGTGGGAAATCAATTTCTGTGTCTGGATTTGAGCTGGAGGAGCAAGGTTGACTATGTTGACTGAATGGATTCATCTCTTTTTTTCATTAAAATGATGAGGCCTGATTCACTGCTTGAAATCAATCAACAGCTAGTTTTTGTGTCTAGGGTTGTTGCAGACAACTTGGCTTTGTTAATCTCATCTGTTTTCTCCCGGTGTCCTTGTTTTCCCCCCTCTCTAAATTCTAAGTTAGTTCAGAATCCCCTTTCTTTACGATTTTGATACCTCTCAAAAGAGGCAGGAGGATGATTCTGCAACTTATAAACTGTTGGCTTTGTTCTAATTCTGAATAAGATGCCAGATCTGCCTGCTGAAAACATGGTTCAGAAGAGTAGAAAGAGAAGTGACGATCTTTGGAAGCCTCCCGGGCTCCCCAAACACGCCACATTGGATCAACCCCATTCGCTTCTACAGGGTTCCAAGCCCTCTAGATACAGAGAACGTGATATGATGGAAGTTGCCCGGACTGGGTGTTAGGAGATCTCCTTCTTCTTGTCACATTCTAAGCACAAGATTTGGGACAAATCACTTGTCTTCTGTGAGCCTTAGTTGCCTCATCTATAGAGTAGGGATAATATTAGCTTCTGGAACAAGGTAAGAAATGAATTAATAACACCTTCTTTTCAAGGATTGTTTTTTTTTTTTTTAAATATAATTTATTGTCAAATTAGTTAACATTCATTGTATACGGTGTGCTTTTGGTTTCGGGGGTAGATTCCCATGATTCATCGCTTACGTCCAATACCCAGGGCTTGTTCCAACACGTGCCCTCCTCAATGCTCACCACCCATTTTCCCCTCTCCCCTGCCTCCCACCTCATCAAGCCTCAGTTTTTTTTCTATATTTAAGAGTCTCTTATGGGTTTGCCTCCCTCTCTGTTTGAAACTATTTTTTCCTCTTCTCTTCCCCCATGGTCTTCTGTTAAGTTCCTCAAGTTCCACATATGAGTGAAAACATGATATCTGTCCTTCTCTGACAGATTTATTTCACTCAGCATAATACCGTCCAGTTCCATCCACATTGTTGCAAATGGCAGGATTTCATTCTTTCTCTTTGCCAAGTAGTATTCCATTGTATATATAAACCACATCTTCTTTATCCATTCATCAGTTGATGGACATTTAGGCTCTCTCCATGATTTGGCTATTATTGAAAGCGCTGCTATAAACATTGGGATACAAGTGCCCCCTATGAGTCAGCACTCCTGTATCCTAAGGATTGGTTTGAGGATTAAAATTTTTTTTTTCAACGTTTTTTATTTATTTTTGGGACAGAGAGAGACAGAGCATGAACGGGGGAGGGTCAGAGAGAGAGGGAGACACAGAATCGGAAACAGGCTCTAGGCTCCGAGCCATCAGCCCAGAGCCTGACGCGGGGCTCGAACTCACGGACCGCGTGATCGTGACCTGGCTGAAGTCGGACGCTTAACCGACTGCGCCACCCAGGCGCCCCGGTTTGAGGATTTAAAGAGATAATGCATCTTATGGATTAGAATACCATCAGACCAATAATACAATGTATGTAGGTAATGGCCACATGCACACAGAAAAAGACAAAAACAAACAAAAAAATTCATTTTTAGCCTGGGATAATGAGAAGATATTACTATGTCTTACAAGAAAATATGTAGATACCAGGAATATTCTGTTTGGAGAAGGGAAAAACCAAGGTAGGAACAGCACCGAATCTGCTATCAAATAGTTTAGGTGTTCGGAAAGGGACAGCCTCTAGGCTGAATCTGGTTCACTACCTGTTTTTGTATGGTCTATGAGTTAAATATTCTTCCCATGTTTAAATTGTTGGAAAAAAATCGGAATATTCATACATTGAAAATTCAGTGTCGTAAATAAAGTTTTATGGGAACACAGTTACCCTACTCATTCATATATTGTCTGTGCCTGCTCTATGTTACAATGGTAGAGTTGAGTGGCTGTAATAGAGACAACATGGCTTGAAAACCTTAAAATATTTACTCTGATCCTTTACAGGACAGGTTTGCTAGTCCCTTAGATGACAGTTGAAAGCTGTCATATAAGAGAAAGAAATAGATGTGTTCTGTTTGCTCCATGGTGTTGACTAATATTGAGTCAACTAATGGGTAAATGAGTAATGGGTTTTTACCAATGGGTAAAAACCAAAGGCAGGTACATTTCAATTCAACATAGAGAAGAACTTTCTAATAATCAGAGTTACTTAAAGATGGAATGGATGTGAGATCTTTGTCAACGGAAAGATTTAAGCTAAGCTATATGATCATTTAAGAGATCTAGAAATAATTCAAGCACAGGATGGAAGTTTGGCCAGAAAACTTCTCAGAACCCTTCTGAAACTCTGATTATATGATTCCAGGCTTGTTCCAATCTGTTTATCTCTCAGGTCCCATAAGTACTTACAATTATTTACAATTTCGATTGGATTGTATACTATTTTGTATTCTTTACTAATAGTTTTGTTGTTGTTGTTGTTGTTGTTGTTGTTTTTGCTAACTACTACCCTTATTTTGGGTGTAGTAACCACTCCTCTAGGAAACCCACACTGACCCCATGAGTATATGCTCCCAAGATTGGACCTATTACATTACTTCTCATATATTACATTGAAATTGCCTGATCGTTGCAGGACCTCCATTACTTGCTGGAATAATGACAGTTTCCTTGAGCATAAGATTGTAAGTTCTTTGAAGTCAAAGAACTAGTCTGGGCTAGTTACTGTCATCAGGTCTTTCTGTGTATCGGCACCCTCCGTGTTTGCAGCAAATTTATGAGCTAGGTACCATCATTAACCCAAAGCTGCAGATGAGGCAACGGAAACACAGAAAGGTTAAGTAACTCACCCAAGTTTTCACAGCATGTAAGGGACAGCACTGGTGTTCGAACCCAGGCAGTCTGAGTTCAGAGTCTGTGCTGGTAGCTGCTACACTTATTGTCGGATAATGAACCAATTTGTGTATTTTATCCATGACTAGATTGCACGATCTCCGAGGGCAGTGACAAGACCTAGACTGTTTTGCTTTTGCGTGCAGTCTAGCCCAGAAGTGAGCGCGTGGTATTACGATGTAGCAAAGGAAGAAGCACTTGGAGAAAAGAGACCTGATTTCTAGGCCATTGTACCATCTTTGAGCTGCCGAATTATCTTAGGATACTGCTGTAACACTTGATGGGCCTTTGGAGTGACTTTGGGTCTTAGCTTTTTGAGGGGTATATAATTTCCTAGGGTTGTCATAATAAATTATCACAAACTAGGTGACTTAAAACCATAGAAATGTATTGTGTCATAATTCGGGAGGCCAGAAGTCTGAAATCCATACGGAAGGGGGGTGCTCCCTCTCAAGGTTGTAGGAGAGAATCTGTCCTTACCTCTTCCAGCTTCTGGTAGCGTGTGGCCACATAATTCCTTTTTAAAAACATTTTTAATGTTTATTTATTTTTTGAGAGAGAGAGAGAGCTAGAGAGAGAGAGAGAGAGAGAGAGAGGACAGTTGAGGGGAGGGACAGAGAAGACATCAGCCATTGGATTTAAGGCTCACCCTGAATCCAGGATGATCTTTAATTTAATCACACCTTCCAAGATTTTGTCCCCTTAGAGAGTCGCATTCACAGGGTTAGGACTCTGACATATCTCGGACATATTTTCCTTCAGAGGGTCAATAAGTTATGTTTTATGGACTTCACCTGGACTGGTGCTGTTTTTATTTATTTATTAACAATTTTTTTTAATGTTTATTTATTTTTGAGGGAGAGACACAGAATCCGAAGCAGGCTTCAGGCTCTGAGCTGTCAGCACAGAGCTCGACGTGGGGCTTGAACCTGCAAATCGTGAGATCATGACCTGAGCTGAAGTTAGACCCTTAACCAACCGAGCCACCCATGTTGACTGTTATTATGAATAAAGTTTAGTTGGAACACAGCCATGCTGATTCATTTATTGTATAATCTGTGGCTCCTTTTGCAGGAGAGTGGCAGAGTTCAGTAGCTGCAACAGTGACCGTGTGGTCCCCAAATCCTAAAATATTTACTCTCTGACCCCCTATAGAATAAGTTTGCCGATCCCTGCTCTACAGTCTAGAGGGCAACATGCACAGCTAAAAAGTGTGAGAAGGGGAATACATTTCCTCCTTAGAAAAAATCTACCGATTCCCAGGAAAGATATTTTTATTAGATGGAAATCAGCAAAGATCTTCAGAGGAGCAGGAAAGCCTAATGAAACCTCAACCGGGCCTGCTTACGGAGTCTGATATGGAACAAGATGCTTACCAGGCTTCTAGACCAAATGGAATGATCAGTCAACTATATATCAATTTCATGTAAGTCTACTTCATTTTTATCTGCATTCGGACTGAGGCTCCTTTTGTACGTGGGGAGGAGGCTCAGGCAATTCCCTGCATGTATGCTGACCATATTTTCTGCCCCCCACATTGGAATCTAAGTGTACCCTAAAGATGTTTTGGCACTAGCATCCGATATCAGAATATTTAAAGTCAGATATGCAACGGGAAATGACCTACATATTGTTCTTAGACCACATTTTTCTTAAATTGACCCCGTGACCGGAATATTCCAGGGATACCTTTGCTCTTCTATCATAAATTAGCTCAGATGCACCTTACCCTTAATGTATTGGATTAACAGAGTGACTTTTATTCCTTTTAAACAAGCATCATTCTGTTGCCTAACATGATTAATGGACAATGCAAAACATATTGAGCGGTATAATTAATATAATTAGAGTAATGCACCCAGATCCTTTTCTTTTGGATAGCTACTGTTCTCAAAGTGCAACTATGTTGTTGCAGAAGTTCACCATGTTGGTGTGCTAGTGCCTGTGGGCAGACGCCCAGCTAGTCCTTCCACAGGAGAGATAATTAAGAGACAGTGGTACAGAAATGCGTGTTGTAGCACACACGGGGCTCCTGTGCGTTGACCTTGCAGCTCCGAGCCACTTACAGAACGGCTTGGTTTTGAAAATTACAATTCCTCTCAGGTTCTGGAGGGAGGCACAGATAGGATTCTTCAGATCTGATGCCACTGCAAGGAGGTAAAATACTCAGTTTGGGGAAAGCCGCCCTCTCCTCGCAGACCCGAGAGGGTACTAGAATATCAGGTGCTTCAAAAATGCGGGGCATACAGAAGAATCTGAAAAGCTGCCAGAAGGAAGCAGAGCTGTTCTATTTTGTGCAAAGCTTTACGATAACGGGAAGGCGGAGAGCTTGCGGAGGTAGGAAGTCCACTGACTGGGACCAGTGGAGCTCACGAAGGTAATAACGGGCTTGGCTGACTCTTTCGGTGTGGCCTTCTCGGTGGATTGCTTCTCTGTCATCTGTAACCTTTTAATCGAAAGATTAAGAAGGAGAGGAGTGCGGCTTTGGCAACATCAGATGTATCCTGCTGTCCGAAGTGGACAAGAAGGGACCCATTCAAGAAACTTACAGCAATACGGCAATTGCGGGAATCCGCTTGGCCATAAAAACCGGGAGGATATAAAAGTAGGAGGTACTTAAAGAGACCCAAAACCCAAAGAACAAAATAGTGCCCTGTAAAACATAACCCAGAGAACCAACACTTTCTGCCCAAGAATATCATCAACCACCTTAAGCCCTGAGTTGAATGCAGTCTGCGTGCATGTGTGTGCGTCTGAGCGGCAGCCAAACCAGCCTTTTCTCGTGTGCAGATTACTTGGGGATCCGTTAAATGGAAATAAATAACTTGTCATGTGTCGAACCTCCTATGTGGGCTTCCTTTTCAAAATATTGATTTCCTTTTATTCCATTCAAAAGGGAGACCCGTGCGGAGTAGAAAGAGGAGGGCACTGTCTCTTTATGAATACTAATAAGGAAATCAAGGGAGACAGTGGCATTTCAAGTTTCATCTTTCCATTTCCTAGAGGCGCACACTCTGTGAGTTGTCACCTTGGTGTATTCAGTGCCTTTTGAAGCACTGGGCTCCTCCAGAGAGAATGTCAGCCCCAGCCCTGGGCAGTTTTGACAAACAGAGTATATATTGATACATGATAAAGTATGCTAGAAATCACCCCAGCGCTAAAGGCTACTATAGTTTTAATATCATCATTTGAATTAACAAGCATTCTGTGGAGAAATAATGAGCTTTCATTATTCAGAACATCATCCTTACCCGGGGAACTCAGAAACCATTAGCTCTTGAGAACTTAATGAAAAGATGATAAAGAATGTTTTAGATAAAAGTTTGAACGGGCACACTTGATCACTGAGGTAAAATATTAATGTTGGCTTGGATGATGTATGAGGGTTGCTGAGCCAGGCTCACTGAACCACTGGATGCCACGTGTGAGGTGTGCTCGTGCCCGTGCAGTGGCTGGACTGGCCCAGCGGACGGTGTTGGCTCGCTTTCTGGTGAGCTGGGCCCCCAGAAGATCGCCGGGCTCGCCGCCTGGTGGGCTTTCTTGAGACTTAGAGACAAGAGGGGATGAAGTAGACAGGAGAAGGAGGAAACGCAGAGAGATAAACGATTATCAACAGGTACTGATGTACCTGTTCAGAATTGGCATGATTGCAAATCTTTTTTTTTTTTTTTTTTTTACAGTCACTACGGTATGAAATAAAAATCAAATACTTGAGGTATACGGTAAATGTTTTTGTTTTTTTTTTCTTAGTCTGATCCGAAGACTGGGAGATGTGAAGTTACCACTCCAGTGTTAAATCATATATTATGAAATTGCATTGGGAAGGGAAAGAAAAAAGAAGTAAAAAAACAAGCAAAAAAGAGATTACATCTTCAGCACCCGGATGCCAGTGGGAGCCATCTGAGCACTGATAGATAGATGGAACTTGACCAATGCAGACACGAAATAAAAATAATGTTTGAACTCTTGGAAAATTAATGGTAGAAACTCTTGGAAAATTCAAAAAGGTGGAAAACAGCAAAATATCATACACTGCTCTACCTTAGAAAGCTAACCCCTGGTAACACTTTGCTGCATTTGTTTTCAAGAAGTAGATTATTTACATGGCAAAGATTTTAAGGCATATGCAGAATTATACATATTATAATTTTAAGAGCATTTTCCCGGTTATAAAACTAATACATGACGATTTTCAAAAATTGGGAGATACTGGAGATTATTAAAACTTTGGTGTCCGTGAGAATCACCCTGGAGAGCTTATTAAAAGCATAGTGTCCTGGATCCCACCTCAGAACAGCTGAATAAATATCCAGCAGACAGGCAATCTCTGGGGCAGGGCTGACCAAGTTAGAATCTTGTTCCCATCACTCAACAGTATGTGGCCTTGAGCATATTATTTTAGTTCTGTTATTTGTAAATTACAGAAAAAAAACCCAAGTACATACCTTAGGGCTGATATACAAATTAAATGGCATCATGCCCATAAAGCACAGAGAATATTGATTAGCACATAGCACAAAATCTAATGTCAGCAGTTAATATTATTATTATTATTATTTTTTAATTTTTTCAATGTTTATTTATTTTTGAGAGAGAGAGAGCGAGAGAGAGAGCATGAGCAGGGAAGGGGCGCAGAGAGAGGGAGACCCAGAATCCGAAGCAGGCTCCGGGCTCTGAACTGTCAGCACAGAGCCCGATACGGGGCTTGAACCCATGAACCTCGAGATCATGACCTGAGCCGAAGTTGGATGCCCAACCGACTGAGCCACCCAGGTGCCCCAGCAGTTAATATTATTCTTATTAATATTATTGTAACCCTTATCTGCAGTTACAACAAGTTCTCCAGCTGATTTTAGCGAGCCATTAGAATCATGGTGTGTCCTTAGACTTTTTCCCTATCTATTTAAGAATGTGATTAAGGGGCGTGGCTCAGTCAGTCAACTCTTGATTTTGGCTCAGGTCATGATCTCCTGGTTTGTGATATGGAGCCCTGCGTCTGGCTCTGCACTGTGCAGAGCCAGCTTGGCATTTTCTCTCTCTGCCCCTCCCCAGCTCGTGCGTGAGCTCTCTCTCTCTCAAAATAAACAAACATTTTTTTTATAAAAAGAGTAAGATTAGGGTTGTATTATTGTGACTATGGTAGAATAGTGCTCAATATCCCTTCCAACTTTTTCCTAGTGTGCCAGCTTGCACGTTTCTCAGAATCCTTTGTATCTGAGGTTCTGAGTATATTTAGGTTTCAGTAAGTGGGTGAATTAGATCTCCGTCTAAGATCTGGCAGGTGGACAGAGGCTGTGGTTCTGCTGCTTGATTTTCTTTCTTTTTCTTTTTCCTTTTTTTTTTAAAGTTTATTTTATACTGAGAGAGAGAAAGAGAGAGTGTGAGCGTGCACGGGATCAGCGGAGGGGCAGAGAGAGAGGGAGAGAGAGTCCTGCTCCTCTCCGCGCTGTCAGCATCGGCACAGAGCCAGACCTGGGGCGTCATCTCACAGATTGTGAGATGGTGACCTGAGCCGAGATCAAGAGTCAGACACTGGGGCGCCTGGGTGGCGCAGTCGGCTAAGCGTCCGACTTCAGCCAGGTCACGATCTCGCGGTTCGTGAGTTCGAGCCCCGCGTCAGGCTCTGGGCTGATGGCTCGGAGCCTGGAGCCTGTTTCCGATTCTGTGTCTCCCTCTCTCTGTGCCCCTCCCCCGTTCATGCTCTGTCTCTCTCTGTGCCAAAAATAAATAAAAAAAAAAAAAAAAAAAAAAAAAAACGTTGAAAAAAAGAGTCAGACACTTAACCAGAGCCACCCCGGTGCCCCTGTTCCTTGATTTCCTCAGCCAGCATGGAAGCACGGGAAGCTGGCTTTTCTCAGCATCAGTAGGAGTCGTGATAGTTGTTGGACTTGAGGGTTGGGCGTGAGTGGAGAGGGGACCCATTTTGCTGGTAGGGATGACAGCAGGCTTCTTGGTTGGGGCCGCGGTGGTCAAGTTCAGGAGGTGGTTGCTCCCTTGTTTGTCAAGAGGCTTTCTCATCCCAGAGGAGGCTCCTTTGATGATGAGTTTTGTAACTTTGGGAGTCATTCCTGAAGCCTACCCAACCTAGAGGCTCTTTCCTTAGCCTTTTCAACAATCCAGTAACCCATTTAAAACTTGTAATAAGGCTGCTTCTGCTAAACTAGAGAGCGTGGATTTTGTTCATTGCGACCGAAACCTGACGATACCGTTGAATCGACTGTTTTAAAATCAGTTAAATAGAAATATTCTCAAGTCTCAAAAGAAAGTTGATAAGAGAGAGGGATTTGTGTCAGTTAAGATATATCATAGGCCAGTTTATTGGTCTTTCCCAATTGTATATAAAGCCACACTTAGGTTTCTCAATGTGCTTTGAAAGACGCGGAAGAAGAAATCAATATCCAAGAAACTTGGCAATGGCCAAGGCCTTTATGCTGGCCTCAGCAGTTCTGCTGTCGTGCAGGGCAAAAAAGAGCACTTTTTGTATCAGCCATGTGAAAAGTTTGGTCATTGTTAGTAAATGCTGGCACAGTACAGCATTATTTCTTTTTTTAAGTAGTCATCAAAGAAGCCAAGAATTTAGAACAGTGGGTAATTCTGGGAAATTAACAGCATCAGAAGCAGCAAGGGAAAAATTGGGTGGCACATTGCAGGGAAAAACTCTGTTCCTCGGCTGCAGAATCAATTTGAAAACAATATCCTTGGGTGATGATTTTTCCTGCATCTTTAAAATGTATACTGAAAAAGCAAAGTTATGGTTTTGTTTAATTAGTAAAGACCAATAAACCGCCCTATGATAGAGGTTCTTTCTGTTGCCTTCTGCCCGTCAAATAAAACTTGGCTGGATATAAACTCAAGGGTCATAGGGTTTTCCCCCCGCTCTGTCTCAAAATACTATAAACAATGTTCCACTGTGTTCTGGCATTTAGGGCTGAAGGGAAAAATTTTCTGAAGACAGTCTGATTTTTATTCCACTGCCGACGCTATTTCTGCCTTTTCACTTTGTATATGCATTTAGAGACTGTAACTAAAAAATGAAACGAAACAACAATGATGCAGACATTTGGGAAGACCGGCAGAGGTATGTCGTATCCTGGGAGGTATGGTCCTTACCAGGCACAGTGCACTCTGGGAGATGTGGTTTTTCCTCTACTTCCCCTGCTCAGGATGGTGTAGTATTCCCAGCATGCTTGTAGTATGCTTTGGGGGCGGAGAGCAAGTTGGGGGGTCAAATAAGATCCTATCTGACAAGATTTGTCTTTTTATGAAAATGAGAAAACAGAAAAATACCAGTAGGAAACTTATGGAAAAATACTGCAGAATGAGGGGAGAAGATCACCCTGTTGGGTCTCAGAGAAATATGAAATATTACCTATTTCAGGCAACCAGAGAGCATTTTAGAAAATGGCTTAGCATTCTCAGGGCACCTGGGTGGCTCGGTTGGTGAAACGTCTGACTCGGTTTTGGCTCAGGTCGTGATCTCACTGTTTGTGAGTTCCAGCCCCTCATCGGGCTCTGTACTGACAGTGTGGAGCCTGCTTCAGATTCTCTCTCTCCCCCTCTCTCTGCCCCTCCCCTGCTCTCTCTCCTCTCTCAATCTCAAATTACATAAATAAACTTAAAAAATTAAATAAAAATAGAATGGGTTGGCATTCTCAATAGATACAGACGACTGTGGTTGGACGTTTGTTCTCAGGTAAGAACACCCAATGGGAGGTGAACCATCTTCCTCCTACCTTTGGGGGTTGGAAGTATAGTAGTGCTTCTCTGATTCCTGCTTTTGATCATTTATTCTCAACCTCCTCCATTGTCCTTATAATAACTGTTATTTCCTTCCAGATTCCAAGAATGAATTGTCTATTGATCTTAGATGCCAATACTGTAATGGGATCACGTGTGTCCCAAATTCCTATGATGAAATTCTCACCCCCAAGAGCTCAGAATGTGGCCATATTTGGAGATAGGGCCTTTAGAGAGGTAATTAAGGTTAAATTAGGTCGTTGGGGTGGGTCCCTCACCCAATATGACTAGTGTCCTTTTTGGAAGAGGAAATTTGGACACACAAAGAGACACCGGGGATGTGAGCCGGAAAAACTATGGAAAACTATGGAGGAAAAACACAGGAAAAACTATGTGAGGACACAGCAAGTCAAGGAGAGAGACCTCAAAATTAATCAGCTCTCTCCATACTTTGTCTTGGACTTCCAGTCTCCAGAACTGTTTAAAAGCAAATTTCTATTGTGTAAAAGCCACTCTGTCTATGGTATTTTGTTACAGCAGCTCCAGCAAGCTAATACAAATGTTATTTTGAATATTGTCTTTTTATTTGCCTTCATTGATGCATTTCAGAGGGAAGCCAGAAAGGCCATGTTAGGGGCTGAGAGACGGCATTTTTATTTTTAAATTATAAAGTGTTTTCAGTAAACAAAATTCATAATGAGTAATATCATGAACACCAAGGTACTCATCACCTAGCTTAAAAAATAAACCACTAAAGGTCCAGTCAAAGCCCCTATCCCTCTGCTCTGTTCTCCTCCTTCCCCAATGGATACCATTTGCTCCTGAATTTGGTATCTATCATCTCCACCTCCATACATCTAGTTGTATTTTTATAATATATTTGTATTAATAAGCAATTCATCATGGATTAAAAACAATTTTTGTGTGTGTTTATTTTTCAGAGAGAGAGAAAGAGAGACAGAGCGTGAGCAGGGGGAGGGGCAGAGAGAGAGGGAGACACAGAATCCAAAGCAGGATCCAGGCTCTGAGCCATCAGCACAGAGCCTGATGCGGTCTGGAACCACGAGATCATGACCTGAGCCCAAGTCGGACGCTTAACCCACTGAGCCACACAGGCGCCCCATCATGAATTTGTAAGCTTCATATAAACATTATTGAATTGTACTTGTCTTTCCAACTTCCTTTTTACTCTCAACTTCCTGTTCTGGGGGTTTATTCTCAACTTCCTGTTCTGCGATTTATTCATGCTGCTATGTCTCTCTCTCTCTCTCATCGAAAGATGAAAGTATACATTATGCTGTATCTGCTATTTTAAAATTTTCATGAATACTTCAGCTTTTCTTCTACATTATAACCTTAATGGAACTTTGGAATATTTTTATTTTTTTGTTATTTAGCAATGTTGCTATGGAAATTTGGGAAGATGTCTCCTAGTGCACGCAGACAAGAGTTTCTTGGAGTTTGGAGTTGCCCAGTCACAGGTTGTTAGTAGTTTCAAATTTGCTACATGTAGCCCAGAATTTTCTTTGATTTGCATGTATCCATTTGTATGCCCATCAGCTGGGGGTGAGAGCCCCTGTCCTCTCCTATATTTGCCAACACAATGTGTTGCCAGAATTGGAAAATTGTCATCACTCTGATGAGTATAAAATCTCATGGTATTAGTTTTCATACCTGTAATAATTCTTGAAATTGAAGTTTTTACAATGTTTTTGACTCCGTGAATTTTTGCTCCGGTGAATTCTCTGTTTACATTCTTTTTTTTTCACCTTTGTATCATGGGTCTTGGAAATCAAAGTGGTACAATGTATTTACACTTTGTCCATTTTTCTGTTGGGCTGTTTGTCTTTTTAAAGGTGATTTCTAGAGTGTCTTTGTCCGTTTGGGCAGCTATAGCAGAATACCATAGACTACGGGGCTTGTAAATGAGAGAAATTTATTTCTCATCGTTCTGGAGGTTAGGAAGTCCAGGATCCTGGTACTGGCATGCTTGGTGTCTGGTGAGGCCTCTCTCCCTTGTTCATGGACAGCCATCCTAATGTACCTTTAAAACGGCAGAAAGGCCAAGGTTGCTCTGTGGGGTCTCTTTTGTAAGGACACCGATCCTATTCATGAGGGTCCCATCCCCATGAATCTACTCACCTCCCGAAGGCTCCACCTTCTAAGATCATCACTTGGGGCATTAGGATCACAACATACGAATTTGGGGAGGACACAAACATTTGCTCGATAGCACAGGGGTCCTTTATATATTCGAGATATGGAACCATTGGGTTATATGTACCCTTATCCTGGTTTGTGGTTTCTCTTTTTACTTGTCTTTTGATGCAGAGAACTTTTGCGTTCCTGGTGGTATTTAACAGGCTATCCAGTAGGGTGCTTTAAACTCCGAGCAAAGCCATTTTCTTCACTTGGACAGTTTTTATTTTCTAATATACGCATTGGCAGGTGCCTTTAAAACAGACTAGTTTTTGTCTTGGTTGTCTTAATATTTAGATCATTGTAAACTGTGGCTAACAACTGGGAAAGCATAATTTAGTTTATATGGCTTGCATTTATCTGTTTGATATAAGTTGTAATATTTTTTGTTAATAGTCTTACTGTCTTTAAAAATTTTTTAATGTTTTTATTTTATTTTTGGGAGGGGGGGTGCGGGGCAGAGAGAGGGAGACACAGAATCTGAAGCAGGCTCCAGGCTCTGAGCTGTCTGCACAGAGCCCAATGTGGGGCTTGAACTCACAACTGTGAGATCATGACCTGAGCTAAAGTGGACGCTTAACCAACTAAGCCACCCAGGAGCCCCTCATTGTCTTTTCTTTTTGAAAAGTAGGCCCAACACCCAACGTGGAGCCCGATGTGGGGCTTGAACTCACAACTCTGAGATCAAGACCTGAGCTGAGATCAAGAGTTGGATGCTTGGGGTGCCTGGGTGGCTCAGTCGATCTAGCATTTGGCTCAGGTCATGATCTCACTGTCTGTGAGTTCGAGCCACGCATTGGGCTCTGTGCTGACAGCTCAGAGCCTGGAGTCTGCTTTGGATTCTGTATCCCCCCCACCCCCCTCTCCATTCCTCCCCGCTCATGTTCTGTCTCAAAAATAAATAAACATTAAAAAAATAATAAAAAAAAAGAGTTGGATGCTTCACCAACAGAGCCACCAATAGTCGCCCCAAGAGTCCTACTGTCTTTCGGGACAATTGCATTTCTTTTGTGAATTACATACTTTATGTTTTCTAGCAATGACCGGGTTCACTTGATTTTTCTACATGATGTCAATATTTACTCATTCATTTGTTTGGCTTACGTGTCAGTAACGTCGAGGATTCATTTCAATCTAAAATACATTACATTTCCTTATGGTATTTGAGATAGGTTAATAATTAATAAATACATGTGAATTCATAACATTTCTTATCTACCTTCCATTAATCCAGTTGCTTATTTAATGCACCTTGTTTCTTTCGTCATTTGGCTAAATATAAAGAGGTGCATATTTTCCTATTATTAAGCCTCCTTGCAGAATATATTTTCACTTAAGTCCCAATCTGCAATTGTCAGATGGGCTTCGCCCTGGCTCAGAAGAAATGTTATTCTCACCTTAACGAGCCACCAACAGGATGATTAACAAACATCTCTTTATTGTTAAAAAAGTTCAAATCCTAAAAGAACGCACACGGTAACATTTCAATGTGCGGACAGATTTTACAAAGTTAATTTCATTTTTAAAAGCGCACTAGTATTTTAATAACAAAAATTCGTCCTTATTAAAAAATTATAAAGTTCGTTTAAAAATGCAGCGTTTCAAAAGTCATTTGTATTCCAAAACCCTCCATCAGGGTTTTTCTCGGCACCCGGGCGTGCGGAAAGGATGCTTCTACATTTAGATTTTCTGTCTATACACACAGCTTTGTGGGGAAGTTTCCTGTTCAAAATTAATGTGTCGAAGAGCTTAAAGTATATGAATTGATATCATGTTGTAAATACAGTAGCAATTGTTCAAAGACTTTATGCATTCTTGTGGCTTGGGCGAGTTTTATTTCCTGAAGAACATACTGGAAGGGAGGTTTATTTTTAGGCACACAGCCTTGGACACACCCTTTGGGGGCTGTGATGGTGTGGAAGGAGAGGGGAGAGGACAGAGACTCAGATCTGGAGAGAGCCAAAGATGAAGCAAGTCCGGAGAGAGAGACAGAGGGACAGAGAGACAGAGAGACGCGTGAGCAAGGGAACCGGCCTGAAGTTGAACACGGACGGGTTTGAAGTGCTGAGGGGAACTGGCAGTTGTCGCCCCTAGAAATCCCCATCTGGGTGGTTTCCTACGTGTCTGCCATAAAACTCTTGCACAGTAAATGAAGAAAATATATAAAAGTTTAAATTTTATTGGGTGTAAAGCTCTTAAGAAACTGCTGCTCACCACGAGTCTAGGGATGACTGGGTTTGAATGAAGGGACCCCTGCTAAAGAAGCCTTCTCCCTGCTGGTTTCCTGCCTGCTCCGCAGCCCCGGGTCGTCCTGACGACATTCCCTTGCTAGGATGGACCACAGGCAGCTGAGGCAGAAATGTCCCTGCCTCGACCTGGAAGAAAAGGTTGCGTTCGGGCCCAAACCTAGATTCCACCGGGTAAGAATCGCTCTCCCCTGCGAACGGGAATGATGGAACACAGGCAGACAAATGCGAATAAACCTTCACATAAACACTCTTGTCACTGCCGGTTGCTAACAGATGCATCGAGGTAAACGCTGTTACCTCAAGAAGTGTTATCTTCTGGGGATCCTTATCATAATTTTATTTTAAATCTGAACAGCTGTTGTTTAACTACCACAGACCACAATTTATCTACAGCTTGGGGCCATAAAGTTAGCTTTAATGCACTCGGATTCTTTTCTCCGCACCCACCACCCCCCCTCCGCCCCGTATTTGATTTAATTTCCATGCATCTGACACTCACATGCCATATACTATTTGCATATTTCAATGTGTACCTTTGCAGAACCCGTCAGTGCTCAGGTGCTAAAAGTGGAAGAATAAATAAAACCGGAAGTTCCCGATGACAAATTATAAACCCAAGGAAGAACAACTCTCAGGTTTCACTTACACGGAAAATATTCTGAACGATAATAGCTCCTTCAGGACAACAAAGCAGGTTTTTCTAGGGTGGTTGGTTTATGGTGAGTGTAGAAAAAAAAAAAACACAAAAACGGATGTTTTTTTTGGCAGTGAAACACAGCACACTTATCTGAATTGAGCCCTAGGGCTTACCATACAGTAACGGGGAGAGAGCTCCAGCTTTATTTAAGAAATCAACAAATGTGGCCACTTTCATAAGCCGAATGTTTTCTAAAATTGATGTTCATGGTTTTCCATTCAAGGGGTTTTTTGAAAATGAGGTCGCAGTTTCAAACAAAAGAAAACTCCGGGGAAGATGGGGAGGGAATAAAAAGTCACTCCTGGGCAACTTGTAACAAAGGTCCCTCGTGGCTTAGGATTCTGTGCCTAACGAAGGCACGCTAAGACCCTATGAGCTCACCTAGGACTCCAGCTGCATTGGACAGGAAATCCATTTTGGTCAGGGTTCCATGGGCCCGAGACTATCCTTTGGTCTTAACTACGGCATCTGAAAACTTCCAGGCAGGGGTCAGAGGACTCGAAAAGCTTTTTCTTTTCTCGGCTAGCTCCCTTAGCTTGGTTTACACCAACACCTGCCAAATCTGGAGAGTCTGAAACTGCCATCTTTTCTCCCCTCGCAGAGGGAACAGCCACATATTGGCAGGCAGGCTTGGCTCTCAGAGTTGTTCAGGGTGACCTTTAGGACCCGGCCCCTTTGGAATCCTTGCTTGTTGTCGCTGAGTTTGGAAAAAGAAAAGCGAGATGCGATCCTTATCGCAACAGAGGGGAAAAGGTGCTGGGGCTCAGTGATCCACTTGCTGATTCGATGATCAGTTTTCTGGCAGCAAATTGTGGCAAAATGAGGATTTCACAGGTGCCCTAAACCACACCAGTAAAATCCACAAGAGAAGTACCGTCGCTGGTAACGTTAACAGTAAGAATAAAGATACTTACACACCTGTCTTAAAGGCGTAATTAAAAAGTAGAATCCTAGTGCATGGTTTACTTCTGTGCCATTAACGCTCTTGGAAGTGGAAATGGTTCAAATAGAAACCAAGTAACAGTGGCAAAGGTGAGAAGGATTTGGAGGCCCTGACTTGAGGATTTGGTTTTGCATTTTGCAGATGATGCCACTCTTGCAAAGTTTGAATACCCGTACACTTTCTCTTTATACTTCTTGTTGGGCGTACTTCTGGTGGACCCTAGAACTGGAAAGAACTGAAGGGGGCGTAGACATTCTCAAGGACAACTGCTGGGTGCCCCAAATTTCATGAGGAACTTTGACCCTGTGAAAAAATCGAAGCTGATCTGCAAGCCAGAGAGAGTGAGATAAACCCCAGGAATCACCACCTGTTACTTGCCCAGCACCTTTCACTGGAAGATTTCTGTCTGAGGAACATTGGTGAAGGAAGCCTCACGGTGCCCCACTTCTAGAATGGCAAACATGAGTTTCTCCCTCTCCTTGTCTCTCTCAACAGCTCTCAAGTGCTTGACACAGACAGGCAGGGGGTAGGGGGGAAGAGCATGAAGACAAGGCCACCTCTCTTGAATCTCCAGAGGAAGGCTAGCTTCATCCCTAGAAACGATGTGATTTGAGCGTGGTGACATCTCTACTCTCACTCCAAGGCCAAGAGGGTTATCGATGAGCAGAGGGGAGGATGTTGGTTCTATTTTATTTTATTCTGAACAGATGGGAAACTCGTACAGCAACTAGTCGTAGGCTGGTGCCCAGAACGAGGCTGACCCACGGTGTAGGAGAAAGGAGAAGAAGGAACATACGTTGCCCACACAAGGTGGCTTCCTGTGTGCTGTCCACACTCTTTTTCCATCTCCCAGTTGACGGTGGCCCAGCCTCATGCTGTCTGTCTCCAGCCATTTAGCGCTGGAGCAGAGCTTCCCCGACCACGGAGGGAGGTTGCTCATCTGACCCATGATGAGCTGAGCTGAATCACTTTTCTAAACCTATTGTGATCCACTGTTAGTTGTTGCTGCTGTTGTTGTTTTTAAACGAGTGCTTAAAAAAGAGTAGCAATTCTTTTGGAAGGTGTGGAAGGCAGCCAGCACTTTATCTTAGGAGGCAAATATTTGTATGGGGTAAAGAAATCTGTTTTTACCCTGAATGGGACTGGTTTTGTATAGATGTTCGATGAAGTTATGGTTGGAGCTACCCTGGCAAACCCTTAACTCAGGGTTCAAACGTCACCATTGTTGTTTTTTTCTCAGTACACAAAGAATTGTAAGAATACAGAGGGAGGAAGGGGGGGAGAGAGAGAATGAGAATCTTTGATGTGCAGAAGAGGAGCTGTCTCGGGCATTAATGTGTTAATTTTATTTATTTATTTATTTATTTATTTATTTATTTATTTATGTTTATTTATTTTTGAGACAGAGACAGAGAGAGAGGTCGGGAGGGACAGAGAGAGGAAGACACGACACAGAATCCGAAGCAGGCTCCAGGCTCCGAGCTGTCAGCACAGAGCCCGGCGCGGGGCTTGAACCCACAAACTGTGAGATCCCGACCTGAGCAGAAGTCAGATGCTTAACCGACGGAGCCACTCAGGCGCCTCAACGTGTTAATTTTAGCAGTAGCAGAGACTGCTAAGGATCAAGCTATCAACGTTTTGACTCTGGGGATGTTATGATAGCTGAAATGAATAGACTTGCAATGTGGAGGATTTTGTTTGGGGAAATGTCTTTTGGAAGTGATCTTTTGTTCTCCCATAGACCATATCCGATCATAAATTCAATACCTTATATCGCACCTATAGTGTAGAGCTCATAAGAGGCATAGATTTGACCTGTGGACAGGATGTCTATCTTTGGGTGTTCGTATATGTTCGAATACAGATTCTTATATTTATTTACCCATCAAGTATAGATGGAAGGGAGTACATAAAGATAAAAGAGCCACGGGCACAGTCAAAAACTATAAAGGGTCTATAAACAACCTCTTAACTCTAAAGTTTAGCCTGCCGGAATTTCATAGATGTTGGCAGAAAACGTGAGATTCTTCAGTCAGAAACAAATGATTTTATTAGTCATAGTGAGAGCAGCAAACAGAATTTGCATTTATTCCCTGAATCCCAATTCTCACAGGGCCACACGAAGAGGGCCAAGTGACCCTGCACGTATAGTAGGTTGCATTCTAGAACACTGAGCCTAGGGAACTAGAATCTTTTTTAATGAGAAATAAGCATTACCTCCCTTTGTCCTGGAAGAAGATATCCTTCTGGGTGGTAAGCAAACCTGCCCCTTGCTCCAAAGGGAGACACCATACCTGTCTTCCAAAATTGTTCACTACACAGACATCGCAACAAGAACAGTTACGTGCAGAAATCAGAGGGACCCCTAGAAAATGGTTTTTTAACAATATCCACTCCTGGTTTCTATGCCATCCTGGCTTCTGGTAAATTTATCCACTCCATCTGCCACACTGATAAATCTGACCAACAGTGGCTGGGACCAAATCCATTTAATTTGTCTCATACGGCATTTAATTGACACTATTTTCGACAGGACTCCACTCTGTCAGCAGGACTTCTGGGCAGCAGATCGGGCCAGCCTACCGTATCGACCAATCGTGACCTCAAGGGTCCGAGGCTCAAGTCGAACAAAACCCCAGGAAATCATCAAGATCTACCCTGGAAAGCCAGATAGCTTTCTCCTCAACTTTCCATACTGGCTTTTCTCCTCAGCCCAAGGCATTAATCCAGGTACCGCAGGATGTATCAGTGATCGCACAGACTTCCCCTTGCCTGCAGGGACAAAGCCTACAGCAATTCTGTCATCCGTAACAACATTAGTCAGTGAGTTGTGCTGACTTGAGTGGCTTCTAGGGCTAAGGTGATAATGGTGAACACTTCGGTTAAAGTCAGGGTCAAAATTTGTATCACCTTTTCTAATTGGATGGTCTTGTCATAGGGGATACTGCCTGAAGGGTAAGCACAAAGAACAGGTCAGCTTTTCCTCTGCTGGAAGGTTCTTCTGAATAATCCCCTGGAAGGTTCTTCTGAATAATCCCCTGGTAGACTCATTAGAAGAGATCTCTATATTCATCTAGAAGGAAAGCTTCATAATTTGCTGGTGGCATTTCCTTAAACACCTGGAGGTTTCTTTTCTTTTTTTTTTTTCTTTTCCTTCTACCTGGAGGTTTCTCCCATCCGCGTACTAACCAGGCCTGACCCTGCTTAGCTTCCGAGATCAGACAAGATCGGGAGCGTTCAGGGTGATATGGCCGTAGACCTTCTACCTGGAGGTTTCGGAGGACCTCCCTTCAAACTCACACAGCTATGATTCAAGTCATCAGGTTTTCAGTAGGGAGGCAAGTTAATGATGGCTTCCACAGATGGTATTCCTGGAAATAAAGTGTTGTTTACAATTGGGGGGACTCCCGGTTGGATTTCTATCAGTTTGGGGTACAGGTGGACTGTCCCCTAGCTGACTGGTTGGCCTTAGTTTCCCAGTTTGGTTCAAATAATTGAGTTTAGTATTATTCTTGGAGCAACTGGCTGATGGCAGTAAATCCAACCTGTCCTGTTGGTCCCTGTCGCCAGCCACATGTCATTTGTCATTTAGACTGATTGATCAATGGCTATGGTAATAGGAACTGGAAAGACATCTAGAAACAGGGTCTAGTATTTTGTGTGGGTGATACAGGAAGCTGTAGCCATGCCTTGCTGCTGCTGAGAGAAAGTATAAGAAAAGCCAAGAGAAATGGTGATCAAATGTTGGAGATGGACCAGAGCCAGCAGAGACATGACCAGGCCCAGCAGTCATTGAAATTTAGGGAGCCAGCAACAGTTTGGGAGACTTATACCAGGGGGTCTTTAGAAAAGAAGGTTCCAGGGCGTTTCTGAAAGACAAAAATCATTAATAATCCTCTTCTCCTTACCTCCCAAGGTATATAAGTGGTTCCCCACCAGGTATTGAGGTCGTTGGTCAACTTACGCCTCCACAAAATTGGTGCATCCCATTCCATGAAATGTAACTTCACCTTTATTTCATGCACCCCTTACATTTTTTTTTCTGGAAAAGTGAAGTATGCAACAGGCAGGAGCATTTTTATAAAATGTATGGAGACCTTGGGGCACCTGGCTGGCTCAGTGGGAGGAACGTGTGACTCTTGATCTTGGGGTTTGTGAGTTCTAGCTCCATGTTGGGTGTACTTAAATAAATACATATTAGAAAACCACACAGTGACGTATTAGGGATCCCACTTTGACCTGTGTGGACGACTTTAGAGAGACTTGCAAACAGGTGGTCATTATACTTTCATTTATAGTCTAAAGCTGTATCATTCCACTGAGACAATCCAGGTGGCTGGGCCAGAATTACGTTTGAATTCCTTATCCTTCATTTTGGCTGGGCTGCTTCCTAGAGATTGTACCAAGCAGACAAGACTAAGATTGCCATTAAGGGAAAGAAAAAGAAATATCCTGTCCAGGAAATGTTGGGCTGAAATCCTGAATTTTCAAAAGAGATCTAAATAATATTCTATACTTCTCATCCTGCTCATTGCTCAGGAAACATCTAAGAGAAGATGAGAAGATGAGCCTTCATGGGGCCAGTCACATTCAGTGACCAGACTGTCTCACTAAGGTATGTGGATGTTGAGTCAGATATATTATTTATTTATAAATTTATAAAATTAGTTTTATTGAGACCATAATTCACATACCATACAATTCACCCATTTAGGATGTACAATTCACTGGTTTTTAGTATATTCACAGATATGTGCAACCATCACCATAGTCAATTTTAGAACATTTTCGTCACCTTAAAAAATAAATCCTATATCCCCTAGCCATCCCCAACCCTCAAACCCAGCCCCATCCATCTCAACTTCCAGCCCTAAACAACCATTAGTATACTTTCTGTCTCTATAGATTTACAGATTCAACCATGCTGTAGCACGTATCATTATTTTATTCTTTTTTATGGCCAAACAACCCATTATATGGACATACCACATTTTGTTTATCCCTTCGTTAGTTGATGGATAATTGGGCTGTTTCCATCTTTGACTCCTATGAATAATGCCACTATAAACACTCATGTACAAGTTTTTGTGTGTGGACATTGGTTTTAATTTTCATGGATATATATACAAGAGTGGAATTGTTGGTCATATGGTAACTCTACGATTAATCTTTTGTGGAACTGCCAGAATGTTTTCCAAAGTGATGGCATCATTCTATATTTCCATCATCAGTAGATGAGGGTTATTATTTCTCCACACTTTTACCAACTCTTGTTACTGACTTTTTGATTCTTTTTGAGGAAGTGGTGTCTCATTGTAGTTTTGATGCAATAAATAATGTTGAGCATCTTTTCATGTGCTTATTGACCTTTTGTATATCTTCCCTTAAAGAAATGTCTTAGGGAGCCTGGGTGGCAGAGTGGTTAAGCATCTTGATGGTTAAGATGACTCTTGATCTCAGCTCAGGTCACAATCTCACTGTTCGTGGATTCGAGCCCTTCACTGGACTCTGTGCTAATGGGGTGGAGCCTTCTTGGGATTCTGTCTCTCCTTCTTTCTGCCTTTTCCCTCCTCGTGCACGTGCTCTCTCTCTCTCTCTCTCTCTAAAAAATAAATAAACAAAAAAATTAAAAAAAAGAAATATCTTTATTCTTTTGCATGTGGCTATACAGTTGAATTGTCTGTTTCTCCCTTTATTTCTGTCAGTTTTGTATTATATATTTTGGTGCTGTGTTATTGGATACATATATGTTTATAATTATTATATCTTCCTGATGCACTTGCCCTTTTATCATTATAAAATGTCCTTCTTTATCTCTAATAACTTTTATTTTTCTTTAAAGTCTATTTTGTCTTACAGTAATATAGCGACATCATCTTTCTTGTGGTTATGTTTGCATGGGGCATTATTTAATATCCTTTTGCTTTCAATATCTCTGTATTTGAAATTAAAGTACGTCTGCTGAAGACAGCATGTATTTGGATCACAGGTTTTAATCCAATCTGGCAGTCTCTGCCTTTTGATTGGATTGTTTAATCTATTCAGATTTAATATTATTTTCAATAACAGCTGAATTCATGTCTGACACTTTTACTTTTCATTTTTTATGTGATTCGTGTCTTTTTTGTTCCTCTATTTCTCTTTTATTGCTTTATTTCACATTAAGTGAATATTGTCTCATGCAGCATTTTATTTCATGATTTTCTTCACTATATATTTTTGCATTTTCTCTAGAGTTAACCGTATACATCTTCATGATCAGAATCAGCTTCAGATTTATACTAACCTTTCAAGTGAGATATAGAAAGGTTATTGCTTTTACCCCTTTTTGTGATATTATTGCTATATATAAAATCTATTTTCTTTTCCCCTTTTAACATATCAAATCTATAAATATTACAAAAAAGACAATATTGTAATTATTTCTTTCTATAATTTTGTCTTTCAAAGAAGCTAAGAGAAAACAGAGAATCTGTATTTATAGCTTTCATTATATTAATCTTTGTATTTATCATTCCTGATTCTCTTTACTTGTTCTTCCAGATTTACCATCTGGAGTTATTTCCTTAGCCCAATACAGTTTTGCTCTTAATCCACCTCTTTTGTGTTAGTAGCAATTATATTACATGTCTATATGTTATGGGCCCAATAGGATAATATATACATATCATTTTATACAATTGATTTTTATTTTTTATTTTTTGGCAATAAATATCAAACTAATTTATTTGTTATGGATGCCACAGACATATTATTCCATTGATAGCATTTTACATAGTATACATATATCTGAATCCTAAACAAATCTTCTCTCACCCTAGATCTCATAACATTTGTCTGTTAAAGTAAATGCAAGTAAAGTAAACGCAAGGTTCTCAGCTCAGTACTCAGTGCCTTTCATCATTAGATCCTACAGCTTCCACCTATCCACCCATTTGCCTGGAATCCTGATGCAGGCCACCCAACAACATCCAACACCTCTCGACCAATCTCACTTCTTTGTTTTTTCCTTTGCTATTCTTTGCTCTCCCAATAGCCTTCACTTTACCTATCCAACAGTTCCAAGATCAGGCTCAAAACTTATTTTCAAGAGCATACTTTAGGAATCTATCCCAGAAATGAAATTGTTTCTTATTTTAAATACCACAGTAGTCTTCTAGTATGGACTTTGCTTTAAGAAATTTATAGCCAATTGTCATTATTAGCTGTAGTTATGGTTCTATAGAGTCACTGCAAACATTGAATCAGTTCTTGGTAAAATAAAAGTAAAATAAAGAGAGGTTTCTGGGAGCCTCCAGTCATAACATTTTCCTAAACTGGTCAAGGGATAATCTTGTTTTATGTTTCAAGAAGTATTATTTATTTATTTATTTATTTATTTAATATATAATTTATCGTCAAATTAGTTTCCATACAACATCCAGTGCTCATCCCAACAGGTGCCCTCCTCAATGCCCATCACCCACTTTCCCCTCTTCCCTACCCCACTTCAAATTGATTTTTAAATAAGAGAAGAAAGGAGAATGTGTATTTATATAGCCTCTTGTTATTACATAAATACCTTAACCAGTACTTGTTGATTTTTTTGGTATGAATGCTAATTTCTGTTTGAGGTCACTTCAGCCTGAATAACTTCCTTTAGTATTTCATATAAGGCTGATCTGCTTGCAACAAATTCTCTCAGTTATTGTTTGTCTGGGAATGTCTTTATTTTGCTTTTACTTTTTCTTTTTTAAGTTTTTGTTTATTTATTTTGAGAGAGAGAGAGAGTGCGTGAGTGGGGTAGGTGCAGAGAGAGAAGGAGAGAGAATCCCAAGCGGGCTCTGCACCATTAACAGTGCAGAGCCCAAAGGGGACTGGAACTCACGAACTGTGAAATCATGACCTAAGCCAAAAACCAAGAGTCAGATGCTTAACTGACTGAACCATGCAGGTGCCCCTGCTTTCACTTTTTAAAGATAGCTTTGGTGGGGAATGCCTGGGTGGCTCAGTTAGTTGAGTGACTGACTTCAGCTCAGGTCATGGTCTCATGGTTTGTGAGTTTGAGCCCCGCATCAGGATCGCTGCTGTCAACACAGAACCCGCTTCGGATCCTCTGTCCCCCTTTCTCTCTGCACTTCCCCCGCTTGTGCTCTCTCAAAAATAAATAAAAACATTAAAAAAAAAGATTGCTTTGTTGGATATAAGGTTTTTGGTTGACAGTTTTTTTCTTTGGACACTTTGAATATGATATCCTACTACCCTTTGGTCTCCATTGTTTTTGCTGATAAATTCATGAGTAATCTTACTGGGGTTCCTTGTAAAAATGGGTTGTTTTTTTCTTACTGCTTTCAAGAGTTTATCCTGGTCTTTGACTTTCGGTGTTTTTACTTTGATGTGTTTGTCTATCGATCTCCTTGTGTTTATCCTACTTGGAGTTTGTGGAGCTTCCTGCATGTGTAGAGTAGTGGTTTTCAGTACATTTGACACGTTTTCAGCTATTATTTCCTCAAATATTTTTCTGCCACTTTTTTTCTATCGCTTTTCCTTCTAGTACTTCCATTATGCACATGTAGGTACACTTCATAAGGCCTTACATTGCTCTGTTCTTTTTTCTTTATTCTTATTTTACTCTGTTTTTTGGACTGCATATCCTCTATTGAGCTCTCTGTAAGTCTGCTACTTATTTTGCCAATCAAATAGTCTCTTGAGCCCCTTTATGAACTTTCAATTTCTGTAATTGTACTTTTTCAACTCCAGCATTTCCATTTGATTTTTTTATAATTTCTATCTTTTTATTGATATTGTCTATCTGATGTGACATTGTCCATTATCATTACATGCTCTTTTATTTCTTTAATATTGTTTTCTTTTAGATTATTGAACATGTTTATAATGACTCCATTAGAGATTTTTTTTGTTGTTGTTAAATTTGGTATCTGGTTATTCTCACAGTTTGTGTTGTCTGCCTTTTCCTTGGTATATGGGTCATACTCTAGTGTTTCTTTGTAAATCTTGTAACTTTTTGTTGGAAACTGGGAATTTTGGGTAATAACCTGTAGCACCTCTTAGTACTGATGACCCCCTCCTGACCTCGGGACTTGTTATTGTTATTTGTTTGCTATATTTTAGTGATTGGCTGAAATATTTTTGTGGAGTTTATTTCTTCTGCTGTATTATCTCTCTGATATTGCAACCTGGGATGTGCCCACGGTCACTCTGGGCTGGCATTTGTTAAGTTGCTGGATGATTGCTTTATTATTTTTAGCAATGCCTCATATATCTTGACTATTAGCCCATTATTGAGTGGCTTTGGAGATAAAGGCACAACAGTATCAACATGTAAATGATCCAGAGAACTAAAAACATGACTCAGTTTAGTTTTAAAGACCAAAATGCTGTGGCCCGATCCTGCTGCTTGGACTGAAAAGTAACACCATAAACCAAAAAGTGTCAACAGCAGTGAGGTTCCACCTAAGGCCTGAGAGGTGGTTAAGGGATCTCCCAGGAATGAATGGGGGCCCTAACCTGTGCAGTGTTGCTTCCCTCACTGTAAGACAATTGGATCAACTTTTGGCTAAAGGCAGAAGTCTGTTGTGCAGTGATGATTCTGCCTCAAAGAATATGACTTTTCTTTTTTTCCCCCCAGTATAAGATGGTGGATATACTGCCATGTCCAGTATGATGACGAATCCAGGCAACAATGGTGACAAACTGCATGATGCAGACTTAGTCAGGGACTTGATTTCAGTTGGTTTCATCAGAGAATAGGCCCTTACATGGCATCTACATGAGTGACCCAGATGGTTCCATGAGTGGCACGATTTGTTTTCACATTTCATGGCCCTAAATAAGAGTAGCTTTAATCTGTCTTGTAGTTTCCAAGCAACAAACCAAAGAATTAGGCCGTTGGCTCCCGTTTAAGAGTCCAGAAAAATAAAACATAGTTTATCAAGGGGAATAGTGACCAGAATTGTGAGAATGGACTTGAGTTATTATGCCCACTGACCGAGCAAGTGTGTGTGCATTTTTGGTTTTGCCTCGCTGTCGTTGAGGCTGGACAGCTATCGCAGCTCAGTGGGCACAAGGGGGCTTCAACGTAGCTCATCTATCTGTGAACCGGGCCCATGCCCAAGGATTCCATTGGCCATCAACGTTGCTTCAGGCAATGAGACGAAGAATAAACTTTCCCTCAATAACATAACTGCCATTGTTCAGTTATGACCACAATGCTATGAATTTCTGCCCATGGTAGTTGCAAATTTCCTTCCTTCTGTACCCAGTGTAAGTGGGTGTCTCTGTAATTGTCGCCTGAGAGAAGTCAACACCTTCTGTCCTCACCAGAACGAATCTTAGTATTCGTTGTTACGATGGGGCAGACTTGAGGCTGACAGCCAGATTGGTGAGGAAGTCCCCCTTTCCAGGGAAGAGTTAGCAATACTTAGGGCGCTGTTCAGCTGATTGTCTTTGCATCTGCTTCTTGAGACTTGGCTAACTATAGGGTTGGGAGGTTAGAAACATTTCTTCCTTGTTTGGTCAATACATCCACTCTCTTACACTGGGCAAAAAATAAAGAACATCATGTTCTTTGAGGCAAAGTTGTCACTGCATGCCAGACTTCGGACTTTTGCCAAAAGTTGATCCAATTGCTTTACAGCGAGGGAAGCGACACTGTACCTTGCTTACTGATTTCCGTGGACTTTCCTCAATTCCTATCAATTTTCCCACGTGGCCCCCTTCCAGAAAGTCATATGCCTGTCAGCCTCCAATCCTTGTTGACAAAACAGTCAAGAACAGTGAAGGGTCTGAGATTTCTCCCAATTTTCAAGCTATCACCTTAGCCTGTGTATTGATTATCAATGGCTCAGTACCATAGAATTAGAGGCTTAAAACAAGGCACATCTACTATTTCACAGATTCTGTAGGTCGCAGTTTAGGCATGGCCTCACTGGGTCCTCTGCAAGGACTGTATTCTTCTCTGAAGCTTGACTAGAAACCATCTGCTTCCAAGCCCACAGAGTAGTTTGCAGCATTCGGTTTCCTATAGGCTGTGGACTGAGGGCCCCCATTCTTGCTAGTTCAGCTGGAGGCTGTCTTCAGTTGTTTACTATGCGGGTTCACAACATGGCCATTTGCTTCCTCAAGGCCACCAAGCAGGAGAGTCTCCTTGTAAGGCAGACATTACAAATATATGTAATATAATTATGTACACATAATCACCTACCTTCTTGTCACATTGTTGTATGCTACTGGTTGAAAGCAAATCACACTCCTACCCACACTCAAGGGGAGAGGACATCACAGGGCATTCATATGAGCAGATGGGGACTTTGGGGACCACTCTATCTGCCAGAGTCTACCGTAGATTCACGAATGCTGGCAGAAGACACGAGACTCTTGGGGGAGAGACAAAGGACTTCTCTTTTCACAGCAAGAATAGTAGCCCAAGGATCAACATTTGTGCTGGTCCTCTGAGTGTCAGTTCCCCAAGGACAACGTAAAGAGGGCTAGGTAATATCTGTACATGCAGTGGAGTGTGTTATAGGAAAGGAACTTGGAGCTTTGGAAGCCTGGATCTTTTATTAAAGGAAATAAGCATGCCTGACCTGGGCCCTGAAGGGAGACACCACCACTATCTTCCAAGACTGTTCACTCTGCAAACATCCTGGAAAAAAGAGTCTAAAACAACTGTCTGCTTGCAAGATGTGCAGACACATACAATTCATGGAGCATTATCTTTCCGTGGGCAGATCTTGACTCTGAGGAGCATATCTAGGTACAATAGAAAAATATAACCATGTATATCAATAACCCTCATGCATCAAGTCTGAAAAGGGAAATTCAGTGTGGTACGGCAGCTCAAAGGAAGGCAAAAGTATTCCTAACTCTACAGATGAGACATCCCATCGCAGAATTTATGTTGGAATTTAAAGCATTTCTGAGATTTTAGCTACTGAGGGAAGGTAGAAAAGAAAGGAAGAATATATAGAAGCATCAGGAAGAGCAGAGGTACAGAGAAGGGAAGCCATGTTGGGCAGTTTCACTGGATGCAACTATAGGGGGAGAGAAAGCAGTATGGCGAAAAGTCTGGAAGTGTAAAATCAGGTTGGCTAATCGTGGGCCTTACATGTCTACGTAGGTGCCAGTAAGCTGTTTCGGGGAGCTAAAAGTGCTGTCCTTAAAGTGCCTTGAGTGAATGAGGGAGCGAGGACGAATTTAGTCAGTACTGTGCTGCGGCAATTGTAATCTGGAGGTAGTGGCATGAATCCGAGGTGCAAAACGACTCAAATTCTAAGCAGAATTCTTAGAGAAACGACTCTTGTGGAAGGTACAAGTCAGGAGGTGGGGAAAGTCTAAGGTGGCTCTTTGGCAGCGGGAAGGGAAAGGTCAGAGTTGGATGTATGCTTTTTCATTGGTAGAATCAGCTGGACCTGATGGCTCGTTGCTCCCGTAACACAGCAAAAGGGGACGAGTCAAGAAGTAACCCAAGGAGCCGAAAGGCGAGTGGCATCAGGATGAGAAATACAGAAGTTTTAAGAAGGTGCAGGTAATGGGGAGGAGGTGATACATTTGGTTTGGGGTAAACAAAACCAAACAAAACAAAAAGGCCCTTTGAAAACGCACCTGTTTGAAGAGTAAGGTAATCTCTTGATGCACCTAGAGATACTTCACCAATGGGTGCCAAGAGACGTTTAAAGCATTGAAACACAAATTCAGGGTCATCCTATTAAGCATGGGTGGTAATAATCAGGTCGGATATTTTCTTTCATTTGGCTGCCTAAGGAAAAGAATAATGCATTTAAACTGGGATTGGTAAAAATTGGATCATTTCCATACCTTTCAGATCGGAGAATTCTGACTATATATTATAGTTCATTCAAGTAGGCAGAGGTAGTTTTTAAAAAGCTGAAAGCTTATAATTTAAGGTGTAGGTCTTAATTTTTAAACTCAGTGGCTACCCTAAGTGAGATGGACACATGTTAGCTTTTCTCATCGAGGGAGAGTGATCTGATTTTACATACTTGACCTTGGCTGGGGAAGGGTAACAGGAAAGGAGATGTACCCTTCTCTGCTGAGCCTTTAGCGTAGCCCAGATTTAATGCATGTGCTTTTGTTCATTCGTGAGGGTGTACTCACCAGGGAGCACTACAGCAATTTGTGTTCCCATTTGTAACTTTACAGGTTTTGCCTCACAGAGTCAACCTTCGTGTTTGTTTTCCATTCACGGAATACAGACTTACGATGAAAGGAATTGTCATTAAACACACTTGGATTCTTGGATGCTCCGACTGAATAGGGAAGAGGGAAGGGGGGTCAGAGGGGAGAGAAAGAAACAGAGAGACCTTCGGAGAATGCCTTCCTTCTCATTCTACATTTTAGAGATCAACAAGATAACTTTATTAAATGAAAGAAGGAAGCACTCACCTGCTGAGTAGTGCCCTTTACACGCTCCATTCTTTAATCTGTAATACAACCCCATTTATTCCTCTTCTCAGTTTACACATTAATAGACTAAAGCTCAGGAACTTCATAACCAGCCTCCAGCTGGAAAGTTGACTTTTAGGTAGGTAAGGTAGACGGTTCTGTCTCGTTCTGGCCACAACACCAGGCGCTTTTAATAAAGTCGCTAAACAATCAGTGTCACCAAGCATGGTTTGAAGTGACATCTATGGAGGAAAATTTCGAAGACATAAACACAGCTTGGTGCCTTTTCCAGGAAACCTTAACTGTGGCCATTGTCAGGTAGTACCGGTTCGATACCTGAGCTTGATTAGAAACTTGCTTTTTTTTGCTCATCTGAATTCTTTATCTTGGATTCAAAGGCTTTTTCTATATCATGTTGGGGCTTTGTCCATCCAAATGGCCCTCTGGGTTTCCCTGAGCTCAGATGACTGCAGTGTCTTTTTTCTTGTCCCCGGAGCCATTTCTAGGCGCTTGGATTATTTATAATCTTCTCCCTATACCCCTTTCCTCCACAGGATGACATTTAACTACTTTCAACCATCTAGCTCACCTATAAAAACATTCGTGTAGTGCATTTAAGAAATATGGCAGTATCCGTTCCACTGTTCGTGGACTTTTTGTTTTTTTGTTTTTTTTCCTGTTTGAAATGATTACCACCAATAAAGCAACTGTAAATATTCTTGTGGTAGAGATAGCTCCCGTTAACAAGGGAGTAGATAAATAGCCCTAAATTAGATCCAAACACTCCTCATTGCTCAAATATAAAGTAACAACAATAATAACTGCCCGTCATCCCCCACCAATGTTAACCACAGTAGCATAAATTCTGTTCTCTCTCAGTTTCTGAAGACAGTACATATTCTTTTTACAAGCATAGGTTGAAAACATATCCCCTAATTAGATTCACAGAATGGTTACCTTGTTGCTTTCCATGTTTTAGGGGAACTGTTTTGGGGTGGATTTGATTTATATTTATTTGGTCTTGAACTTGGCCATAGAAATGACGAGCCATCACACCATCTACCCTCTGGTCAGTATGTGACAGATACCAAGGTTGGGGGCTGAAGGGTTTTCTCAAGACCATGGAATTAAGAGACTGGAAGGTAGAAAGAGAAGAATCACCTTCTATCTTTATTTAAAACAGTTTCATAAGCAAATGCAACCTTAAATTGTGATTTCATTGTAGGAGCATAAACTTTGTCCTAAGATTCATCTGCAGAAGTCTTAACATAAATTGCAAAAATGTCACATTTCTGAAGAAGAAAACTTTGTTTTCTGAAAAATTTATCATTATATAACATTCCAAGACAAATAAAACCTTGGAGCAGAAAACAGCTGGTGATATCAATGAAAAGGAAGAAAAGCAAAATATCACATTTTCATTGGAGAAAATTGCACAACTGTTGATATTGGAGAGTAGTTCTATCCCATGTGTAATTGTTATTTCTCTCTCTCTCTCTCTCTCTCTCTCTCTCTCTTTTTAGCAACTTTTAATGTTTACTTGTTTTTGAGAGAGAGACAGAGAGAGTGCGAGCAGGGAGGGACAGAGAGAGACACACACATGCACGCACGCACACACACACACACACACACACACACAGAATCTGAAGCAGGCTCCAGGCTCTGAGCTGTCAGCACAGAGACTGACGCAGGGCTTGAACTCACAAACTGTGCGATAACGACCTGAACCGAAGTTGGCCGCTCAACCAACTGAGCCACCCAGGTGCCCCAGTAATTCTTATTTCTTGATTTTCCTGTATGAGTGAGTTTTATAGATAAGCAAGACCTAGGAAAATATAGTTGCTTGTTTTTATACGAAGGTTAGCGTTTTTCGTAAGTGTAGTTCTCCAATAGTTTCTCTTATGTTTTTTTAGGTAAGTATCATCTATAAATAGTAAATTTAGTGGTTGGTGCTTCCAGAACAATGTTAAATAATGGTGATGATGAGGACGTTCTTATTTTGTTCCTGACTTTAATGTCACTGCTTTAGTGTTTCTACATGAAGCATGATTGATACATTTCATTGACAATATCTCTTAGGTGATATTTAATATTTTGACTTCCATAATTTCTCAGATATTCTATAATTTGACACAGGCTTAGTCATATTCTTGACTCAATTCGTTTCATAGAGAGTTACAAATTTCCAGATGATTGGGGTTTTTACTTTGTTTTGTTTTAGGATGAATTTTCTCTCTCAGTTCTCTTACATTATGCCTTGTCCTTTGTTCTTAGTTCCTGTTCTTTTTTCATTTTGTTCTCTATTTTCTTTGTTTCTTATAAGTTTAAAAGTTTTAAATTGTGTTCTAACAATTGTCTTCATAACAATAACATTAAGAGAGTATCTATCAACTCCTTAGTATGAACAACTGAAATTAATTTCTTAAAATAAAAATGGCATATATTTAAGGTATACAACACAATGATTTGATATACATATATGTAATAAAGTGATTACTACAGTCCAGCTAATTAATTAACATTTCTCCTCATATAGTTACCTTTTCTTTGTGTGTGATAAGTGCCCCTGAAATCTATCCTGTTAGCGTCCTTCCAGAGTTCAATACCCCATTCTTAAGTAATCATTCCTGTATATTAGATCTGTAGACTTACTTATCCTACATAAATGTAACTTTGTACCCTTTGACCAGCATCTCTCCATTCCACCCCCCCCTTCCCCTTGCCCCAGTAATCAATATTCCACTCTGTTTTTATGTGTTTTTGTTTTCGTTTTGGAGCTTCCACGTGTAAGTGAGATCATATAGTTTTTGTCTTTCTGTGTCTGGTTTATTTCACTTAGCATAATGTCCTCCAGTTTCATCTACATTGTTGCAAATGGCAGGATTTCCTTCTTTTTCATGGTTGAATAATGTTCCACTGTGCATGTGCACGTGTGTGTGTGTGTGTGTGTGTCTGTGTGTGTATCCCTCCCTCCTTTCATGCAATTTTCTTTAAAAGTTTATTTTACTTATTTTGAGGGCAGGGGGTGGGAAAGCACAGGAGACACAGAGGGAGAGGGAGAAAGAAAGAATCCCAAGCAGGCTCCATGCTGTCAGCATAGAGCCTGATACAGGGCTTGATCTCACAGACCATAAGATTATGACCTGAGTCGAAATCTAGAGTTGGATGCTCAAATGACTGCGCCACCCAGGTGCTCCCTCTAGTAGTTTCTTAAGAAGAGCTACTGGGATCTAAAGTCTGTATCTTCTTGTGGGTGGAAAAGTGTTTGTTGCCTTTATACTTGAATGACAGTTTATCTGGGTATAAGACTCTTCAGTCACATTTTCTTTCCTTAAAGCTCTTCTGGGTGTTGTTCTTTTATCTTCTAGCATTGGGTCTTTCTGTACTCTGAGGCTAGCATTTGTGTGTGTGTGTGTGTGTGTGTGTGTGTGTGTGTGTGTGTGTGTGATAAATATCTTGATGCTTTTTCTGGATCCCTAAATTATTCTCTCTCTGTCTTGGAAGCTTAGGAACTTTTCTGGGATATGTCTCAAAGACAATATGTTGATATTTCCATAAGTTTTCCTTTGATGCATTATGCATTTATATTCCTCAGGTCCAAGTCCTTATATCTTTGGAAACTTTTCTTGAATTATGTCTTTCTGTTTTTCTTTTTTCTTTTCTTTCTTTTTTATTACTTTATTTCTTTTCTGCAGAGACAAACAATGCAAATCTGATGTCTGATGTTTTACTTGAAAACTATTTCCTCTCTAATATTTTGAATCTGTTTCATTCTATCTTAATTTGTTTGACTTTTCTCTTTTATGATTTCAATAGTGTTGATTTCCTTTTATATTACTTCTAATTTGAATTTCATTTCTCTATTGCTTCTTTGTCCTGCTTTTTTCCTTAGGTCTTCAAGCTTATGTGTCAATTTATGTTAATTCCCTGTATCTTCCCGGGTCTTTTGCATCTTGCTTGAGCTCTTGCAGGGCCAATTGATTCATTCCCCTTTCAAAATTTATGACAATGTGTTGTCTTACAGTTTTCATCTGCTTTATGGCAATGGTTTCTGAGGGTATGTTATTTCACTTGGCATTTCTCCTCCTTTCTCTTATGCCACATTTTTTGGTATTCTGTGCCAGTTCGTTTTTTTAGAAAGATTTTCTTCCCTTCTCCTCCCCTTCCCCTTCCCCCCCTTCCCCTTCCCCTTCTCTTCCTTCTTCTTCTTCTTCTTCTTCTTCTTCTTCTTCTTCTTCTTCTTCTTTTTCTTAAAGAAAGCACATTTTTTGGGGGACCAGCTGTAGAGAAGACAAAACCATGATTCACTCTTGCAGGAATTCTACTTATTCTTGTAGGTTGTTCCTTTGGAGTTTTTCATTTACTTCACCCAGGCCTGCTGAGATTGTTAGCAAAGGACTGCTGCTTATATAGATATTCCCTTCTTTTTCATGCTGTGTGACTTCCTTACTCCAGTATAATAGGTTAATCCAAAACTAGCAGATTAAAATGCCATTTATTAGTTATCATGAGTGTTGTGGACCCAGGCTTATTCATAAATCTGTGATTGGCTGGAGGTTGGCTAAGTCAGGCTGGGCTGCGGATGGTGTTGTGCTCTATTTTACCCGCTTTCTGAGACCAGCATGCTAGTCTGTGTTTGTCCTTCTTGTAGCAATAGCAGAGGTGGAAGAGGGCAAGAGGAAACACACAGGATTCTTGAGAACTTGTCTTGGAATGGAGACATCACATTTGCCTTATCCTATCGGCCAAAACAAATCAACACAGCTGAGTCAAGATGTAAAGGATGGGGAAATAGTTCCTACCTCTTTAGTGACAGGGACTGAAAGGTCACATGAAGACGAGTGTGGATACAGTGCTGCAGAATTGGGGCCATGGACACAATTTGTCGCATTTGCTAAATACAGAATACTTTGTGCAAATATAACTTGTTTAATTCTCTGCTCATCCCCCATGTTCCTTGCTTTTCGTGACTTTGCATTAACTGGTTCCAAGGAATTTCCCATTGCTGGTACATATACCCGTTCCTTTAGTTTCAAACAAGGTGAGACCCGTGGATTTCAAGGATGGCCCCGTCTGTCCTCACCTCCTGGTGTTCACACCCTTGTATAATCCCCTCCACCGAGTGTGGGCTGGACCTAGTGACTTCCTTCTAAGGAAAGATTAGTGAATGCTATTCTAAGAGTAGGTTTTAAAAACGGTGTCTTCTATCCTGCTCACACACTTTCTCTTTCTCTGGTTCTTCTTGTTTGCTTGTTTTGATGAAGAAAACTGCCACGTTGTGAGCTGCTTATGGAGAGGCCCACATGGCGAGGAACTGAGAGCGGCCTCCAGCCAACATCCAGCAAGGAACTGAGGCCTCAGTCTAAAGCCCTCAACCACATAAATGAACTCAGAAGTGGATTCTATCCCAGTCGAGACTCCAGATAACTGCAGCCCTGGCTGATACCTCACTTTCAGCTTATGAAGCATCTTTAAGTAGAGAAATCAGCAAAGACCTTGCCCAAATTCTGACCCGCAGAAACTGTGAGGCAATAAATGATGAAGGTTAAAGCCACCGAGTTTTGAGGTAATATGTTACTCGGCAATTGCTAAGTAACACACACGGATTGTTGGTTTTTCAGACTGTGCCACTTACTTTGGAGAAGTGTGCCCTGTTGGATTTGCTTGAGATCTGTGGTCAAGGGTCTTCTCTCTCAATAGCTTGACCTTCACAGCATTTGGTATCTCTTTTTAATATGCTGCAGGTTGGCATTTATTATTTAAAGAAGTTGTTTAGAGTTACGGTAAAGGTTTATCAAAGAAGGAATTTAGAGTTGTTGCCTTTATACTTTTCATTCTGTTTATTGCTTTTGGGTGACTTTTTTTTTGCCCCTCTTATAAAAACCAAAGTACAAATTCTGAATTGTGCATTTCATTTTCTAAATACTTCCAGAAAGCTGCTGCTTGAGGCCCTTGGTACAGTAATATGTGAAGAACTTAATGGATGCTAGCCAGTGGCAGAATCAAGCCAGCTTTGTCCTAGTTCTCCTTGGACCCAGCACCTTCTTTCTCCATTCTCATCTTATATGTTTAACCCAAGAGGTGGCCTGTGTGGTTGTGGTGTCAGATTTTCTGTGCTGTCGGCACAGAGACTGACGCAGGGCTTGAAATCACAAGCTATGAGATCATGACCTGACCCGAAGTCAAGAGTTGGATGCTGAACTGACTGAGCCACCCAGGTGCCGTCATTTCCCTAATCTCTCAATGCTTTATAGCCTTGAGAACTAATCTTGGTAGTATTGTAAGGCTGATGAAATGAAATAATTCATGCCAAGTGTTAATACAGTGCCTGACAGATGGTAAGCCCTCAATAAATGCTAACTATGTAAAACATATATTTATTAAATGCCTACTGATTGCCTGAGGTTGTACTAGGTCATGAGCATACAAATATGTGTACAATTTGGTTCCTTTTTCTCAAGGAAATCATAGTCTTGCGAGTGAAATGGGACTAATAGTTGTGTAACATTATTGTTTGCAAACACTATCATGCACTTTGCTGTTCCGATCCTGATAAACTCACCTGTGAGGTATTATTCCTGAATTCCTGCTTTGGTTTTCTGCCTGGCATCCCAGTTTCTGTAGGATTCGAGGATGTTTTATATCCAGAGGACAGCCAGATAAAAATGTCTGTCTTCCCCACTTTCCTTCTGGAATCCATTTAGACTATTCTCTTGATAGGTATTTATACTTCACGTAAGTCTAGTGCTCATCCCAAGTGCCCTTCTCAATGCCCATCACCCATTTTCCCCTCTCTCCCCACCAACCCTCAGTTGGTTCTCCATATTTAAGAGTCTCTTCTGGTTTGCCT
This sequence comes from Panthera tigris, assembly GCF_018350195.1. Classification (NCBI taxonomy): domain Eukaryota; kingdom Metazoa; phylum Chordata; class Mammalia; order Carnivora; family Felidae; genus Panthera; species Panthera tigris. The sequence continues at coordinate 18,465,656 of NC_056664.1, forward strand.
CCCTCCCTCTCTGTTTGTAACTATTTTTTCCCCCTTCCCTTCCCCTGTGGTCTTCTGTTGAGTTTCTCAAGATCCACATATCAGTGAAAACATATGATAATTGACAGATAGATATATTTTAGAAAATAAACTGTTTAGACCAGCGCCCTGCCGAAAACCAAAAATACACAGAGTGCCTTCTCCCTGTTCAGACCAGAGTAAAACTACTCAGAGCAAACAAATAAACAACAAACAAACTACAAAACAAAAGCAAAATCCCCAGTTGTGTCTCCTTCTGTTACGCAGGTACAGCTGAGAGAGACTGCCAAGCAAGGAACAGTAGAGAGCTGGTGAGTTTCTAGGAGGTTCTGGCCAAAGCTGGGAGATCAGGTGCCTGTGGCTCATTTCGCTGGCGTTAATCTGTGATGCCTTCGGTGTCGTCACATGTATTTCATTGGTGTTTTTCCCTTATTAAATATGAAAATCATGTCAAAGGTAAATGTCAAGGGGCTATAAAATTACCCTTCTTATCTTCTGAACATTTATCAGTTGATAAATGGAAAGACACCGCTGCCAAAATAACTGAATGAATAATTTATAAATGACTGATGCATCTTGTATGTTGTTTCAGGCACAAAACAGTAGGACATCAATAATCAAAAGAAGTTGGATTAATTTAGCAGTATTTTGCCGCTGATGTTTTTATCTAAATGCTGCAGTGTGGATCCTGGTGGCCAGGGAACCTGGTTTCTCTTGTTTTGCTCCTTACCTACCTGGGGTACTGGGGGGGGGTACGGAGGTAGGGGAGGAGGGGGCCCCTTCTCTTACCTCAGACCTCCTTCTTTCTTATTTGATCTGCACATCCTCTCTCCCTCCATGGACCTTTCTGCAATACGCCAGGATGTAAACAAAACAAAACAAAACAAAACAAAACAAAACAAAACACCTTGATTTAAAAAGGGCTTGCACATCTCCCTTGAATTCTCACCTTGCCTAGACGTCATTTCCCCCCATTAATTTACATTGAGCCAGTGTTGTCTTTGAAATGCTAGTCTTGGGGCGCCTGGGTGGCTTGGTCGGTTAAGCGTCCGACTTCGGCTCAGGTCATGGTCTCACGGTCCGTGAGTTCGAGCCCCGCGTCAGGCTCTGTGCTGACAGCTCAGAGCCCAGAGCCTGGAGCCTGTTTCAGATGCTGTGTCTCCCTCTCTCTCTGCTCCTCCCCTGTTCATGCTCTGTCTCTCTCTGTCTCAAAAATACATAAACGTTAAAAAAAATTAAAAAAAAAATGAAATGCTAGTCTTTAGACGACTGTCTTAAATGCATTTAGAATTCTCTAACGTTGTCATCGTGGTCACCCTAAAAGGCTCCATAATGTGCATTAAATTAATTAATGTCCTTAAAGGACCAGAGCAGAGCTCAACCCTGTTGCTTCTGCTGGCCAGGGTTTAGGTACCGTGCCAACCGCCAGCCAGAAAAAAAACAACCCTGGAAGCCTCCCTACAGCAGTAAACTCAATGGCAAGTCTTCCCGGGAAAGGCGGGGGGTGGGGGGGGGGGGCGAGGGGGACCCATGCAGCCCCAGGAAAGTTCTGCGGAGAAAATTTGCCTGGCCTTGGAGATCTCAACCTGGATCCAATTTCCCCCGAAGGTTAAGCAGCCTTATTCCGGGACATACGCTAACAAAGGGGGAAGGGGCCAGACAATTAACATCATGATTTATTCTGACATGACTCTTGAAGGGTGGCCACTTTATTATTATTATTATTTTTTTTTAAATTCCACCCTGTGGCTTTACCCACCAAGCCCGGGATCTGCTCTTTGTCATCCCATTGTCAAAACGGCCTCGCCTCTGCTCCCCAGGCCCCGCTGCCTGTTAACGTCCACGGAGCGCGACATCTAGCCCAGCGTGGTAATCGGGCTGCCCCCTCCCACTCCCCCTCGGCCGGGCTGGGCCGCGCGGGGGCCCCTCGGAGCACCGAGCGATCCCCGAGGGCTCCCCGAGGGCTCCCCGGCTGCGCGCGCGTCATCAGCCGCTCTGCCCGGGGAAGCGGGCCTGGACGGAGATGGGGACGCACCGCCCGGCCGGGCGAGGGTGCAAAGCGGTGCCCTCCGTGGCGGGGCACCGAGCTGCTCTGCAGATCTGGCCCGGTCCCTGGACCTTCACAGGCAGTGCCGCAGAAGGCACGGACGCTCCCGTTTGGGCATTTATTACCTGGAGCAAAATGTGCAGAGAGGGTCGGTAATGAAGTACTTGACTAATTCAGTGTGATCCAGCTGGCTGAGCCAGAGGGGCTGGCTGCCGAGGGAGGCCGGGAAACGAACGAACTCACTGCTAGCCATTTTCCCTTGGCACCTGGGAAGCCAAAACAAAGGCGTGAGTAGATCAAAAAGCAGAGAGGTATCAATAATAAAGAAGGAGAGGCGACCGGGAGAGAAGGAGGGAGGGTGGGGGTGGGGGTCAGGCCATCGCTTGTTTTTAAGAAAGTTATTAGTTTTTATTTTTTTTCTCATTCCGTCTCCGAGTTCAGTCCCCCTTCCCACTCCCTGGGCCTTTACATTCTTTTGGTAACAGACACCCAAAGTCTGGTGGGTTTGTTTGCCCTTTCTTTCTTCTTTCTTTCTTCCTTCCTTCCTTCCTTCCTTCCTTCCTTCCTTCCTTTTTCTTTCTTTCTTTCTTTCTTTCTTTCTTTCTTTCTCTTTCCTTTTCTTTCTTTCTTTTCTTTCTTTCTTTCTTTCTTTCTTTCTTTCTTTCTTTCTTTCTTTCTTTCTCTTTTCTTTCAACTTGCATGTTTGCCAATGAATTCTGGCCAAGCAGGAAGAGACAGGTTCACACATACAGAAATCTATACGGTGTTTCTGGTGGAAATGGCGGTGTGCTTTCGTCCAACAGCGTGGTGACTAGAGAACTAATGTGTCCAGAGGACGTCTTTCTCTCTGGCTGCATGGAAGCCGGCTGCCTTCTGGTGTCCTCGTCCTTCGGTACCTGCTAATGGCCCACATGAAGTCCGGCCTCTGTTCGCTGCCTCGTGCCATAAATAATGGATCTTGCGTGTTCAAATGTGCTTAAACACTCTGAGGGCCATCTTCTTACAAAGACAATAAATAAAATACTGGATGGCTGATTTTAGTGCCGTATGTATTGTAATTATCTTTTAAAAATAGACACGGCACTCATCCTGTTTTCCAAGCGTGAGTCATAACAGTCCTGTGGGACTTCCTGTCCTTCATACTCAGAAAAAAAAAGGGGGGGGCTCCCTAGACAGTCAGAAACAAATGTGACAGATGAGCTTTGGTGGGAAGAGTAAGTAAGTTGGTGAGGGAAAGGGAAGTAGTTCTACCAAATGTGAACTTGATTTATAAGGCCAATCGGGCCGTGAGTGTACGCTTAATAAGCAGCAGCAAAGTGAAAGTTTCTGGTAATAGTCTTTACCCCAAACTACAAGGTCTGGTTTTAGGAAACACCGCAAGGTGTGAGGTCAGCTTCCTAATCTTTTTTCTTACTTTGTGCTGTCTTCATTTTACCTTTCTTCAGGGACCCTCAGGCTCTTTCCTTTGCCCTCAGCAAAAACTCTTCTTTAATCTAACTAAAGTGTAAATGACTACCAGTACTTAAAGAATTAAGCCTCTCTCACCCTTGGACTATTTTTATTAAATGAATCGAATGATCAAACACAAGAGATGAAACTAAAAGTTTTGAAATATAATGCTTTCCGGCAGAGATTTGTGTGCGTGTGGCTGAAGACCCTTCATTTCCCCCCAAACATCACATAGGTTAGGCAGTTACCTGAATAATCCACGTGTAAGGACCAACGCATACTCTTACCATCCTTGAAATTCAGGGGTATGCAGATTTTTTGTGGCTCTGAGCATATGATAGTTCTATTGGCTACTCTGGCTATGAGAAAAAAAAAACCAGGAGGAAATAAAATATTCACTTTGATTTTTAAAACTTTAGAGTATCACCTATGCTTATATGTGATACTTATGAAAAAAAAAGTTTATATGCTTTTTTTTTTTTTTTTTTATCAGGGCTTGAGATCATGCTTTGGTGAAGAGGAATGGAGACCCACTCAAGCTAGCTCAAGGAGCATTGTGAGGAGGGAGCCAGTGCAAGGAAATGATTGTTATGGACTCTAAGCTCCAGAACTCTAATACGGCTGAGCCTTACATGGACTTCAGTGAGACAGTGACTCTGGATCTGAGCAGCACGGGATTATGATTCATCACTTGAGTGCTCTGTGATTAAAGTGACTCAGCTATGCCTCATATGTCTGTTCATCCAGAATTTCTGCTCTCTCGTAATTTTGGCTCTCACTAGGCCCAGATGGCCTCTATAGCCCAGTGCCCTTATTTTCAATCCCCAAGAGGGAACTGGATTATACCAGTTCATTATGAGGCCCCAGGACACGGGTTTTGTACAGACAGACTATGGTTTGGGTCCCTCTGGGTCAGGTGCTTATTCCTCACCCACTTAACACCAGCCAAAGGTGGGGAGGGTTACATGGGGCAGAATGTAGACCAGTGGTGGCCATAGGCAGGAGGTAGCCTTTGGGATGAGTTAGCAGACATTCTGATGATTATTCCACCAGGTGTAAATGAATGTTGAATTTGGCATTTACTCACGTTTGAAATATACTCTTGTTTATTGGGTGCTGGGCTATGTGATTGTTACATATTCTACATATCGCTTTGGTCTATTGAATTATTACACAGTTAACAACTGACATATATTACCCTTGAATGCAAGTCTTCATTTTGTGAAGTTTCTTATGCCACTCAAGCGCATTCAGGAAAATGATTCATCTGGTGGCAACTTTAAGGGGTGATGGGACTTGCCTTCAGAATGTATCCTCCGTACTTTACATAAGCTTCTGTGTAATTCATTTCGTTTTATATACTTCTCGTCACCAAATAATAGTCTGCTCATATTTGTAATGAACTAGTTTCGACAGAGTCTGGCTTCTAACCTTCACCTTTGCGTATGGAAAAAAAAATAGATTCAGTGAGATAAAATGCTTTGTGAGGAGATTCCACAGGATAGCGTCAAACCAGCTTTTCTGTCACAGCAAAGCAGCAACTGGCTGCCTTGGAGGATGGTTTGAATGAGTCCATGTCGTATCCTCTTGTGGCATTTCCAGAACTTTACTCTTGGCTCTTACAACCCCTTTGAGAACACTAATTCAAGGAGTATCAGTTTGGGAAAGCAACATGGCGCCCATCTACTCAGACAGGTCAGGCACCGTTTGGGGGGTGGGGAACGGAAGGAAGTCTGTGGGATGGGTAGGGTCTGGATGACAGAGATTAAGTAGGCAGGCAGTACTTAGAACTCCATCTCCAAGTATCACATCTAGTCATGGATCAGAAAAGCAGCACCAGACAACCAAGATGTAGTAATGCGGTGGCCCAAGGGCCGAGAAGACTGTGACAGTGGGGTACCTAGATGGAGGAGATTCAGAAATCGGGGAGCTGGAGGCATTTAGGAGATCTGAAGTGATCATAGGTATGGCACAAGGCACCTTCTAGGTCAGTGGAGACTGAACTTGGATTAGGGACCAAAAGCAATAGCCAAGGTCCATTAGAATAGACGCCCAGGAGAAAGGAAGGATATGGGCTTAGGAGGCCTCACAGGGGAGCCCTGTTACCATAGTGTGTGCTTGACTGGGTGGGGTGTGGAGGTGGCATTGGAGTTCAGACATGGTCTTGAGGAGCACATTCCAAGTTAGCTTGATAGGAAGAAAACCATTGTACCAAACACTCTGATTTAAGAAGTGTGTGTGTGGTGTGTGTGTGTGTTCAATGAGATACCACATCACACCTGTCAGAATGGCAAACGTTTACAGCTGAGGCAACAACAGATGTTGGCGAGGATGCGGAGAAAGAGGATCTCTTTTGCATTGTTGGTGGGAATGCAAGCTGGTGCGGCCACTCTGGAAAACAGTATGGAGGTTCCTCAGCAAATTAAAAGTAGAACTGTCTTATGACCCAGCAATTGCACTACTACGTATCTATCCAAGGGACACAGGCGTGCTCTTTCGAGGAGAGTACATGAACCCCCGTGTTTATAGCAGCACTATCGACAATAGCCAAAGTATGGAAAGAGCCCAAATGTCTATCGATGGATGAAAGGATAAAGAAGATGTGGTATATATATACAACGGAGTATTACTCGGCAATCAAAAAGAATGAAATCTTGCCATTTGCAACTACGTGGATGGAACTGGAGGGTATTATGCTAAGCGAAATTAGAGAAAGACAAATATATGACTTCACTCATGTGAGGACTTTAAGACACAGAACAGATGAGCACAAGGGAAGGGAAGCAAAAATAGTATAAAAACAGGGAGGGGGACAAAATATAAGAGACTCTTTAAATATAGAGAACAAACAGAGGGTTGCTGGAGGGGTTGTGGGGGAGGAAGAGCTGAACAGCTGAGGGGCACTAAGGAATCTACTCCTGAAATCATTGTTGCCCTGTATGCTAACCAACTTGGATGCAACTTGTGTGTGTGTGTGTGTGTGTGTGTGTGTACACATGTCTGTCAGTGTGGGAAAAAGCTATTTAAGGAATGTTTGGCTCAAAAATGGTGAGCCTGGGCCACCTGGATGGCTCAGTCGAGTGAGCATCTGACTCTTGATTTCAGCTTAAGTCATGATCCCAGGGTCGTGGGATCGAGCCCTACATTGGGTTCTGCACTAAGCCTGCTTATGATTCTCTCCCTCTGCCCCTCTCCTCTGCTCGCTTTCTCTCTTCCTCTAAAATAAAAATTAAAAACAAACAAATAAACAAACAAAAAACCCAACAAAAACTGTGAGTCTGGGTATTGGCCTAGAAAGACATAGAACTGGGCAGATGAATCCTTACCCTTCTGTCCATATTGGAATAGAACCTTCCTATTCAGGACGAGATAACAGTGGCTAGTCAAGTTGATATCCAGGACAGAAAACATCTATTAATGTTAACTTAGGCCATTATAGAATAGTTTAGCAAACAGATTGCTGGAGTTAAAGTGACCATATATGCATGCCTCATTACAACTCTGCAGACACTTGTATTAACATATGGCACGTTCTTTTTATATATCTACATTTTCACTCATTATTACAACTAATGCATTCTATCATGCCCGATTCGAGGGCCATAGTGAGAAAAATGGGGTCATCCTGTGAAGAACTCAAGGAGATTTATATCTGTTGGAATGCTGGCAGGAAACACGTATGGAATACTCAAAGGGATAACGGAAGTGAATTTAATAAAGGGACTGTTTAGAAAAGTGGGGGGTACAGTTAAGAGAACTTATAAGAAATGATGAGGCATCCAGGGTCTAGAAGCAGAGAAAGCCACTACCACATCTGCTCTAGAGTGGCATGGGGAGAGGACAGGGTCACTGGAACCTTATGAGAGCAGGAGGCATGGAAGGGGGTGGCCTGTGGTCAGAGGAAGGCACTGCTGTTAGAATTGTCACCTTGAGGGAAGAAGAAAGACCATGCTCCCCATATCCTAATCTCTCTCTCCTTCTTCCTTTCATGATTTCTCAGGTCCCTCACGTTGACCAAACCCACCCAGAAGTCAGAGGCCAAGAGAAATCACGAGTCATGGTCTACAGAGGTAAGCCGCCCAGCCTACAGAACAGGGTAAAAAGGGGTGAAGTATGGATTTGATGAGGCAGATGGAGCATGATGGCCACAATGTGTTTACAGGTGAACAGGAGGCAGGTCAATCTATCTGTACGTTCCTAAGCTAATTGATCAAACAAATTAAAGTTGTTCTTGATGGGAAGACGGTACTTAGAGTATCAAAAGGTAGATAGACAGGCCTGGTTCTTTCATACTAATTAGATCTAAGCAACTTTGATGGACTACTTCTTAAATTATTAAGTAAAGCAGTGGAACCCTTTAGAGATGAACATTAGGTGAGCATTAGTAATTTTGCTTGTTATTCGGTGAGTTTAGCGTCATTTAATGTTAGCTGGGTTCTCCCACACTGTCACCCTTGGTGGCGTGTATTTGAACACTTGCCATAAACACGTCTCTTGAGAGGGCGTTTCATATGTGCCGTGGGGGAAGGTTTTCAGTCTTTAATGAACTGAGATTGGAAAAGAGGCCTTGTCATGTGCTGGGCTGGCACGGCAAACTGGTTCTTTTAGGGTATCATTCATCCACTCATTTTAGGATGTCTGCACACGTCGGGATTAGCATAGTGGCTAATGGGACATCAGCCCTTTGGTGAGATGACATTCGAGTCTTAGGATTTTGACAATTCATGATACTTAGAATTATGACAACTGGTAATCAGTGAAGGACCATTGGAAAGGGCCCGATACAATCTCAAGCATAGAGCATGAATGTAACTACTGAAGTACATTTTATTTATTTTTTTACTTTTTCTTGACGTGCATTTTAAAAATGAGTCTTCAATTTTAAAGACTCATTCAAGACTCATTTATTGAATTCAGACAATTCAATAAATTGTCTTCGTAACATTTTATTTTTATTTATTGTATTTTTTTATTAAAAATGTTTGTAGTTTATTTGTTTTTTGAGTGGGGGAGAGAGAGCAAGGGAGGGGCAGAGACAGAAGGACAGAGAGAGAACCCCAAGTGTGGGGCTGGAGCTCCCGAGCCATGAGATCATGACCTGAGTTGAAATCAAGAGCCAGATGCTGAACTGACTGAGCCACCCAGGCGCCCCTGTCTTAGTGACCCTTTAGCCCTAAATAAATTATTCTACCTAGAACACATGTGTTGATGTAGTTCTGTTTGAGGGCAACACATTTTACTGAACACTTACTATATGCCAAGAAGTTCTGGGAAAGGCAGTAGAGCGGTGTCTTGAAGGACTTCCTTCTACTGACAGAGAAAGCAGACCTTTGGCTTGCAAACACATTTAGTGAGCAATTCTGTCCATTCTTTGAAAAGCAATCTGTGGTGAAAAAATCCCAACAGATTCTGGCCATTCAAACTGTGGTTCTTAGATGGGGTTTCATTTGTTGCCTATCTAAGTCATAAACCTTTGGTGGAGCCTGTTTTGAGGTTGTGCTTTGTAATTCTTGATGAATGGCCAATGGTAATTATGTTTATTATATTTGATGATAGCAGCAATAGTAATGGTAATAATAATAAAAATAATAGGCATCAGTATTTGTGACCGTGTAGTAATAATGTTTCTTGTGCCTGTTAAGTGTGGTCTAGCTCCAAACAGATTAGGTAGCTTGTCTATCTCATCCTTACCAGTACTGCTCCCAGGATGCAGCCACCTCTTGCAAAGAGGACAGAGATGTGGCACAGAGGACACTCTGTGACAGCAGGGACAGGGACTGCCTTATTTCCTGCTGTGGTCTTAAGACACAGCCTGATGTACACTAGGATATCACACATTCGTATATATTTCTAAACAAAAGGAACAAGACTCCCAACGCTTCAATAATAAAGGAACACAAGTGGATTCAACATCCCTCTAAATCCTTTCTCAAATGCTCTCTCTTTCCTTGGGAGTCAGGAGGAAACACAACCTACTTGTAACAAATCTTTTGCGCATTGGATATTTGTGCTAAAAATGGATTTGAAGTCAGAGAAATCTCTCCAAAAGTTCTATTGAAAAGAGTATTTACTTCTGTCTCTACAATTCCTGTTTCACAGTGTTTTATTCACACGTACCCTTCATCCTAGAGTGGGGGCATTCACGGCAGGGAAAAAAACCACAATTAACAGATCTTAGTGAAAATCAGACTCAGTCTATGGTTTTGAACTAAGTTTAGGCTCCATAGTTTTGTGACCTCAGGAAAATCCTTTACTACAGAATATGAGAAAATGATGCTCAAGTTGCCTGGTCATTGACAAATAATAGATAAGGGTTTTATTTTTCTCTACTCCTCACCTCATGACAAAGAAGTTGAGGCTATATCTCTCTGGCTATAAACTGCATAATCATTTTAAAAAATTGGGCCATGTCAGTATTGTCCCTCATTGAACTGTTGCAAATTCCATGTAACAAATTTGAACAAAGCCTTCACATTTGGTTCAAGCCTTCAGAAAACAGGCTTGCCCAGATTTCAGGTGCTCAAGTCACAAAGCCCTGTGATTTGGGGGCCTCCCACCAGCCAGACTGACTACTGAATGGCTCCCACTAAACCCCTTGGGTAAATGTCTCTCTTGGACCCAGTGTGGATGACTCCTACACTTATCTACGTTCTAGGGCTGTTATGAGGATGAATTAATGCTTATGAAGAGCTATAATCACCTTGGATGAAAGGAGTAGAAAAATAATGACCCTTCTTCTTGGCACCTTTCATCTGAGGATCTCAAAGCACTTCACAAGCTTGAATTAATTAAGCCAAGGTAATTGCAAGGTATAATGACAATAACAATAATGATTATAATTATCCTCAACATTATCCTTAAGAACCTGATTTGAAATCAATTCCTGACCCTGTCTCTGCCATGGCGGTGGTCAGCCTCTTGCTCTCCTGCAGAGGCCTGTCCTCCCTCTGCTCACTCACCCCTTCCTCACCAACAGTGCCCATGACCTCTACCATCACTGGGGAAAGAATCCGGGTTTCATGGAAAGGGGGGATTTAGTGTTCTGGGGTAGGTCCTGTATTATAGTGGTGACTTTTGGAAATGTAGGACTACGTCACTGAAAGAAATGCTTATTATGTATTCAGTGATGGTTCTTGAAAGCATTTTGGACGAACGCTTTCTCACTCAAATTCTTAGTGACAATAGTTTATGCTTATATAGCCCTTACTATGTGTCTGACACTCTTCTACGTGCTTCCTGTGTATTTACTTATTTGAGCCCCACAACGACCCTATAAGGTAGGAACCATTAGCATCATTATCCCGATTTCACACCTGAGGAAACTGAGGCACAGAACAATTTGGTGACTTACGTCACAGAGTCTATCGTAAGCAGGTCGTGGAACCGGTAAGTGGCAGCCGGGAATTTATGGGCAGTCTCCTGCTAGAATGTGCAGTTACTCCCTGTACTTCATGGTCTCTGTTGAGAGGAAACAGAATTAAAGTTATTATACATGAAAAGGGGCCAGTTTTTCAATACCTTGTGTAGCTATTTTTATTTTCTGGACCTCTCAGAGCGAGAAACGCACGACTTTGGAATGCCTTATCCGGATCCAAGCCCTAGTTTCGTTATTTATTAGCTGTGTAGCCTTTTGAAAGGACCTGGTCTTTTAATGCCTCAATTCCCTCATCTTGAGATACAGTTTTTTCCTCATAGATAGAGTTATGTGATGATTATATGACCTAATAGATAAAGGACTTAGAGCCATGGCCGGCACATAATAAGTGTTCAATAAATGATGACTATTTTTATTACTCACTTTTTACCAGGTAACAGATTTACTTAAACATTTAAAAAGTGGATGTCCAAGAGGCCCTAACATTAACGCTTACATGAGACATAAATGAGAGGTCTTCTAAGGTACGCAGACTGATCTTTATGGAGAGTCTTGTGAACTTAAAAAATCCTTCCGAGATATCGAGGGTCCAATTCTGTGAAAAAGATCATTGAAGAATATCCACTGATGTTACTAGGTCTCCCCCTTCTAGGGGACAGTCTTCTCCAGGCTTATTGTCTACATCACCAATGGGCAATGTGGGTTTGGGATTAGGCAAGGACCTATTACCATCTTCTGGTCTATTTGTGCTCCATAGAAAATATTTAGGGCAATAGTCAACTGTCCAGTGCTCTTTCTAGGATATGGTGTTTATGTGTGTGTACATATACATATATATATCTATTTTTTTTTCTTTTCTTTTCTTCTTTTCTTCTTTTTTTTCCTTGATGCCCCTCTGGAAATCTCCCATCTAAACCACCACCACGTCACCCTACAGCAGGACCAGTACTGATGCTCCGAGAGGTAGAATTTCCATTGCTTTAGCGGTGGCACACAGCCCAAGCAATATAGGTGGAGATCTATTTACTTAAATAAACCTTGGGCATGTCCATGATGAGATCATGTTCAAGGTTTTTTTTCATATTGTGTAACATTAGATTAATCCAGCATTGGCTAGAGTTGATGTTTCAGCATTGGCTAGAGTTGATCTTTAACCTGTTTCACTTTGAGGGGTCATCTCTAGGGGCACTAACCTTCCAATAAGTGAAATTGCATAATGCTGGTCTATTCTGGAGTCTCCTGAATGGAACATATTTTTAAAATTTTTCTCAAAAAAATTTTTTTTAAGTTTATTTATTTTCAGCGAGACAGAGATAGCGTGAGCGGGGGAGGGGCAGAGAGAGAAGGAGAGAGAGAATCCCAAGTAGGCTCCGTGCTGCCAGCACAGAGCTCAATGGGACATTTCTTGTAGGTGCTGGGGAAGCTGTCCTTTAGGAATTGGAGTGCCTCAGACATGGGATTTTTAGTGTGTAGGAGAAAACAGCCCCATCCAAATCCCTATCTGGTATTTCCTAGATTTTGTTGATATGTAGTTTCCTTCAAAGATGGAGGGTTTTGGTTTTTCTTAAAGCCTATCTTTAATGCTGGCACCGTACCAAGGATTCGATTTTAAATAGATTGATTTGTTTTCATCTCCTTGTCTTGCCGTTGGGCTTATGACTTTTTAACATTTGTTTGTTTTACTCTAAAATTAGGGGCACTTGGGTGGCTCACTCGGTTGAGCATCTGACTTCAACTCAGGTCACGATCTCACATTCATGGGTTTGAGCCCTGCATCCGACTCCGAGCTGATAGCTCAGAGCCTGGAAACTGCTTCGGATTCTGTCTCCCTCTCTCTCTGCCCCTCCCCACTCACACACACACACGCACACACACACTCTCAAAATAAATGAACATAATGAAAACATTAAAAAATAAAATTAGATAAGCATTTTCTTTTGAGTTATCGGGGCCACTGCTTGACCTACTCAAGTATGGTGATAATTACCTCCTACATGTTCCAACTATGTGCTTTTTGGGACCGTAGAGATACCTTGGCTATTCTTTAGGTTGGGAAGAAAGTCTTGGAAAAGAAGAAATGAGAAGGCTTGGTGGGGGGTGGGTCTCAAGCCAATTAGTAGACTGTACATGAACTCAGAGTAGAATGATGTAACAAACAAAGCCTCAAACATTAATCTTAGGTAGAACATAGGCTTAGATGCTTAATTTTCTCTGCTTTCTTAGATAGTTTGGTCTTATAGGCTCTGATATTCTGGGTGCTGGGATTCTTTGCCTTTTCTTCTTACTCATTTCCAGAATACCTCTGGGTTGAGCCGTGCTATAGCTTTGCGTTCCAAATGTCAGATCCTTCTGGGAGGGGCCAGTTCTGGGTGGTTCTCAGTTCTTTTTTTTCTGCCAGGTTTTCAAACCAGCTCAATTTCCAGCTTACTTTTCATCCCACATTTAATGGGGTAATGGCATTGAGTTCTTGGGCTTTTTCACCTTAGCCTGAGGGGCCTCCTGCCTGAGAATTTAAATCTCTAGTGAGCTTCTCACTGTAGCTCTAATGAGATGATCAAGAACCACCTGAGGCCACATCCTAAATTATGGACTACTGATGGGAAAGGCCTGTCAGTTGGCCAGGCCAGGGGACACCCTACCTGGCACCTTTTTACGTTTTACAAAGCTGATTGGTGCGACCTAGCTCTAATTAGCATTTAACTACTTGCAGTTGAACTATAGGCGAGCTGACGGTACATAAATATGCACACAGGCAGAGCTTAGGGAAAGATTGAAGCTTTTTGAAAACTGTTTTAAAAATTCACCTTGTACCTTGAAATGACTTGGACCTTGGAACCCTGGTTTTCACTCCCATGACTTCGGCCTTTTCTCTCTCCCGATGCATCTGACAATGAAGTTTTGTTGGTAAAATAAATGAAGGCGATTCACTTGGATTCTTTCCATCTTTTCAGGCTTCTTATCAGGGCTCTTGGTGGTCTCAAGTCCCCCCGCCACCAGGATGGGAGTAGTGACTCAACCGAGGGAGCGGAGTGGGTCGCAGGACAGCCCCTTGGCTCTCCAAGACCAAGACTACTTGGGAGTCTAACATCACTGTTTTCTTTTAAAAATTTTTTGGAAAATGTTTATTTATTTAGAGAGAGACAGAGAGTGTGAGCAGGGAAGGGGCAGAGAGAGAGGGAGAGAGAGAATCCCACTGATGGTGCAGAGCCTAATGCGGGGCTCGATCCCACGAACCACGAGAGCCATGAGATCATGACCTGAGCCCAAATCAAAAGTCAGACACTTAACCAACAGAGCCACCCAGGAGCCCCTCTTTTATTTTTTATTAAAAAAAATTTTAATGCTTATTTATTTTTGAGAGAGACGGGGGCGGGGGGGAGGGGCAGAGAAAGAGGGAGACCCAGAATCTGAAGCAGGCTCCAGGCTCCGAGCTGTCAGCATAGAGCCCAATGCGGGGCTTGAACCCACGAACTGTGAGATCATGACCTGAGCCAAAGTCGGATGCTTAACCGATTAAGCCACCCAGGCACCTGTCATTTGCTTTTTAGATTCCACATATAAGCTTCTTATTCAGTGAAAAATAGTAAGATCATTCTCTAACTCAATTTAGCACTTCTAAGATGGCCCCAATCTTTAGATGCATTTACTCTGCTTTATTTTGGGTTTTTTTTTATTTTGTAATTTTTTTTTAATGTTTACTTATTTTTGAGAGAGAGAGAGAGAGAGACACTGTGCCAGCAGGGAGGGGCAGAGACAGAGAGGGAGACACAGAATCTGAAGCAGGCTCCAGGCTCCAAGCTGTCAGCTCAGAGCCCGATGCGGGGCTCAAACTCACAAACCATGAGATCATGACTTGAGTCTAAGTCAGATGCTTAACCAACTGAGCCACCCAGGTGCCCCCCTACTTTGGGGTTTTTAATGTCATGTCCTCTCAGATAAGCCTCAGCCCATGGGCTTCTATGAACAGTGTCAAAGGGGAAAAAGCAAGCCTCCCATCAAGTCCTAGATACTGGAAAGTGTGTTTGGCTGTTCTGATATTGCTTCTGTGTTGATCCTTGTCTGCCAGCCCCTTCCAGTCCCTTCGCTGGACATCTGAAAGATGTCCACAGAACGTCTTGGTGTTCGTGTTGAAGGCAGAGACCAGAGAAGAGGAGAGGAAAAAAAGGGAGTGGAGCAGAGTCCCTTAAAGGAAGAATGGGATCTGCCAGGAGGTGGGGTCGGTCAGGAACCCTGAGGCTCGTTCACCACCTGGGAAGAGGGGTTTCCCTCGAGGGTCCTTTGGAGGCTGCTTGGAAGTTGATGCTGACCTTAGCCTTGAGTAGGAACCCACTTAGAGGTGATGAGCACTGTAATCTCTCCTTTTCTCTCTCTCTTTTTCCAGCCCCATCCCTGCCAGCAGAGCCCTGGAGCTGAAAGGGACGCTGATGTGGAAGAAAGGGTAGGGAATGAACAAGGCAGGGCTGATGCCTTGGGCTGATGATAAACAGAAGCAAAGACACTCTGGGGAGATAGGGTGGGGGAGAGTAGGGACCAAGGGTTCATCTGTCCTCTCCCCCCTTGGAGATCTCCAAGCTCTTGAGGTCCCTGTGGGCCTATGACTGGAGGTCTCCCCCAGGCCTGCGAGGAAGGCACTGGCACTCTCTTAGGTCAAACCCACAGAGCACACGGTAGATGTTAAGAAAGTATCTGGACCAAAAAAATAAACAAAAACAAAAAACAAAACCCCCCAAACGAAAAAACAACCACAGTTTTTTTAAGCAACAATAAAATTGAAAGGGAAGGATGAGAAAATCTTTTCCTTCTTTATCGAACAGAAATATTTACCTAGAGAACAGGTTTTAGTTTCTTTTCAAAGACTCCAGAAAAAAAAAGAGTAACTCATACAAAAATGCTTTGTGAAACTTACAAAAAAAACCCACAACGTATTTGGCGAGGAAGTTCCTCTTCGTGCAAAATATATGGATGTGGACTCCTTCTAAATTTCTGAAAGGATGATTGAAAAAATGAGGTTTTCTCAAGCAATGAAGTAAATCTGAATCGCTCGCTTAAAATCGGGGGGAAGAATAGAAATGTCAGCAATAATGAAATGAGTAAAATAGCTCTTAATCCTTATTCACTGAAGAGAAAGGAATATGTTGCTTTCCCTTCACCCCTGTCTTTGGAAGCGGCTAAAGTCATAGACTTTATGACTTTTGAATGAATTTCCTTACCACAAAAGACATCCATTCAAAGAAGGGCATATTTTTAAAGGAAAGGCATACAAGCAGAGAGAAGACAGGTAGGGCCCAATGCCTTCTGCTTCTTATGGTATACTTAAGAAGCCTGAGATGAGATCACCTCTTATCACGGGCTTCCGCTGAAATTAGTGTTCCACGTACAGTCACCGTGAGGGGCACCCAGCTTCGTGTGACGAAGGAGCAGCTGCCTTCTGGAACACATCCAGCAAGGACGCCCTGACTTGAATATGGGGGCAGGTTTTCCATTGTAATGGAGCATCTGTCGTAATCAACAGATGTGCTAGAGAGGTTTCTGCTGTAGGAAATGTATCATTATTTATATTATCCCTAAATAGACCAAACAAAACCAGAATAAATGCGAAAAAGATAAATCCACTCCGTGTCTAAGAAAAGGTGGAAGGAAGCAGCTTAGGGTTATGTGTCTTGCAGCCCTGACTTTCGGTCCGGTCTCACACGGGAAGGTCATGAAGGCAACATTCCTCCTCTTTTGTCCAGAAAAGTGCCAAAGATATGTTCATGCCCCTGGCAAAACTGAGTGACCCGGGTCTAGAAGTTTCAGGAAAGTTAAGTGATGTCTTCCCAAGAAGGCCAGGGAAAGGAAACGGTTTATGATGGTGGCCGGACTGTGCCTTTTCTCTCTCTGTGCTGTCCTTTCTGTCTCAGTGTCAGAGTGTCTTATATTGGAGTCAATTTTATTTGATTAACATCATTTTGAATCTACATAGGAGTTGTCCACCGAAATTATTAGTGGTGCAGAAAAGAGTTTGTTCTGGCTTTCTTTTCTTCTCTTTGTTCTCTCTTCCTTCCTTCCTCCTTCCCTGCCTTCCCTCCTCTCCCTTCCCCCTTCCCTCTTTCTTTCTTTCTTTCTTTCTTTCTTTCTTTCTTTCTTTCTTTCCTTCTTTTTTCCTTCCTTCCTTCCTTCCTTCCTTCCTTCCTTCCTTCCTTCCTTCCTCTTTCTTTCTTTCTTTCTTTCTTTCTTTCTTTCTTTCTTTCTTTCATTTTTGGCTACTTTGCTCTGTCCTTTGAGTGACTGTATTTTATTGGAGTCCCTGCTTATGTGCATGGTTTGCTCTGAGCATGTGGTCTGGTGCACAATCTGTGTCCTTCTCTGTCTCTGGTAGCCACCCGACTTCCCCAAAGTTCTGTCGCCTTCAGCTCCTGTCTGTGAATAATGGTGTTTGTTGACAACCTATGTTAAAGAGAAGTTGTGAAAAAAATGTGCAGGGTACTTACAGAGCACTCTGGGCGTCTTGGAAAAGACGCACAATGTAAATACAAGGGAGCCTTAGCTTGGAACCAGTCTCTGAGCACTGCTCAGGCCTCACATATAATTTTATCTCTCCATCTAGGGCCAGAGTGCTTGGCAGGACAGTGAAAGACAGTTTCTGGATTGCATATTCCAGATGGTGTGTGCGTGGTGCTATTGTGTGAAAGGGTGTGCCTTCACGTACGGCCTTCTCATGACTTAGTCATGGAAGTCCTCATAGAGGAGGGATTTTTAGGAAGCCTTTTATTTATTTACTTATTTATTTATTTATAATTTTTTTTCAATGTTTATTATTTTTGAGAGAGAGAGACAGAGAGCAAGCAGGGAAGGGGCAGAGAGAGAGGGAGACACAGAATCGGAAGCAGGCTCCAGGCTCTGAGCTGTCAGCACAGAGCCCGAAGCGGGGCTCGAACTCACAGACCGCGAGATGATGACCTGAGCCATAGTTGGCCGCCCAACCGACTGAGCCCCCCAGGTGCCCCTAGGAAGCCTTTTAAAGATGAGAGGAAGAAAGGTGTGCAGTGAATGCAGGATGGAAGGGACGCTTTGCGAATGTCAGGCGGGATTCTAAAAGCGGGGACAGAAGAAATGGGGATCACTGTGTATTAAAGGAATGAAAGTGAATTGTATTCACTTAGGAAGATGAATTTTAACATCCTTCCAGGAATCTGATCTGGGAGGGAGGCTTCTTCTAACCTCAGAGCTGTGAAAATGATCATTACTCCTTTGGGTGATTCTGAAAAGGAAAACCCCAATTTACAACTACAGGCAGGTGTCGTGGCAAGTTTATAATATATTCCAGACAGTTTTGTTTTTAACTTGGAGGATGATTATCAGTTACGACTTATGGGAAGTGAATCACCCTAAAATAAAAACTGCAGCCCAGACCTCTACAGTCCTGAACATATCTAACCTTTCATACGTTTTTGGTTAATCAAACGAGTACGTAAGTAACTGTGTGACACAGAGGCTGCTTGTGACCTTGTTTGGTGAAAATGGTTATAAAAAATTAAAGACAACAAAAACCTACAAAGTGGAATTGGCATTTTGCTCTGCCTTAAGGCCAGTCCTGAATCTAAGGGATGAAAGAAAGAAGACAATGATGGATTCACAGAGTGTGACAAAGAGCCAACTTTGTCACCAAAACGAATTCCCTGGCAGAGCACCCCCCGCTCTCAGGCCAGTTTGGTTAAATTCCCGGGCCCGAAGGTGGAGGTGTCTCCGGAGCAGGGGCTCAGGCTGGCCCTGCACCATCACCAGGCCAGAGAGGCTAAGGAAAAGTGGAGAATTTTCAGCGCAAAATGGAACTTGCCGTCTGAAAGCAGAAGAGCTGTGTTTACATCTAGGGCCACCATTTATTAGCCAGGGTGAGTGTCATTTTTAAAATCCAAGCCTCACTTACCACACCTGCAAAAGGTAGACAGTTTCTCACCAGGGTTATTGTAAAGATGAAACAAAAAAGTAGGTTTGAAGGGCCCCTGGGTGGCTCCGTTGGTTGAGCGTCTGACTCGACTTCAGCTCAGGTCATGATCCCGGGGTCATGGGATCAAGCCCGGTGTCGGGCTCTGTGCTGAGCGTGTAGCCTGCTTGAAATTCTCTTTCTCTCCCTCTGCCCCTCTCCCCCACTTGCATACGTATTCTCTCTCTGTCTAAAATAAAAAAAAAAAAAGTGAAAATGGAAACTTTTTTTTTTTTAAACAGAAACAAAACACAAATTTTTGCTTGACTTAGTGACTAGAAGTGTAGGCCAATATTATCCTTGTTTTGAGTTAAGATACAGAGCCAAAGGCTCTGTATTTAAGGTCCAAAAACGAGACATAATTAGAAATCCTTGGGAAAGAGGGATCTTGGAAAAAAAAAAGGTATGGTATCAATACAAGTATTTCATCAAAAATCTATTATTTTGGCAAAATGTTGGGTTGAATTCTGGAAAGCCTCCTCCGGTTTTTTTCTGAAGCACCTCCCCCCCGCCCCGCCCCCCCCCCATTCCCAGCCGTGGTGAAACTGGGCATAATCGCTCCATTATGACACATGCTTTCCTGCTACATTAAAGCAAAAATGAGTTTGCCAAGAAAAAGCAGCTTTTCTCAGAGGGCGTAGCACATGTTGTGGGAAAACTAGTCTGGCTGGTTCTACCTCCGCTCAATCTTTGAGTGCAATTTTTGCTGTCAGCCATAGCAAGGAATATTGGAGCAACCGTTGTCGTGATGCCAGTTCCTCATTTGGGAAAACACACACACACACACACACACACACACACACTCATTCTCAGAGTCACTGGAAAATTATAAATTGACATAACTTTCTAGATGGCCCGAGGACCTCAGAGAGTTAGAGAAGCATCAATCAGATAAAACCTGTGTGTGTCACCTATGTTTTAAAATGTTACAGTCATGTTTAAATAGCTAGCAGGTCAGTCTTTTTTAAAAATTCTTTTTCTTTCTTTTCTTTTTCTTTTTTTTTTTTTTTTGAGTATGCAGCAACATAAGCTTTGATACACTGGAGAAATACAATTCGTTTCCTCTGTTTGTTTTGTTTTGTTTTGTTTTAATTTTTTGCTGCTTTCGTTTATCCTGGAGGTGGTCCCAGTCTGGTCTGTCACCAGACCCAGGGTACTGGGCGGGGAGACAGGCCGCCCAGGAGGGAATAACTGGGGCAGCTAGGTAGGTAACTGCGGCAGATTTTTCTCTCCCATCCCCTGCTCTGTGCCCGAAGGCCGTGAACACGACCTTCAGCACACCTTGTCATAGGAGGAACTTTCTGGAAGCCAGCCAGCTGAAAGGCCCAAGGTCAAGCAACGAGCATGACTATCCGCCACGAGAGGAACCTGGGGGGACCCAGGGAGGTGACGGCAGGTGGAAAGGCAGTTAGTGAGCCCCGCCAAGCTGCTCGCTCGCTGCTGTGACTCAGTCGACGGCAGCGGCTGCTGTGACCGCTGGGAAGGTTTTATCTACTGATCAACACGGTGTGCCAGAGGGTTGATGGGAGAGCCCGCTTTGGCAGAGGGTTCCAGTTGTAGCCTGCAACCAGGCGGCAGAAGGAAAAGCGGGGGGGGGGGGGGTGTTGGGGAATTCCAACAAGAGACCATCAGGATCATTTCTTTGGAGCACAGACACCGGGTCCGGGCTTTGCCCGCTCCATCCGGGCTTTTGCAGCCACGACTGCCTGCTTGCATTAATTAATTACCTCTGGTTCCCAGACACATTTACTCCAAACTACCTTTAGGGTTCAAAGTGCAGGAACAGAACGACTTGGGTGGAAAGCAATTAACAAACAGGTAATTTTAAATTAACAGACACTTTTACCAGCTGACCCAAATAGCTGGTTTACATATGTCATGGCACAGCCCAGCGATGCCATATATCTGGTGAATGAATGAATGAATGAGTCATGTGCTCTCCAGTCAGGTACAATGAGTTTATGTGGGGATTTAAATATTTCATCCAGACAAAGTTGCCAGAAAGCTAAACCAAAGGGGGGGGGGGTAGAAAATAAAAGTAAAAGCTTACACAAATTTTAATATCAGTCACCTTTATTTGGATATAAAAAGTATGTTCGAATTTCTGTAAAAATGCATTATTCATTTGCTGTCAGTTTTTTTTCCCACTGTGAATTTTTCTAGTATCCCTAGAATAGTCGTTATAATTTTTGGAGTATATCCCTTTTCCCTTGCATGATAGGTGTCTATGGCTTTTTACTCCTATTTTGAAAAGAGGCACTCTGTTTTATATTGCCTCGATGATAGTGGGGATTTAACAACGTTGAATGAAACAAAAAATGAATTGTATATATTCCCGGAATACAAAATAAATGACTACAGAAGAAAACCGCAGAAATTTATACCAAATTTCAGTAAGTTAATAATAAGCTACCTATTGCTTCGTAAAAGGGTTCTTCATAGGATAATGGGTTCCTTGACAGCATTTAACATTATTTGATTTACGTGCAACTTTTCAGGAACAGTTAACAACATAAAGTGGGAGAATGCCCATTGGGTTATTGTGGGTGGTAATGACACCTGGGAAGTAGCTGTGTTTTCATGTAATTTACAGCAGCAGTAAACGCATATTGATTAAAATATATCCACACGTGCAACCTGTTCTTCAATCTATTATTTAGATAGACTAAGTAGAGGTGATGCTCCTTTTGGTGTTTTGTGTAGTGCCTAGAGCACTGTTAACACTCATTAAAAGTTAAGGATAGTAACGTCTGGCTAGCACGCGACACAAATTTTCCATTTTACAAAACATTGAACAGAAATGGCAAGGCATGAAATGCCAGGCAAAATGCACAAGAGATACTATAGTGTCTTTAGCCTGCTAAAGACAAGTTGAGTATATTTGGTAGACTTTTCTCACCCAAGGTTTACCACTCAATACCAACCCCTTATCACAAAGAACCAAGAGAAAAGGCTGACGGGGTCCTATGTTAAGGTAGATTAAACAGGCACCTCCAAAAAAACTGAATAATTCAGGGGTCAAAAGTAGTAGACTGAACTAAAGAATTGAAATGTAGTAAATAAAATAAGATATGAGGACTGGTTCTAACCAAATTATTATTTATTTCTTTTTAAATTTTATTGTAGCCAGATTTTTAAAGTGGGACATCCTGAATTTGTTATGAACCAAGTTCACTACTAATGAATTTTGAATTTTATTTTCCCTACGGAAATCTCACTGGGGAAATTCAGGCACTTAGGGAAATGCACTGAATTCTTCCTGTATAAAAAAAAAATTGGCATCCTGGGGGGACAACCTTCTAAGATAAAGCCTTGGAATGAGAAGACCTAGGCTCTGGCTCGGTGCTGTTGTTAATAACTATCTGACATTGATAAAGTGTTGTAGTCGTTTGTACTAGTTTACTTTGGTTACTTCCTCTGTAGGTGAACAGCACTTTCCTGCAATGAAACTTCTTAGGCCTGATGGCCTGTGATTCTAAATAAGCAACTTTCTACCAGGAAGTCATTTGCGTTCAACCGACAGATGGCCAAGATCACCAGAAAAATGTATGGATAATCCTAAAACTAGTACGAAGAGCCCTGGAGTAGGAGGTTAGGAGACTTGCAGTGTGCTTCTGCCTTGCTTTCTGCCTGTATTTCATTTTCCACTTTAAAATATGAAGCAGAGGACAACCCTTACCTAATTTGCCTGGGTGCTATGAAAAAAATATGCAATTTCTTATATTAAAAAAAACCCTTATTTTTTGAGAAATACAATATAATAATTATACACATATAATATATAGTATATACATATACATATATAATATATAGTATATACATATATAGTATAGTATATAGTATATACATATATAATATATAGTATATAAATTATTATATTGTATTATATAGTGTATATAGTATTGTATATTGTATATATTGTGTGTATATTGTATATATTGTATATATAAATATAATATTGTACATTATATATAGTGTATATGATTATTATACTGAATTATATGTTGTATATTATATATAGTATCTATAACTATAATAGTGTACATTATATATAGTATATATGATTAGTATACTGAATTGTATATTACATAGTGTACATAATATATAGTTTATATGATTATTATACTAAAGTATACATATTACATATTATACATTATATATAGTATATATGATTATTATATGGAATTATATATATTACATATTGTACATTATGTAGTGTATATATGATTATTATACGGAATTATATATATTACATATTGCACATTATATAGTGTATATAATTATTACATTGAATTATATATAAATATTATACGTATTATACAAAAATTTTACCTAAGTTTCAGTCCTGTGGGGCACCTGATGTTGCAGTTATTTGCTTCCAAAACACACCGAATTTCCTTTAGTTGTCCTATGTTTTCTAGAGCGTAATACCTTTAGAATTCTAAACTCAATAAAAACAATGTCTCCGAGTCAGCCCCTGATTTTTAAAAGTTCCATGAACAGACTTCCAATCAGTAGGACATGATTGCTTTCCCTTGTTTCAGATAAATAGAAAGCCAGCACACTGATTGAAATACAGCCAGAAATAAAATAAATAAAATCCACCTTTCATCAGATTCATTTCAATGTTTTTATTTATGTGACAATATTATTAAAAAGCATCTCAATAACTTAAGCAAACAGGCTGGAGTGGTTGGAATACCACGACTTTTGAAAGGGAATCGCATCTTTACAGGCGACTTTCCACATCTGTCCTACACAAGATACCAGTTGACTTCAGAGCAACGTCTTCCAACATAGGGGAAAGGAAAACAGAAGCCACAACAATGAAAGAAATGAACAGTCAAGTGACCCAAGTGCCCAGATAGTGGGGAAACTGAGGCCAAATATATCACTTTCTCAAAGTCGAACAGCTAGGAAGGGCCAGTCTTGGAGCTGAATCTTAGCTTACAGATCCTGGGCTCTTTCCACCGCCCCTGCTAGTCCGGACACAGCTCTGTTGCCCCAAGAGAGAAGGAAACTGGCCGGGGCTGGGTGAAGAGTGCTCTACTCTCCAGATAATGCAGCTCCTTGCATAGTCTGTTGGCGAACCTCCAAGTTTTACCAGTTTGCTCTGCAGATTTTGTGCTGTTCCTTCCCACTGTGCATCAGCTCCAACTGCTACACCCTTGCCCATCCTTTTCCAGGTATGATGTGGCTTCGGGAAATGAAACAAATGCTTTCATCCTGGGACACGTTTGGAAATTCCTGCTTTGCATACTTGCAGCCTTGCTCTCTATTCTGATCAAGCAGGAAACACATCCTAATATCAGCAAAATCTATTCTAATTTTCACAGGGGCCCCTCCCGCCTAGAGACTCACCACAGCACTTTTCACCTCCAGGAATCCGATAATAAATACGGTACCCTCCCTTTTTCATCCAGGGCTCGTTCCGTAATGACAATAACAACATTCACTCTTCCCTGTTCTAAAGAGGCCGCGGGTATGGTCAGTTCCCTGTGCTATCCACCTGGCTGGGGGCTTGGAGGGCTTCATTCCCACATTCCAGTCTCTAGGGGACACCTGTCTTATTCCAGGACCCTTGCGTTTTCTTAAAGACAGCCTATTATAAATCCACTCCGCTTAAGCAAATCCAAGACTTGTAAGAGTGAAAAGGTTGAGTCTCTCCTTCTGCCGCCTTGAGCAATAGTCCATTCTGGGCAATCAGTTGTCCGATTCCGTTCAGAGTGTTAAAGATATTTTTTGTTTATTTACTTTTCATCTATTTATTTATTATACTTCGGAGGACTCCAAGAAACAAAGAACTGTTGGTGTTTTATAAGAATATAAAAAGAGGAAACCACTAAGTAATTTTATAAAAATTAGAATTCCAACATTCTAGTTCAATGTTGTTAGTACTTCTGAACATTCTCCTTTTCTTTTAATTTTTTAAAATGTTTATTTTTAAGAGAGAGAGAGAGAGAGAGTGTGAGCAGGGAGGTGATGGGTGGAGAGAGGGAGAGACACAGAATCTGAAGCAGGCTCCAGGCTCTGAGCTGGCAGCACAGAGTTCGATGGGGGTCTCAAACCCACAAACCAGGAGATCATGATCTGAGCTGAAGTCACACGCTTAACCGACTGAGCCACCCAGGCGCCCCCTGAACATTCTCCTAAGTATCAGTAGGTGGTGCTGAGATTAGCAACCACAAGACTGCAAATTACTAATACTTTGTGCTGGAAATGTCAACTATGAAATTAATTTGGCTGGTATTAAAAACGTCGGTGCTAATTGTAGGCTCAGTAGGCACAATACGTTTTATCAGCACAAGTCACACTATTGTGTAATTATTATTTACTCCTGATCATCCTATCAGTTTGCCAGAATTGTTTCTCCTCTGCAATTTTTTTTCCTATTAGTCATCAATATCACTATAGTAGCTGAGCCATAAGCAAAATGATGTGTTTGAGAAGCGTAAATGAGGAGGTAAAAACAATTGCAACTTTTAAATGATGAGTTTTGTGCTCTAGACTTAATACCAGAAATCGCAACTTTGAAGGATCACTGATAGAATTTAAAAATCATCAGATTTTGAGACTGATTTTGGAGGATAGTTGCTCTACACCTTGACTGAGAGAGGCTGAAACTACAGCATATAAAATAGAAAGTGGTCTGGGCTGCGCTGTACTGTGAAAACATCCTAGGCTCGTTTCCCACCACTGTCAGGATCAGATGGGGTGAGCTTTAGAACTTGGTTCTCTAAACAAGCCTCTCACAGTTTTGTCAGGGTGAGTAGCAAGGAGGCTTCAAAGGAAGGAGGTTGCCACGAAAGACAGCAGAAGAGAAGTAAGTTCTAACTGATATAAAAAAGCTGGGCTAGAGAGCCTTTTTATAGGCCGGCTTTCAACAAAACGCAAGTTTCAAGGATCGAAGGGTTTAATAACCAAACTTGTTTGATTTTGCTGAGGACGGAATGCGTCTTACGAACTGCACCTGAAAGCAAACACTATGACTCTTAGAAGTAGAAATACAGAGTTCCAGGGTGGGTCTGAGGACAAACAGCGTCAGGAAGTGCCCAAGTTGTCAATTTCAAGACAAATACCTTCAAGTAATAGAGTTCAAAGACGCGGCTGGTTTTGAACATTTTGCAACTCAACCAATATGGTAAGTTCTCTTATTCACGTGTGTATTGACTTGAAGGCAAACATAAAAATGTTTTTCTAGAAGACCCTATAGGTTTTACGTATGTATGTATGAATTTTACGGCATGATTCACACATAACCCTATACTCGTTTTGGATGTACCCCACAATGGTTTGATATTTGTATCTATTGCAAAACGATCACTATAGTAAATCTAGTTAACAGGGGGTTATAGCTTTTAACTTTGAACCAGTGGGAGTAGTGGTTGCTCTTTTATTTTTAAAAAAAATTTTAATGTTTATTTATTTTTGAGAGAGAGATAGAGTGTGTGGGGGAGGGGGCAGAGAGAGAGGGAGACCCAGAATCCAAAGCAGACTGTCAGCACAGAGCCTGACACGGGTCTCGAACTCACGAACGGTGAGATGATGACCTGAGCCGACACTTAACCCACCAAGCTGCCCAGGCGCCCAGCATGGTTACTCTTTAATTACTTCGGTAACTATGGGAGGTAAAATTGGAAGGAACTGTAAAGATTTCTAGTTCCTAATCTAGCCTTTCTGGACTTAGATGATGAAAATTAATGATCAGCAAATAATTTTTCAGTAGTAGAGGTCTCAAAGTAAGTAATTCTTATTTCTATCACAATACGCAGGTCAAAAAAATACAATATATGGAATTATTTGTATAATTTTCTACTTGCAAAGCATAATTTCTCTTCTTCCTTCCTTCCTCCCCCCCCCACCTACTCCCCCCCCTCCACCTCCCCTTCCCACCTACTTTATACGAAAGTCAGCTCTCGCTTTTCGATGCACAATGGACTGCCCATGTACTTTTCAGTAACCATCTCTATTCTCTTGCCTCCAACAAGGCCGTGAGAGTCTTAACTATAACAGCAGGACATAAAGATAAGGGCCAAGGTTGGGCACAGAAGAGGTGCTGGCTGATGTTTTATTATAAAGCTGCCTCTCTGACAGGGGCTATGATAGATAAATATGGAACATGATCTGTTTGAACATGGAAAAGGAAAACATCCATTTGAAGAGTGAAGACCTATTATCTACACATACCTTAATTTAATAGTTTATTTCTTTGTGTCTATCAGATTTACAGCTGAACATATATTACATACACTTATCTAATATATACGAATGTAAACCTAAAGCAACATTTTATTGAGAATCTCGGGAATTCCTTTTCCTAATGGGGTAAGAATGGCCCAAATGATGGCCTAAATTCTTACCAAACCTGAAAATCGAGTCATTGCAATTTTACTGAGCTAGGTGCTAAAATTCGCATTTTTTGCAATCTGGTTTCTTTGTGGTAGGTCAAAGATTGTCTTTGGTTGAGGGAAAAAAAGCTTGGAGAGAGATAAGATTCCCCCTATCAGTTTGAACAACTGACTCTCTAAGAGTCAAGCTAGAAAATGCCTCACGGTGTTGTCAGAATCAAATGGAAACATTTGTTATATAAGGCCTAAAAAAAAATCTTGTGAAAATTACTGCAACTTCCCTCCTGGATTCATAGATACAGATTTTTGAAACAGGTAAAGTCCACAGGTGTGGGATAAAGGCTCAGTCTATACAATAAAATAAAACGTTTAAATGTATAGGTAAAATTTGAACTTACTGTTTTTTATCTGCCCTCAGCTTCAGATAGTGGCGTCCAGTTCATGAATTTCATATTTAGGGGCCACTGTGAAAGCTTAAATTGTGAGTTTTTTTGGAAAACCTTAAAAATCCATAAAACCTTTAAGAGATACAAAGGTGTATTATTATGTTGGCTAATTTCTATTTGGTAGTAGCTTCATCCTTTATAATGTGAGTATTTATTAAAGTGCTTCTATACTTTATTGAAAAATTTTTTTTAATGTTTACTATTTATTTTTGAGAGAGAGAGACAGACACAGCATGAGCAGGGGAAGGGCAGAGAGAGAGGGGGACACAGAATCCGAAGCAGGCTCCAGGCTCTGAGCTGTCAGTGCAGAGCCCAACGCGGGGCTTGAACCCAGGAACCACAGAGAGAAAGACAGAGCATGAGTGGGGGGAGGGGCAGAGCGAGAGGGAAAGGGAGACACAGAATCCAAAGCGGGCTCCAGGCTCTGAGCTGTCAGCGCAGAGCCCGACGCGGGGCTTGAACACACGAACCGTGAGATCACGACCTGAGCAGAAGTCAGACGCTTAACAGACTGAACCACCCAGGTGCCTCGAAAGTGCTTCTATACTTTAATAAGGAAAAAGTTTGTCTGCTTATTATTCCTTTAAAAGACACCTTTGAAAGGGGTATATTTGCTCTCTTTTCTTCATTTTAATACTTGGGTGAATATATTCTTTCCTAAATTAAAGATAGTAAGTGGTATAAAATTTGATAAACTTCTTCCAGAAATAAGCTGAGATACTCTGAAGCAGACCTCTCTGACATACTCACACATGTTTGTAAATTCAGACAAATCATGGAAAAAGCTTGCAATACTCATGTATTACCTTTTGATGAACTGATACTTTTCAGCGTTGCGTGTTTTATATGGTCCCCACCCAGGAAGGCACGTTGTTGGCTTACTTCGTCAAGCCTCTCTTTATTTAAATATTCGCTTTCTTTTTGAAATGACCTAATTCCATTTGGTGTTCACTACGCGTGCCGAATGCCTCTCTTTCTGGGGAGGAGGAACGGAAGGGGTGGGTGGGAAGAAAGAACCATGATTTCTTCATGAACTGTCTTCCTATATTCCAACTACCAGCTTGTTCCTCTGTAACCACATTGATCACTGCCTGTCTTTTTTTTTTTTTTTTTTAAGTTAATTTATTTATTTTCAGGCGGTGGGGGAGAGGGGCAGAGAGAGAGGAGAGAGAGAATCCCAAGCGGGCTCCTAGACTCGGGGCTCGATCTCAGAAACCACGAGATCATGACCTGAGCGGAACTCAAGAGTCGGATGCTTAACAGAATGAGCCACCCAGGCGTCCCTATCACTGCCTGTCTTGTGTTATTTATGTGTCTGTTTCTTCACTCGGAAGAGTTTGGTTGAACTCTGATAAGCAGCCCTGGCTGGATCTTCTAGGTTTCTCTCTTTTTCTCTGGATGCTCCTGTGTTTATGAGCATCACAGGCTCCTGACTTCTCTGGAACCATTGCTTTGCTTGTCCAGGGTTAGGGTTACTGCCTAAAAGCTGGCCGAAACTCATCCCATCATTAACATTTCTCAGAGAATTCTTGGGCCAACGGGCTTGGGAACAGAGAGTAAGAGAGGAAACCCCTGGGAGAGAGATTTCTGTTTTAGTTCGGGACAAATGGGCGTCAGGATGAGGCCATAGCCCATTCCACAGACGGTGTCCTGCACAAATTCTATCGCCGTAGGCATCCCGGTCTTGCCTGGATTTCTCAAACCTCATTTATATCAGGTTGTGAGTAGGTTGAGTGTTCAAACGAAGAGGCCCCTGAGGCTTCCAGAAACTTTCCATTCCTAGAATGTCAGCTTGATGTTTCCTGGTATCTTGAACCAAGCCTACCTTTTAATCAGGAGCCAGTGTGGAATATGGTGCAAGAGTACAGGCTCAGATCCCAGGTCCAGTGCCAACCTTGTAACCTTGTTGTTTAACGTCTCTGTGCCTCAGTTTCCTCCTCTGCTATGCGGGTGTACTCATAGCGTCCATCTCACACAGCTGTCACAAGCATTAAATGACTTAACACACGTAAAACATTGAAAACAATGACTGATATCTCTGACATCTAGAAAGCCTGGATTTTTAATCTAGCTGCGTTTAGTATTTATTAGTTTTATTACTGTGTGGCTTCTTTGCTTTCAAAGTTTTTTGACTTTTCCTTCCACTCCAAGAGGTTAATCGAATGCTGCAAATGACTCATACTCCCATGTTCCTTAAGGATACAGATACTGACCAGTCATGAGGTGAACAGGAAGAAACAAAACAATAAACGTTGCTTTTCATGATGGTGCCTGTGGATACCTCTGTTCTTGATGACCTAAGGCCCCTAAAGTCTCTCACCTGTCTACTTTGAATTCCTACCAAAAAACTAAAACAAATAGTATCCCCCCCGCAAAAACAAACAAACAAACAAACAAACAAACAACCCCTCTATTCCGAGACCTTATTTTGTCTTAGAGACCTGCCTTCAGGCAAAAAATTGAGAAACCCTATAGCGGTAGCACATGAGGTAAAATATCTCTGCTGTGGTCAGTTTTTAAGGTCAAAAAGGTGAGATAAATATTTTTTTCATGTGCCTTTCTGGACTGAGTAGTTTAGCCAGGAGGAAAACGTGTGTATTTACACACATGCATACATGTATACGTGTGCACACACATACACACATTAGAGTAGTGAAGACAACGAGACAGTTATAAGACAAAAGAAAACAAAATTCCAAGGGTGCCTGGCTGGCTCTGTGGGTTTACTGTCCGACTCTTGATTTCGGCTCAGGTTAGGATCTCACGGTTCACGGGCTCGAGCTCCGAGATGGGCTCTGTGCTGACAGTGTGGAGCCTGCTTGGGATTCTCTCCCTCCCTCTCTGTCTCTGTCCCTCCCCCCCTCCCATGTAAGCACTCTCTCTCTCTCAAAAATAAAAAAAATAAAATAAATAAAACCTTAAAAAAATTTCCGAGAATAGGCGAGTCACCAGATGGTCACATATTTGAGAAGAGGAAGAAGCACATTTGGCTACTTTATTTATTTATTTATTTAATTTTTAATTTTTTTTTTTTAATCTTTCTTTATTTTTGAGAGGGAGACAGCGTGTGAGCAGGGCAGGAGCAGAGAGAGAGAGAGACAGAGAGGGAGACACAGAATCCGAAGCAGGTTCCAGGCTCTGAGCTGTCAGCACCGAGCCCGACGCGGGCCTCAAACTCGCAAACTGTGAGATCATGACCTGAGCCGAAGTTGGACGCTTAACCGACTGAGTCACCCAGGCGCCCCAATTGGCTGCTTTAATAATTGTCTCCACGTACGTTTTTTTTTTGTTTGTTTTCTTTTACAAAATCACCATGAAACTCTCCAAGTGCCTTCATCTAACAACCCAGCTTCCCGGGTGCTGTTCTACAGGCAGTGAAGCCTCCAAGTCATCTCGGCAGGCACAGCGTCCTGCCTGGTGGCTGGGGGACATAGACAAGACCAGCCAGACCAGGATAGCAATCATTGCGGTGGGACCAGAGGACCAGAACGTGTAATCAACCAATCGTGTGAAATTGGGTCATCCAGACAGCCCCTCCTTGCCTCTGTTTACTCCTTGTTAACTGAAAGAATTGCGCTAAATGACCTTAAATGTCTTTTCTGCATCCGAGATAGAAATATAAGAGGCAAGGTTTCCTTCATAGACGTTGGCCAAAACCTACCTACAGAGTGAGATAATTGTGTGCCTCCCCCAAGATTTCCCTTTTGCTTGTTTTTCATGGGTTTTGACCATTTTGTCATCTATTATTCCCGACTCTGAGAGATGGACCAGTCAAGTGGGAGAATGATTGAATGAGCCAAGCCATCACTTATAGATTTATCCTTGAGGGCAGCTGTTGGATGGTTCTTATGGGTGAGGTGGTTTATCCCACTGATTGGTTTATTGATATATTTTCTTCTTCTAACCCTTCGGATCCCTTTACCACTAGCAGTAGAGAATAAAGAATATCTCACATTTCATATGTATGTGTCCTTTTATTGCACACGCACATGAAACACATACACTATGAACAATTCTAAGAATGAAGGTAGATAGAGCGCTTTTCAGCCAGGTTGTTTACATGCACAATAAAAAAGGGAACAACGTATAATAAATTTTTAAATCGGTTTTTTGTTTTTGTTTTTTTTTTGGTAGGGGAATCTACAGTCCCCTCCCCTCAGTCGCTAATGCATTAAAACTGAAAAGCAAGTTGTCAGTAAATGACAAGTAATTGACTCATGATGACACTTGGCTTCTCCTCTCCTAATGGCTATTATTGTTGCAGGTTGGGCTCATTAGTTCCTAGGTGTGGTTTTCCAACCGGGGCCAGATCAGTTTATCAGAGACCAAATAAGCACATGGGATATAATTAGAGATGTGTGAAGGGCCAAAGCATCCACTCTTCCCATTTAGAAGAAAAATACTCACTTTTTCTTGGCAGCCACACCTTCTAATTACTTGCAAATGTTTAAGAGTCATTATCTTCAAAGTTTGGGGCAAGACAGGAAAAGAGGGGAAAAGCACTGATAGTGGAAACACCGGAGGATCAAAGGCCTTGGTTAACCACCAACTGGGTTTTCTTTTGGGCGACGCAGAAGCCCCACCAGAGGGGACCAGTTGACAGCGAGTTGGCCGAGCTGGCTGTCCAGGTGGCCTGGAGAACTGTGTGCAGTCTCCCTGCCCATGAGCTACCCTTTCCACCCATTTCCTTTGAAGCCCTTCCGTTGAGCAAGAGGTGGTGACGGTGGTGGTAGGGGTGGGGAAGGATGGGTTCGAGTTTCCAGGGGTGAAGCGGTTAAATACTGCCACCTTTCTTTCCCTCTGCCACCCCACCTCTAGCTCCCCGCTGGGCAGGGTTGAGATGACCTTCTTTACCTTCAGACCTTGGCATTTCTCCCTGGGAGTGTGTTTGGTTATTGAAGGTCCTCACTACAGGGGCCTGTAGTAGGGGCCTCCCTGCTAAGGGAGGGCCTGACGAGAAATTTTACTTCCACTGCTGGCATGGCCCTGGGCTTCATTATACCTCTGTTTAGGCATTTTCTATAATTTCTGCAAACCGTAAGAGCTACCTAGTTTCTCCCTGTTGAGTGTTCAGCAAATGGGAGGCAGATTAAGACTTTAAAAAGGGATAGCGTCAGGGAACCTGGGTGGCTCAGTTAATCGTCCGAAGTCGGCTCAGCTCATGATCTCCCGGTTCGAGCCCGGCGTCGGGCTCTGTGCTGACAGCTCAGAGCCTGGAGCTTGCTTCAGAGTCTGTCTCCCTCTCATTCTGTCCCGCCCCCACTTACTCTCTCTCTCTCTCTCTCTCTCTCTCTCTTTCAAAAATAAATAAATATTTAAAAAATTGAAAAAAATAAGTAAAAAAGGGATAGTGTCCATGTGGGGCTCAAACCCACAAACCCTGAGATCATGACCTGAGCTGAAACCAAGAGTTGGGTGCTTAACCAACAGAGCCATCCAGGCACCTCCTAAGGGCAAATCTTAAATCTCCTTGAAGGTGTTTGGCCTTTGGACAAGAATACCACAGAACTTCTTTGACTATGGTAGTCCATTCAATTATGGAAATGCTTCTGGAAGTTTCATGAATGAATTAAGATGACCTAAGAATGAAGGAAGCATATACTTTGGTCTGGAGTTAATTCATAGATACAATGTTTCTTTTCTTCCTTTTTGTTTCTTTGCTCCCTCTCTTCCTCCCTCTTTTCCTTCCTTCCTTCCTTCCTTCCTTCCTGCGCTACCACAATCACGCACCCTTTTCTACTTGTAAACTATTTGAGAAAATATTTTCTCAGTCATTCAAATAAATCCTGGTGGTTTCTCTTTCAATCTTCCATGCTTTAAGGAGCATAATAAAATTCAGAAAATGCTGCACAATTTTGAATTACTTTAGAGAGAAATATTTCCAAGTAGTTTCCTCTGTCTCAGGAATTTTTGTGTTCAGGATTATCTTGTAAAAGCTGCCATTTTGCCACTTAACGTTCAGTCAGCCATATCCAGCTTTTACTAGAAGATGCTCTAATTAACCAAACAGTGCCTCCATTTCTTTGAATTTTTATGCCACTTAAAACCCTTTAAAAGGGACTGGATTTTTAAACGTCTTCTCTCTTAAAGTTGAAAAACATTTTTAGTATCTGTTAAGTGTTCATGTTGTGCTCAGCACTTAACCGGTGCTATAAATGTTGGACTATATGAGAACCATATGATACAGAGTCTCTGCTAGAGGTTTTGATATCCTGAAAGAGAGCAAGGGACTCATTGCATGTGTGTATGTGTCCCTATGTTCAGTATATATGGTATTTGTACATCCACATATATTTCTCATATATATGGACATAGACATGCATACACACACGCCTATTTTTTTTTTATTTTTTTAACGTTTATTTATTTTTGAGACAGAGAGAGACAAAGCATGAACGGGGGAGGGTCAGAGAGAGGGAGACACAGAATCTGAAACAGGCTCCAGGCTCTGAGCTGTCAGCACAGAGCCCGACGCGGGGCTCGAACTCACGGACCGAGAAATCATGACCTGAGCCGAAGTCGGCCACTTAAGCGACTGAGCCACCCAGGCGCCCCACACACATGCCTATGTTTTAAACCAATGCGATGCACATGCATGCATCCAAAGACGCACAGACAGAGCAGTTCCTTCCCAAATCCGAAGTCCTTGAGACCAGAGGAAAAATATATGGTTGAGGGACTGAAGTCAAAAGTGACTTTTAAAATGCTATGGAGGTCATTAATATAAATAAACACCAACGCGACATAAAGCCCAAAGCAGTGATACTCTGCAATACAGGATGTGGTATTGTGCATTTCACTTGCCATCCTTTGCTTACTGAGAAACTGCTCAGCAGCCCCCTTCACGGAATTTCTAGCGAATCCCGGCTGAGTGAATCGCTTTGTTCAAGTCGGTATGGTGCTGAGCCTAGTCTGCCCCGCCACCCCAGTGTCTCGTGCCTTCCTGGCTGTGTGCGTCTTTCCTCTGAGTCTCTTTTAGGGTCCGACTGAAGCCTTGTGATGTCCAGCCTTTCGGCTGCCCACGAAAATCTCCCACCGACACCTGAGCCATTTATCCCTCTATACGTCTCTCAGCTCCCTCGTTTCTGACTGAACGTAAGGAGAGATGCTCAAAACCACAGTCTTCACCCCCGCCCCTTCCATCTTCTTTTATCTCCTCCAGACTTCATTTCAAAAGCCAGCGCTCCTCTTTTTCATTTACCCACTTTTTTTTTTATTATTATTAACATTTGGTGAGTTGCAAGGAGGAACAAGGCGGGTATGGTTCTCATCGGCATGGAGCTGTGTGCCAGGCGTTGTGCTAAATGCTTCGGTACACACTCCCTTCTTGTATCAACTTTACAAAAGAGATCTGCCCATTTTATAAGGGAGAACATCGAAGCCAAGTGGTAGAGTTACGAGTCAAGCTGAACAGTCTATCTGAGGCCAAACTCACTTTATTTTAAACACTACATGGCGTTACTTTCACCTTATTCTACTCCAGATCTCTGGCTCTTGCCACTGGGTAAGCAGAAGAGAGGTAGCATGACCCTGGAGGTAACCACAAAAGAGCAGATGATGGAGACTACGTCTTGGGCAGAACTCCAAGATGGCTCCCAAGATTTCCCTGGTGGGTATACGGTGTGTGGTTCCCTCCACTTGAAAGCGCACAGAATCTGTGACTACGATGAGATGTCCACCCTTGTGGTTAGGTTACATTATATGATGGATACATGGCGAAGGTGAAGGGATTTTGTAGATGAGTTGACTTTGAGTTCATTCAAAGGGATATGATTCTGGGTGACACTCCATCAGTTGAGTCCCCAAGAGTAGAGATTCTCTGATGTAAATATTCTGCTATGAGATGGGCTATAAGCTGGGAGAATCTAGGGACTGAGAGCCACCCACAGCCAGCAGTCAGCAAGGAAATGGTGACCTCAGTCCCACATCTGCAAGGCAATCAATTCTGGTTGCAACCAACCGGTGACCTTGGAAGAAGACAATGAGCCCCAGATGAGGTCAAGCCCCCACCAACAATTTGATTTCAACCTGGTGAGACCTAGAGCCCATATCCATAAAAATTGTGAGATAATACATCTTTGGTGTTTTAAGCCCCTAATTTTATAGTGGTTTGTTGCCCAGCAATAGAAAACAAATATAACACAGGGTGCCTAGGTGGCTCAGTGGTTAAGCGTCCGACTCTCGATCTCAGCTCAGGTCTTGATCTCAGGGTCTTGAGTTCACCACACCTTGGGCTTCGTGCTGGATGTGAAAAAAAAAAAATACGACACGCAGGAAACATTAAGAAGGAATAAAGATCAGAAGTTGCCTTCTTCCCAATAAAAAATAAGAAAGTTGGTAAATCTCACTTAAACTTCAACTCTAATCACACTTTTTTTCCTTTTTCTCCTTTTACTGCTTATTTCTCCTGAAGTATGTTCACTAACTTGGGTTTTTTTTTTTTAATAAAACTTCATTTATTATGAACTTGACCACAATTG
The DNA here is from genome assembly GCF_018350195.1 of Panthera tigris. NCBI lineage: Eukaryota > Metazoa > Chordata > Mammalia > Carnivora > Felidae > Panthera > Panthera tigris. The sequence continues at coordinate 18,501,782 of NC_056664.1, forward strand.
TATTAAACTAGGGATGAGTCTAATCCCTTTAGAGGGATGCCAAAATTCACTAGACTATAATAAGTCTCACTAGGATATGAATGCCACAAGAATGTGGGCTTCCTCCTGGCCAGGATTTTTGTCTGGCCCATAGTAGACACTAAATAAATATTTGATCAATGATTCATGGAAACTCGTTTTGTCCACCTTAGCTCTCTGCTGCAGTTTGCTGAAGATTTACTTATCTCCTAGTTTCAGAGTCTGAACTCCTTACTGATCTGCCCACCAACAACCATTCCTTGATTGAAACATCCAGTCTTACTTCTCTGGGTTTTTCTAGGTGACACATTCAAAAAAAATTTTTTTTTTTTTTTTTTTTTTTTTGCAAAAGAACCCTCCGGAAACCCACTGCTGTGGTTTTAAAATACAGAAATACCTTCCTGTGCAGTCATAATAATTGATCACCTTTGATCCAAGAGCCCATGTGTTCTAAGTGAGCATTTCCAATTTATAATATCAGAAAGGAACTGGAAATATTCAGACATGCCCTAAATCTGGAAAGGAAGACATATACATTGGATAATAGTTAAGTGAACACGGTAGACTTTACACTATTGGTAAGAAGAGGTTATTCGAGCAGCTTGATTTTTCTTTTTTCTGTGTTTCATAGATTAATGCAAGGTAATCAGTATCAGGCATTCCAGTGTCTTTTTTCCCTCAGTGCAAGCACATTTTCATTCATTGAAACAATATGCATGCATCAAAAATGCACTTTGGAAACCCATTTGTAATGAGTATTCAACAATTACTGTGCATGTAAAGGAATCTACTATTATCAGAACTCCAAACTCTTGGGAATTTATTGGGCACGGAAGAATAAATTTTTTTACTGTAGATAAAATGGCAAAATGGAAGTTTTAGAAAAAAAGCTTTTCTCCCTGTAATCACTATTTCTTTCTGACAGCTATCTCTTTGGAGAAAACTATCTAATGGCCTCTCTTTACCAATCAGATCATTATAGTAATGGGTTCATATCCTAAAGACATCACATTAAAGAAGGAGCAGTAGCTGAGCTCACAGATTTCATGGAATATGAATTTAGACATTTCTCTGTTTCATGCAGAAGGTTTTAACATAAAAAGAGAGCATCAAAGCATCAAGAAAAAGTGCTGTTTTATTCATGTAGATCAAACTTTTCATTTTTCCTTTTTTATATGTTTTTTTCATAGTCATACACACATACACACACTTAAAATTTTTTTAATTAAAAAGCTTTTTTAATGTTTATTTTCGAGAGAGAGAGAGAGAGACAGAAAAAGAGAGAGAGAGCGTGAGTGGGGAGGTGCGAGAGAGAGGGAGACACAGAATCAGAAGCAGGCTCCAAGCTCTGAGCTGTTAGCACAGACCCCAACACAGGGCTTGAACTTAGAGACCGTGAGATCATGACCTGAGCCGAAGTTGGACGCTCAACGAACCAAGCCATCTAGGCGCCCCTAAAATTTTTTTTTAATGTTTATTTCTTTATTTTGAGACAGAATGCAAGTGGAAGGTAAGAGAGAGAGGGAGAAAATCTGAGGCAGGCTCCAGGCTCTGAGCTGTCAGTACAGAGCCCGATGCAGGGCTCGAACCTAGGAATCGTGAGATCATGACCTGAGTTGAAGCTGGACGCTTAACCCACTGAGCCACCCAGGCGCCCCATCACTCACCTTTCTTGATCATGATATTTCTATGTGAGGCAAATGAATTTCTTGTTCAAAATGCCTCTAATTCATTACCATTCATCCCTTTCAAGTGGTTCAACTTGTAAGGAGCACAGGAAAAATGCAGGACAAGAATCATAGGTCTGTGTAAGCAGCTTCATAGGCGGCCGATCAGGACAAAATGAGGGGCTTGCTCTGCCCGGGATGCAACAGGGGTGTGGTTTGGAAACGTTTAGGAGCCTCGCAACCTTGTGAGAGAGGGAAGGGAAAAACAGGAGAGAGTAAGTTTGCTCCTGCAGCATCTCTGTAACTTCTGTCTAAAACACGTGACATCAGAAGCTTGAGCTGAGGCTCAGTACATTTTTGTCGGGTACCTGGGGCTGCCTGACAGCTGATACCTATCAGTCACGAGAGGCAATGTGCTCAAAGGTGGAGAGAAGAACCACTCTCTGAAAGACCACTTTCCATCTTTATTATACACAAGCGAGCCATTCTGGTTTGAAGCTTCCCCTCACTGTGACGAATGGACCAATTCAGAGTTCATTTTGCTGAATCAGCTTGCTAGAGCAGTCCCATTTTGCCATTAAGAAGCCAGTGTCTGCACCTGAAGAATCAATTGGTTCCTTCATGGAACGAAAACCAACTGTTGTTTTCCAATAGATCATGGCAATTGGCAAGAGAGATTATATTACACTATATGTGTATAGTGAGACTATACACATATATATGTATATATACATATACATATATGTACACACATATGTGGGTATATACATATATCTATATATGCATACCTACATGCCTAGGTATACATGTGCACATACATGCACACATCGCAGTGGTTACCTCCCGATGATTGTGGTTTCAAGACCGACCCGGGACCACAAACAAACCAAAAGCAAAAAATACAGTCTCAGCTTAGGAACTTGGCCAAAATGGCTTTTCAAAAGCGTTCAACCTAAGTTTTGTCATCAAAACCACTTCCCCACAGAAGTATTCATCCTAAAATGAAATAAAATCTCTCAATCTTTTTAAAAAAAAATTTTTTTTTTAACGTTTATTTATTTTTGAGACAGAGACAGAGCATGAACGGGGGAGGGTCAGAGAGAGAGGGAGACACAGAATCTGAAACAGGCTCCAGGCTCTGAGCGGTCAGCACAGAGCCCGACGTGGGGCTCGAACTCACGGACTGTGAGATCGTGACCTGAGCCGAAGTCGGCCGCTCAACCGACTGAGCCACCCAGGCGCCCCAAAATCTCTCAATCTTTTAAAACTTGGTCATGCTCGAGTTCAGAGATGCTGCCATAGTTCTAGATACAAGCAAGTGTGTGTGTGTGAGATCGGCATCATCGACAAAAATAAATCCATTGAAAATGCAGAAAGGAAGAAACAAGTGTTGGCGAGGATGTGGAGAAACGGGAACCCTCTTGCACTGTTGGTGGGAATGCAAACTGGGGCAGCCACTCTGGAAAACAGTGTGGAGGTTCCTCAAAAACTTAAAAATAGATATACCTTATGACCCAGCAATAGCACTACTGGGTCTTTACCCAAAGGGTACAAAAACCCTAATTCAAAGAGATACGCACACTCCTATGTTTATTGCAGCCTTTATTTATTTATTTCATAGTTGGAAAGCAATCCAACTATGAAAGCAACTATGAAAGCAATCCAAGCGCTCATCGATAGATGACCGGGAGGCTTAAAAAAGAATGAAATCTTGCCATTCCCGACAACACGGATGGAGCTGGAGAGTATAATGCTAAGCAAAATAAGTCAGTCAGAGAAAGACAAACACCATGTGGAATTTAAGAAACAAAACAAACAAGCAAAGAAAAAAGAGAGACAGAGAGACAGAGAGAGAAAGAGAGAGAGAGAGAGGCCAAGAAACAGACTCTTAAATATAGAGAACACACGGGGCACCTGGGTGGCTCTGTTGGTTAAGCGTCTGACTTTGGCTCAGGTCATGATCTCACAGTTTGTGGGTTCGAGCCGCGGGTCGGGCTCTGTGCTGACAGCTCGGAGCCTACTTCGGATTCTGTGTCTCCCTCTCTCTCTGCCCCTCCCCCATTCATGCTCTGTCTCTCTCAAAAAAATAAGTAAATGTTAAAAAAAAAAAGTAAAAAAAAAATATAGAGAACAAACTGGTCCTTACCAAAGGGGAGGTGAAACAAGTGATGGAAATTAAAGAGTACAGTTACCATGATTAAAAAAAAAAAAACTGAATTAAAAAATGCAAAAGTACACAGGACTAATGATACAAGTTACTGAAAATATCTGACTTACAGATAACAATTCTTTGCAAATGGATTAAGAGAGTGTGGAGAATCTAATATTTTGACCCAAGTATCTCCCTTTGTTTGGACACATCATAAAATGATAATCTTAACATTCACAGGCCAGAAGGGAAGTCAGTGAAGCAGAAACACACTGAGAATTGCAGGGAGAATTCAGGACACTCAGGCACAACCCAAAGAAATGTCTCAATTATGTAAGTATTCAGTGCTATCCCCCATGCAAATTTGCCTTGTCCATGGCGCTTGGGTGGCTCAGTTGGTTAAGCCTCCCACTTCAGCTCAGGTCCTGAGCTCGAGTTTCATGGGTTCTAGCCCTGCTTTGGGCTCTGTGCTGATGGCTCAGAGCCTAGAGCCTGCTTCAGATTCTTTGTCTCCCTCTTCCTGTGTCCCTCCCCTGCTCACACCCTGTCTCTTTCTCTCAAAAATAAAATAAACGTTAAAAAAATTAAAAAAAAAAGTTTGCCGTGTCCAAATTCAGAATACCTGGTACTCCATAAGCAGTAAATTCTCATAAAATTTAACTTATTTTTCTGCCCCTTCTCCTCCTCCCAAGTAAGACACTTGAAAGAATCTAATTTTGCTATAGCTGAAAAAAAGAAAAAAGAAACAATATGAGCCTGGTGCTATCTCTGAATTGATCCTATAGAATTAAAAAAAAAATTGCCATCAGTGTAATTCTTGCTGTGAACTGAATCGTTCCCCCCCCAAATTCATATGTTAAACCCCTGACCCCTAATGTGGCCGTTTTTGGAATAAGGAGGTAATTAAGGTTAAGTGAAGTCCTAAGGGTGGGGTCCTGATCCTGTAAGGTTGGTGCCCTCACAGGAAGAGGAAGAGACACCAGAACTCTCTTCTCTTCCCTATTTGTGAGGTCACAGTGAGAAGGCAGCTGAATGCTAGCCAGGCAGAGAGCCCTCACCGGGACCCGAATCAGCCGACACCTTGATCTTGGAATTTTTGGCTTTTCAGAACCGTGAGAAATAAATGTCTGCTGTTTTTTGGCTACCCCATCTGTGGTGTTGTGTTACGGTAGCCTGAGCAGGCTAAGATCTTTTTACTCTTCGATAGCCCTCCAAAAAGATCATCAGTTTCCTCTTATAATAATTCTGAGACTGTCCCCATATTGAGACAACAGAGGTACATAGCTGTTAATTAAATGATTGCTCAAAGGCATAGCCCAGGCATCTGGATGTTCTTTCAGAGTACCCAGCATTCCGGGGCTTCCGGGGGACCACACTGGTCATGGGGGCTGGGCAGATGACCCTGCTGTCCTGCCCCGTCCTACTGTGTCCCAACCCAAGTCACCCACTGCTGGCAAGTGAGATCTGCCATGTCCTTTAGGCAGAAAAGGCCTTTGAGAAGCATTGAGGTATCCCTGGAAGTATTAGTTTTAGGGCGCTTGTCATGGAAAAGGAAGGTTGCCCTTCATTTTCTTCCTGCTTGAAAGCCAGGGGTAAATACTAAATACTACCGTATCCCCTGACTAGCTCCGTTTCCCTGCCTCCTTGGACAGAGCCCACAGACATGAAGCACCCTTTCCTGATGCCTCCTGAAGATCAGCAGGTGTACTCATTGTTACAGAGTTCTAGAACCGTAGTGGTTCCAGAGAGAGAGATTTGTTGGGCTGTTTCTATAGTGAATGAAACCAGACAGCCTTTTGTTGTTTTTATTTTTACCCATGCCAGCAATAGGTTTAGAAATTTTTAAGCACTTTCTTTGTCTTAATTAGATGGCATTATGATACTCATTATAATAGATAATAGTTGACGTTAATCAAAACAACCAACTTTCTAATTGAATTGATAAACCAATCAGTCCCCTAAGGCACTTTATAGCATACTATGTGGCGTGAGAATAATTAGATGTATTTGTACAATATGGTGAAAATTAAAAGTAAAAAAATATATATATATATGATTTGTAACTGTAATTTAAAGTGTTGATTTTTTTTTTCTCAATAATAATTATCATCAGTGGTTCTCCAGGGAAATTGCTAGTGAAATTCATTTGGACTTTTATGATCTGAAGAGCCTAAGCCCCAAATTAAGCAAACACATACGTATCTATTTTTAAAAGAAAACAGGCACATTTGCTTATTAAACTGGATTTTCTTTTCTCATCCAAGCAATAGAAAGACACACTTTGAGGGGGGCTTATGCCGGCAAGAAATCCACATCTCCCTCAGATGCCCAGATTTTAGTCTGTTTGATCTTTTGAAACTTAGTCTTTTATATCATGAGGTGAACAGAGAGTTCTGAGCAAGTGTTGATGTGGAAAGTGGGGTGTAGTTAAGGGAAATGATTTGTCAGCCTTGGAGAGCTGAGGAGACTTGTGTTATCACTTCTGGGACTCGGGTGTCCGTGTGGGCTCAGGTTACTGTTAAAATACAGCTTCCTGTGGAAGGCGAGTTTCGGTAGCACAGTGATTCCCAACCAGAGTCCCATGGAGGGCTTGCCTGGGGGGGGGGGGCGCATCCCCAGAGTTTCTGCAGGTCGTGGGGTAGGGCTGAGGATTTGCCTGGCTGACAAGTTCCTCATATCGCTGCTGGCTGCTGGTCTAGGAGCGACACCTTTAGAACCACTCCTATGGTGCTGTGTAATACAATTTAATAAAATGTATAAGTGGGGTCCTCTATATTTTCCAAGGTCAAGTAAAACCCTGTAATGGACAGTCCTTTGGTAAGCACAAGAAGGCCGGTTGCCATAATACCCTCTAAGAGATCACACAAAATATGCCTGAGTACAATTTATAAGGTCTTAGGACAAGCCTCTCAAATTTTAAAGCTTTCCAAAGCAAGTATCCTTTGCTTTACAAAAACATATGTGTTTGCAGGTATGTTTGTGTATCTAGGAAGTAGGATGCCTTTCCACTAGTTTCCCTGCTTTGTAAACTTATTTGTTGAAAAAATGTTCAAGGATGAGCCCCCAGTGACCCTGGTCTCATCATGGTCCAAAGTAGAAGACTGGTCAAGAAGAATAAATAAGGTATTTTTTAAAGTCATACAGAAGGAGATCTAAGAATGGAATCTAAATTTCTTATTATGAATCTCATTTTTCATATGTATTCCAGAAGAATCTTGGGAAAAATAATTATACTTACTGTAGTCCCTGAAATCAAGGGTCTTAACTTAGGGTTTTTGTGTATCTAGGAACTTCATAGGTAGGCAAAGAGGTCTTTTAACTTTTCTGAAATTGTACATGCAATATCATATACATGTGAATTGTACATTTTCCAGAAAATATTTTGTACATTACTTCTAAGAGCTTCCCAAAGCTATACAGATTTTATATATATATATATGTATGTATATGTGTATATATATGTATACATATATGTATATATATGTATATATGTATATATGTATATATATGTATATATGTATATATATGTATATATGTATATATGTATATATATGTATATATATACACATATATATGTGTATATATATGTATATATATGTATATATGTATATATGTGTATATATGTATATATACACATATATATGTGTGTATATATATGTATTAGATATACACATATATATGTGTGTATATATATGTATTAGAAAGAAAATATATACCTATAATATACAAGAAATCTTTACTTGCTAATTGTGGCTATCTTTAAAATCACAATATTTATTAAAATTATTTACTTAAACTATTCACCTGGACATATTCTGGACTGTATCTCACAAATGAATCAAAGAGTGGTAGTTGCTAACTTACTTTTCAAAATCAATGTGGAAAAAAAGAAAAGATCATAGGATATATGGTTGACACTATAAACAATGGCCCAGTTCAGAAACCATGCCAATATCTAAGACATTTGCATTAGAGACAATGGCACCACTGTATTTTTTTTTTTTTTTTTTTGCAGCGAGGGAAGAGGCAGGCATGTTGCGTGCTCAGACAGAGTTATGTTGGGTAGAAATCAATACGCCATTTCCAGTTTGTCAAGATGGCTTCATGGAGATTGTGGGATTTCAGTCTTCTTCATTCCTCCTACCTGTTTCATGACCGAGATCTCAGCTTAGTCTTGAAAATGGTTCAGAGGGTGATTATGTTCAAATAACACACATTTAAAGGCATCTGGGTGGCTCAGTCAGTTAAGTGTCTGACTCTTGATCTCAGCTCAGGTCTTGATCTCAGGGTTGTGAGTTCAAGCCTGGTGTTGGGCTCCACGCCCAGCACCCACTTAAGAAAAAAGAATAACAGTCATTTAAATGTTTACATTTTATGCAGTGACGTCTTTGATTGATTTTTCAAATAGAAAATAGGTCAGCCATAGGCTTTAAGTGGGGTCACAACAAACTTACCTTCATGCGGAAACAGACTGGGTCTTATGTGGTGGGACTTTGCTATTGTCACATTGTCATGTACTGAATGGAACTCAAGACCAAGTGATGGGGACTAAAGATTCTAAAAGGATATTATTATAAAAGAGATATTTATCAGGCAAGTTCCACAGCATCATATTCACCCAGGGAGGTGGGCATTCACTCACTGGATGGTGAGTTGGCCTGGCTTTTAGAATCTACCAGAACTCTGAAAGGGTCACTCCTTTCCGTCAGCACAAGGTGCCGCCTGCGAATTCTACGCAACCATAGTAGATTCGCCTTATGTGACTTCCAAACTTCAGAATAAAGTCTTCAAACTTTAAAGCTCTCTAAGGCAACTGTCTTCTGATAGAAAAAAATTAATGAATGTGATGCCTTCTCTCTGCTTTCTCCTTTGTAAGGCAACAGTGCAGTTACATCACACAAAAATTGTGGCTTATCCTACCCTCCACTTCGTAGCTCCTTGAAAAGAAAAAGACAGTGACCTAATCTAAGCCTCAACCGGTTTCTTTTTGTTTCTCAAAGATTTCAAAAATGGCACTCAAGTGAAACTCCTTTACGTTTTAGTCTGAATCACACTGTGGTAGTATCGATGGATGAAATATTTAGTGACTTTAATTCAAATATTGTTTCTCATTTCAGGAAATCATCTACCTGTCAGTGTATTACGCATGGATTAAAAAGATAGCACTATTATAAAGGAGAGTTTTTTTTTTAGAAATTATATTGTCTTTATAAGTATTGAAATGTAATACATTTCAAAAAAAAAAATAAACAGGGAATAGGTGTCATTGTTTAGTGTTTTGTGGGCTGGGATATTATTCCTAATTTGAAATCATTGGAGTGGGATGCTATTCCTTAGATTGGAGATTAGCCTCCAGGGGATATTTGTACACTTTCATGTTTGGAGGAATATGTTATTTACCACCTGTAAGTTGCCTATCTTGTTATTTTTGTTGGGAGTAAAAGCTGTAGCCTTTACCTCCATTAGGTAGTGTAGTTTGGTTAATGGATGGGTAACAGGAAAGAGTGTAAAGGGAAGCCAATGTTAATGTGAACTCCTGCCGTTTTTATTATAGTGGCACCCGCAATAGTTAAGGTTGAGCAGCTGTTTCCATTATGAACTCCTATTTCAGGGGTTTATAACTGAGCTGTAAAAATTTGCTCTAGGCGAAAACTCCGCTCATCGGGTCTTAGCCTGGGAGAAATTTTTTCCCCTACCATTTTTTTGAAAAGAAGAAATCAATTTAGCCATTTAAAATAAATAATCTAAAAACATGGTAATTTCAAAAGTGTTGAGTTTTTATCCTGTTAATTCCAGATGTTGGGATTGACGGTAATTACATTCATGCTACTTCTAACAAGAAGTAAGTCTCGAAATCATACCTTTCAGATGTACACTTCAAATGTGTAATGCAGACTGATGTAGCAATTTACCAAGACAAGCAATTTCTTAAGCCATAAAGCTAGTCATTATGCGTTAAAAGTATACCAATAGGCTTCTTATCTTAACAGTATTAATTTCCTTATTAATCAGATCTGGCTATAGAAACTGGGGTAACTATTTCTAGAACTTTAAATTCCTTTGCATTTTAACAGATCAATACAATGACATGTGAGGCTGATGTACGGTTATTGAAGGCACTGGTGACATTTTTATTCCTATGTTTAAAAGTTCTTGACAGATATAGGAGGCTTTTACCTACCTGGCCAGAGCAGGCTTTGTATACACATGATGACAATAGGAATCTCTATGATCGACAGAAAGACTACAGATATTGACATCACAGCATGTTTTAAAACAGGTTTCATTACTATTCGAATATGTTGAGACCAACAGATCAGGAGACAACTGCCATTTGAAGACATTGCTTGTTACACTCTTAGATCTGAAGAGAAGGGGCACACCATACCTTGGAGGGCCACACAAGGAAGCACCAGGAGTTTGAGGTGGCAGAGGGAGAGGGAGAAATTTGTGGAAGAGGTTTTATTGCGGTTTCAATGGGAAGGAACAGAAAAGGCAGAATAAGCAAGTTTAGGATTGTCTAATCTGAATAATTTCAGCAGGCTCTGGGGGCATAAGGGTCCTCCCTAACTGGTACTTGACCCTATGGATCCCCGGGCAGGTGGATAGTGATCCGGCAAGTGAGAGCATGACAAAAGAAGTGGCTGGGGATATGGGCTCTGGATTGGTTGGATTGTACTTGAGAGGTGCACTCATTGGCCAGTTTACTCTTTCTAGGAATTGGCTCATCTTGCGAGGAGCAGTCCCTCTAGGGTCAGCGAAGCCCAGATGTCAACATTTTTAGCAGAGGAATTACTAAAGAGTAGATAGAGTCCGTGAGACATGTTTCCCTATTGCTTTCCAAAATCACGTGTTGTCATCAGTGATGCATAAATATTACAACTTCTGTTTTAGTCTAGACCAGCCATGAGTACAAGCTATGTGCTCTGGGGCAAGTTACTAACCATCTCTGTTTTGTAGTTTTCTCATCTTTAAGATGTCGAGAATAAAATTGTCTATGTCATAAGGTTGCTGTGAATATAAAATGAAACCATCCATGCAAAACAATCAACACAGCCTGGCACATTGCAAACCCTAAATAAATGGTAGTTTTGCCATAAAGGTAATTTCCTTGGAAGCCAACTCTCCATTGCACAAGCCTATGGACTTGGAGTCTAATGGTTTTGAAAAACTGTTCTGAATCTAGTGGTGTAGAGAGAAAAAGCATTCTTGTTCTTGTTATGCATTGGCTATTATGTTAGCGTGGTTGTCACCTTTAAGGATAACTACATATGAGAAAGAGAGCTCCAGTGAGTCCCCAGGCTGCTCAAAGCAATGGCAAGATATGTGGATACCCCAATGGGGGTTGATAAACAGATGATCGTGCTTATTGTTCTTCCACCATTGTCCTCCTTGGTCTATCTAGCTCCGTCATTGACTGCAGAGGTCACTGATGAGGATCCAAATTCTTCCTACCCATGGCTAACACGGCCACTTAAAACCAACATGATAACTCTTATCCTTGTAGGCTGGACAACAGGTAGTTCTTGTTGCTGTTTTTAAACACTTTGTTTTGGAAGAAACACAACTTCACTTGCTACCTTCCTTCTCCTCAAAACAAACCCTTAAACCTCCAAGAGAGAGTAGCAAACCCTAGCCAAGAACAGAGTAATGTACAATCCTACCATCATTTTCTTCAGTCATCATGGGACTTCTTACACACATTTTTCTCATAGGGAACAATAACCACTGATGCAAAATATGTTTTTCATGTAACACACAACATATGTGACGGTGCATCTATTACGTCTTTCCCAAATTTATCTGGAGTTATGTGATTCAATTATTTTTTTAAAAAATGTTATGTGTTGGCTTTCATAGGGATGTGGGTATTTGAAGTTAATAGAAAAAAACAGGTACTTTTTCTTTTGGGTGAAGGAAACAAATTCTTCCAATAGTTGTGGTTCACGCAAAGACTCCTACAATCAAACAAGGATATGCCAGTTGTATTGAAGGAATCCTTTCCCAAATTGTGTTCCTAGTGTCCCAGGAGATATTAACAGATTGATATTCCTAGTGTCCCATAGACAGTAAGAGATCGGTCAGAAATCAGTAAGAATTTCTGACAGTCTCAGAAATTGTTGAGTTAAAATAAATCTATGGTAAAGAGTGTTGTAACATGAAATATTTTTCATTGTATTTAGCTTCTAACCACATCACTTTTTAAGGATGTTCATGTACACAGTGAGGATCATTAGTATTCCACCGATCAGTGTTTGAGAAATATGAAAATTGAACTAAAGAGCCCCAGATTATTAGATCATTGCCTCATTCTTTGCATGGACTTATGTGATAGTTTCGGTCTACTTCTGTCCTTTGGAAGTGTGCATGGATTCATTTAGCTTCCTGGGTGCCCAGTAGCATACCAATAAAACTAACCTACACTGCCGGTACTTTGTATTTTTAAAGTGTTTAATATCAAAGATGTCATATTCTAATTGTTTTCTTTCCCATTTATCTATTAATTCACACATCCAATTACTAAAAATTTTTAGAGTGCATTAAATTCTTGATATTAGTTTATTTTCTCAACTACACTTTCTTTTTCTAGTAAAAGTTTAGCATCTATTTCGATAGATTTAAAAATGAAAATGCTTATCTCTATCAAAATACCACCAGCATTTTTTTCACAGAGCTAGAACAAACAATCCTAAAATTTGTATGGAGGTGCAAAAGAATAGCCAAAGCAACCCTGAAACAGAAAAGCAAAACTGGAGGTATCACGATTCCGGATTTCAAGCTATATTGCAAAGCTGTAATCATTGAGACAGTATGGTACTGGCACACGCGCGCACACACATACACACACACACTCACACAAAGATCAACGGAACAGAATAGAAAACCTAGAAATGGACCCACAACTATATGGTCAACTATCGTCAAAACAGCAGGAAAGAATATCCAACCGAGAAAAAAACAGTCTTCAACAAATGGTGTTGGAAAAACTGGACAACGACATGCAGAAAAATGAAACTGGACCACTTTCTTATACACAAAAATAAATTCAAAATGGATGAAAGATTAAAAAAAAGGATGAAAGACCTAAATTTGAGATGGGAAACCATCAAAATCCTAGAGGAGAACACAGGCAGCAACCTCTTTGACCTTGACCGGAGCAACTTCTGACTAGACACATTGCCAAAGGCGAGGGAAACAAAAGCAAACAAGAACTATTGGGACTTCATCAAGATAAAAATCTTCTGTACAGAGAAGGAAACAATCAGTAAAACTAAAAGGCAGCTTACAGAATAGGAGAAGATATTTGTAAACAACATATCTGATAAAGAGTTAGTATCCAAAATCTGTAAAGAACTTATCAAACTCAATACCCAAAAAACAAATAACCCAGTTAAGAAATGGGCAGAAGACATGAATAGACACTTTTCCAAAGAAGACCTCCAGATGGCCAACAGACACATGAAAAATTGCTCAACATCACTCATCATCAGAGAAATACAAATCAAAACCATGATGAGATACCACCCCATACCTGTTAGAATGGCTAAAATTTACAACACAAGGAACTAAGTATTGGTAGGACGCAGAGAAAGGGAAAACCTCTTGCACTGTTGGTGGGAATGCAAACTGGTGCAGCCACTATGGAGAATAAAATGGAGGATCTTCAAAAAACTAAAAGTATAACTACCCTATGATCCAGCAATTGTACTGTTAGGTATTTACCCAAAGGATACAAAAATACAGATTTGAAGGACTACGTTCACCCCAATGTTGATAGCAGCATTATGTACAACAGTGACACTATGGAGTGAGCCCAAGTATCCTTCAACTGGTGAATGGATAAAGACGAGGTGGTATATATAAAAAATGGAATATTATCTAGCCATCAAAAAGAATGAAATCTTGCCCTTTGCAATGATGTGGTTATAGCTAGGGTGTATTATGATAAGCAAAATAAGTCAATTAGAGAAAGACAAATACCATATGATTTCACTCATATGTGGAATTTAAGAAACAAAACAGATTAACATATGGGAAGAGGGTGGGAAGAGAAGAGAGAGGAAACAAACCACAAGAGACTCCTAATGATAGAAAACAAACTGAGCGTTTGGGTACCTTCGGGTACGAAGGAGGGCACTTGTGATGAGCACTGGGCATTGTGTGTGAGTGATGAACCACTGAATTCTACTCCTAAAACCAATATTGCACTGTACATTAACTAACAAAAATTTACATTAAAAAAAGGGAAAAAATAAAAATAAATATTCTTGAGAATAAGAAACTAATAAGGGCAGTTAAGAATCATGGCTACTTTTCTAGAAAATAGAAAACAAAGTGATCTCCAAGATCAGTTTTGAGAATGATTTTCACAAAATCCTTTTTTATTTATTTTTTAAGTTTATTTCTTTATTTTTGAGAGAGAGAGAGAGAGCACGCGAGCATGTGTGCAAGTGGGGGAGAGTAAGAGAGAGGGAGAGAGAATCCTAAGCAGGCTCTGCACTGTCAGTGCAGAACCCAATGCGGGGCTCGAACTCATGAACTTGAACCATGAGGTCATGACATTAGCTGAAGTCGGATGCTTAACTGACTGAGACACCTCGGTGCCCCACCAAATCTCTTTTTAAATTACATGGTAGAATCTTCAAGTGTTTGAGGACCATGGAATTAATACTGAGCAAAGCAATGCCCCATCAACAGCAATAGATAGCACAAGTTTTGTGTGGCTGAAAACAACAACTTTATATGTGTAAATTTAACTTTATACTTGCAAATGTGTATTATTATTAAAATGGAATTTATGTAGTCACATTTGTTACACAAATATCATAGCCACATGAATGGATTTCTACACAAAGAAAAGACAAAAAAAAATCTTAACCTTAATGCCCAAACAAGTTTAGTCAGTAGGAGTCTGAGGTTTTTCTCCCCAGGCATATCCTTAAGTGTACATAATTTCTACATATATTATATATGTGTATATATATTTATAATTACTTATTATACATATTTATATATAATATATATAATTTATATATTATATAATATATATTATATGTATTATATATAATATATATTATATTATATTATATATAAATATATATATATATTGTTCTGTATATATATATACATATATACATATATACATATATATGTGTATATATATGTATACATATGTATATGTATATATATGTATATGTATACAAATACATATATACAAATATACATATACAAATATACATATATATATATATATACAGAACAATACTTGTTCTGAGTTTAACAAAATATATAAACTCAGAACAAGTATTGTCTTACTACAAGCCTTCAAAATTATCTTTTTAATGTCTTATATTTCCTAAGTGTACTCTGATTTGTTGAACTACTCATCTACTGAATTATTTCCAAGTATTTGTAAATAATTCTGGACTAAACATTTTTTTGTATGTAGTTTTTCCCCATGTGTTGGTTTAGGCAACATTTTCAGCTGTGGAATTACTATATCCAAGAGTAGAAACACTTTTCCAGTGCTTGAGCCATGTTTCCATATTGAATTCCCAATCCATGCTGGGTTGCACTGTTATCAATGATGCATAAATATTACAATTTCTATTCTAGTCTACTCTAGTGATGAACATGAAAACAAAATAAAATTTTGCTTATTTATTTGATATAACATATTTTGGTGTTGGGCTAATTTGTATTTCATTTCATTTCATATTTTATTTTATTTTATTTTATTTTGAGTGAAAGAGGGGGTGAGAGGGGCAGAGGGAGAAGAGGGAATCTTAAGCAAGGTCTATGCTCAGTAAGGAGCCCAACATAGGGCTCGATCCCAAGACCCTGGGATCATGACCTGGGTTGAAAACAAGAGTTGGATGCTCATCCCACTGAGCCGTCCAGGCGCTCCTAATTTGTATTTATTAAACTCTCAGGTTAGGCCTTTCTTTTTATGTTTCTTTATTTATAAATTGTCCTTCAAGTAGTTAAGGTGTTTGGTAATTTCCTATTGTGGTCTTAATATTTCTTTTACAAACTTGTATGTGCTCTTTAGGTGCTTCGGTGTTAACTAATTATAACAAAAACATTTAATCTCCAATTTCTCTTTTTATCTCAGTTATTCACCCATTTTGTTACCCAGAAGTCTTTACTAAATTTCAACATGAGAGAAATAAAGGTATTGTGGGTTTCATTGCTCACCATTGGGATTATTCCAAGGAAGAAGATTTTGACCTTACACTAAGTTTTCCATGTTGTCTCTATCAGAAAGTGAGTTCTGGTTTAATAAATCCAGCATAACAATTATGTTCTTCCTCTTATCTTCTCATAATGCAAAAACAATTATGTTCTTCCTCTTATCTTCCCATAATGCAAAAATTCATGCCTTCCTGGGTAAACAAAAAGACTCAGTTACTGTCACTCCTGATTCCCCCCTCTTCTTTCTTCTTCCTTGTTAGGTCTGCTCATTATAGGAGCTCTTCTGTGCTAGTCCAATTCTTGCTTCTGGTGCTCATTGGTTCCCACTCTGGTTCTTTTCAATTGTCTTTATTGCTTTTTATCATCCATCTCCTCCGTGGTTTACGCTGTGAGTGAGAAGTCATCCTCTATTGTACCCTGTGTTTCAGTGTAAGGCAAAGAAATCTGATTCATCAGAATTCCTCTTAGGGACAATCACTTTAGTGACTGTAATGACTGTGTAGTCAGACATTTGGGTTAAAAACCGAGACCGGTCTTGAGTGTGTCTGTCACCTACGTTTCTGAGAAAAAAGAATGCTGGTAGTGGTAACACTGTTATTTATTAGAATAGGAGATGTGGGAGCTGGTCCGGATTTGGGAGTGGGGGAGGAGGCAGAATTCTGGTAGAGAAAAGGATGCTGGTTATTTATTGTGACCCCTCCTTATAATTTGAGAACATTTTATTAACATTCACTTAATACTTTGTGTGACATTAAACGGAAGAAGAATTAAACTGGGAAGAATTTTGTGCCTAGGAATATGTGAAGCCAAATAGAGTCCTCTCATGTGGGAGAAGGGGCTGGGGGTGAAGGAAAAGGTCGTGGCCCTCTTGGTCACATCCAAATTCACAGAATTCTACAGTTACCTGCTCAGCACTCAAAGTCAAGTCTTTTCAAATTTACCCCATAAAAAAATGATCAATCATACAATTTCTCTGCATTTTATAGATATTTGTTTAAAATTTAGATACCCAGATCTTTTCACCTGCTCAGTGACTTTTACCTTAAAGAAATTAACTTATTTGATAGCTCAGATTATTTGGGGGCCAATAACTTGTGATTTTACTCTATTTTGAGACTTGGTTCTTGTACTTCTACATACAAAATTCCATGCATAAAGTAGGCTTTCAGCAATCAAGAGCTCTTAGAGGTCTTTAAAAGAATGGTCATTCATAGCAGCATTATTCCCAGTAGCTGGAAACAGTTCATCAAAGGATGAATGGATAAACAAATTGTGGTATATCTATACAATGGAACATTATTCAGCCATAAAAGGGAATAAAGTACTGATACATGGTACAACATAGATGAATCTCAAAAGAAAAGAAACCAGATATAAAAGGTCACATATTGTATGATTCTATTTATGTGAAACATCCAGAATAGGCAAGTCCATAGAGACGGAAGGTAGATTGGTGGTTGCCAGAGGCTAGCAGGGGGCAGAAAAGGAAAGCAGCTGTTAAATACATATAGGTCTTTTTGGAGTGATGAAAATGTTTTAGAACTAGGTAGTGGTAGTAGGTGTACAATATCGTAAATATACTATGCTACTAAAATAGTTTTCACTTTACTTCACTAAATAGATTCTTCACTTTAAAATAGTAACTTGGTTTATTTTTTATTTTTTTCAATTTACATCCAAATTAGTTAGCATCTTGTGCAACCATGATTTCAGGAGTAGATTCCTTAGTGCCTCTGACCCATTTAGCCCATCCCCCCTCCCACAACCCCTCTGGCAACCCTCAGTTTGTTCTCCATATTTATGAGTCTCTTCTGTTTTGTCCCCCTCCCTGTTTGTATATTATTTTTGTTTCCCTTCCCTTATGTTCATCTGTTTTGTCTCTTAAAGTCCTCCTATGAGTGAAGTCATATGACTTTTGTCTTTCTCTGATTGACTAATTTCACTCAGCATAATACCCTCCAGTTCCATCCACGTGGTTGCAAATGGCAAGATTTCATTCTTTTTGATTGCCGAGTAATACTCCATTGTATATATATAGACCACATCTTCTTTATCCATTCATCCATCAATGGACATTTGGGCTCTTTCCGTACTTTGGCTATTGTCGATAGTGCTGCTATAAACATGGGGGTGCATGTGTCCCTTTGAAACAGCACACCTGTATCCCTTGGATAAATGCCTAGTAGTGCAATGGCTGGGTTGTAGGGTAGTTCTACTTTTAGTTTTTTGAGGAACTTCCATACCGTTTTCCAGAGTGGCTGCACCAGCTTGCATTCCCATAAAATAGTTACTTTTATGTTCTATGCATTTCACCTCAATAAAAGAAACAAGAATTAAAGAATATGCTGGAGACGCATTGACCCTGGTTCTGATCCTAGCTCTTCCATTCACTTGTTGATTGACCTTGGATGAGTTACTTCACCTCTCTGAAACTCGGATTCATTTTCTGAATAAAAGTACCTACCTTACAGGATAGGTAACTGGCAAATGTTAATCCTTTGTCTCCAATAATATCTGAGTTCAGCTACCTAATTCCATTGAAACCATTAGAATCAATTATTTAGAAAGAATGTATTCCTTTGTCTTTTAATGATAGAGGTACATACATCTTACAGAAAATATAAAAACTAAATGAGTGGAAAGAATAAAATAAAAATGACCTGTGACTACACAACTTCAAAATAAACACTACTGATAAATTTTAAAATATTCCTGTGTCTTTCCCTCTTTGTATGCCCCAATCCCTACTCCTTTTTCTTCATACTGTCTCATCATCACCCTTTTCTTTCTCCTTCCTCCTTTTCCTTTTAATTAGATAATAATATAACTCTAACTTCCCCATGCTTTTCTCGTCCATTGATCATTATATTATAAGCAAGTCTCTATGTCCTTGATATGCTTCCAAATATATTTTTATGATTATATAATATCATTTGTAGATTCTCCATATCATAATTTATGTATTGCTTCTCCTATAGCTTCACATTTAGATTATTTAAAAGTTTCTAATATAAATATTGCCACAAAAAAAGTCATATGTCATATTTTTTAGAACATAAGCTATGAGATCAGAGTGATTTTGGTTATTTAACTTTTCCAATTTCAGAATTCTTATGTCATAAATAGGCATAATTATATTTACTTCTGTTTTAAAAACATATTTATTATGTAAAGAAAGAGAGAGCATGAGTGAAGGAGGAGCAGAGAGAGAGGAGAGAGAGAATCCCAAGCAGGCCCTGTGCTGTCAGTACGGAGCCTGACGCGAGGCTCAATCCCATGAGCCGTGAGATCATGACCTGAGCCAAAATCAAGAGTGGAATGCTTAATTGACTGAGCCACCCAGGCACCCCAATATTTACTTCTTAAGATTGCAGGATCAAATGAGATATTTAATGTAAAACAATTAGCTTAACGATGTAAGATGAATTTGAAGACGACTGTCGTGTTTCCTCCACCAAAACAAAACAACAACCTTATTGGCATTTGAATTCAATTTCATTAAAAACCAAATTGTTAGGAAGAATTGACATTTTTATTAATTCATAGACTTCATTCTTCTCCTTGCACTGTGGTCATCTTTTAAAACCCAGATGATAGGCTCCTGGGGGGCTTAGTTGGTTAAGTATCTGACTCTTGATTTCAGCTCAGGTCATGATCTCACAGTTCATGAGTTCAAGCCCCTTGGAGCCTGCTTGGGATTCTCTCTCTCTCTCTCTCTCTCTCTCTCTCTCTCTCCTTCTCTCCCTCTCTCTTATAATAAATAAATAAACAAACTTTTAAAAGATTAAAAAAATAAAACCCAAATAAAATGCTGTCACTTCTCCATGCAAATTCTTCACTGGCTTGCCATCTTTTAGTATAAGGCCTTCTTCTTCTTTTTTTTTTAAAGGGGCTTTGCAGATGTGACTAAAATCATGGCCCTTTAAAATGTTTATTTAGTTATTTTTTGAGAGAGAGTGCGAGCAAGCAGGGGAGGTGCAGAGAGAGGGAGAGAGAGAGAATCCCAAGCAGGCTCTGCACTGTCTGTGCAGAACAGGATTCAAACCCGTGAACTGTGAGATCACAGCCTGAGACAAAACCAAGAGTCAGACGCTTAACCGACTAAACCACCCGGGCGCCTCATCTTTTAGTCCATGTTCTTGCAATTGACTTGTAAATCCACTTTTCTGGTAAAATGCCCATTAGATTCTTCCTGAATTGCAGTGTGCATAATTACCTACCACTCCATAAAGATATGAGGTCTTTTCGGTCCCTCTGTCCTTATTGGGGAAATACTGTGTCCTTTCCCTGCACTGCCTTTCCTCAAATTGTTTATCTGCCAAATTATTATTTGGTTTTTAAACTTATATACAAAATTTACATCACTATAAAGTCACCCCTGATCACTTTTCCAGTCCGACCATTCTGCTTCTATAATGTAATTACTCCTTTTGTTTATATATCTTTCTCTTCCATTAGCTTTTTGGCCCTTGGTAACCGGGACTGTTTATTTTTTAAAATCTCCTGATTCCCTGGATCTAGAGTAGAACCCGAACATGAAAGGATCTCAAAAAAATTCACGAATTTTGATGATGGTATGGACCCTGTTCTAGAATATTGGCACACTTTCATGTTTCTAACCATGAGAAAATTTATCAAATAGTAAGTTTATAATACTAACTAATCACTTTAGAATGATATACATATTGAAATAAAGAAATAGCATTCCTGGTCTTGTGTGAGAAATGTTATAGTTTACCAGCTGTATTCAAATATATGCAATCTTTGAAGAGTCTATTTTTCCAACATAAACTTTATGTCAACAAGGAAACCCTCTGGAAACCCTGAAAAATCTTTTTAACATGTTAAAAAAAAAACCTTTTTTTTTATAATCCATGGCAGTACTTACTGTGTTTGATAACCTCATGACGTTAAATATGTTATGGGCATAATCAGCGTACTAGGTTCTGAAACCACTGGCCAGTTTCTTGAGTATAATTTCACTGTGTGCTCAGTTAAATGAATCTGTGTTGATGGCATTCCCTTTCATGTCACATTAGATTAAGCAATTAAATTAGATATTTGAATTGTTCTGCAAGGAGTTTGCAGCAGGCAATTCTACTTGTACTTTGAGTTTGTCCTCAGTAAAAACAGAAGAAACACAAAGTGCCGCTTTCAAAGTTTATGCTTTTTCTGTATCCGAAAAATTATAGATCAATCTCCTCTCGTAGGGACTTAGGAAATAAGACATGTAAAATATTTTTTTTTCTGACCTGCATAGAAAGGGAAATGTGTGTATTATCGTTCATACACCCTACGTGGGAGTTCAAAGCTTTGGTGTTTTTTAGAGGAGTAGTTTTCTCAGTTTCTTCCATGACCACACCTAGGAGAAACGACACTTATCTGATACACGTGGTCTCTGATGCAGATAAGATTAGCTTCCGTGTTTCCCCCTGCGAGTCCCTGCGAGCTTACTGTCGCTCAACATTTCTTTTCCCCTCAAGAAAGCATATTCACAGACAATCAATGAGACAGACCTTAATTAAGAGCTTGAATAAAGAATGAACTCATTTGTAAACTATTATCAATAGTGGGTTATATCCGATCAAATGTGTTCTGTACACTGAATGGGAGTGGGGGGGGGAGCCAAAAATCTACCCAATAGTTTAACAAATTATGGAAATAGTTGAGAAGCTTAAAAGGCATTTTTGCCTTTAAAAGAGAAGCGTAATTCTGAAGGAAATGCTAGAAATTTTTGGATAAATTGTGATTATAGGAAAAGAAAGGTTGTAAATTTCATAGAACGTAGGAACTCAGCCTTTATAAGGCTGTTATTTCATCTATTATGTGAGTCTACTCTAAAATTAACATTCCACTGGACTATGGAAAGAGAATAATGGATTAATGGCTTTTAGGGCCTAATGTTTTTAAAGTCTTGATTAAATTATGTTATAAAAAATACTTTACATTAGTGGTTAATGAAAGAGCAGACTCTATATGTTCCTGCTTTCGTGTGATTACACATTTCTTTCTGGAATGTCCCTCAGTCTCTGTATATTACAATCTTATATATGCTTTAGAACTCATCTCACTGCTCAAATAACTTTAGCCTTGGTCTACCCTGAGGGCTCTTAATCTGTATTAGTCAGCCATCCGTTCTTATCTCTACATGGTTGTCTCAAAGGCAGCTCGAACTCAACAGGTTCAAAACCAAAGACGTAGCCTATCTTCTCTCCCTGACAACCCGGTCCTTGTCCACTGTCCCTGTGGGCCATCCATGCCGTTCTGTGCCGGAGTGTCATTGTCGAGTCCTTTTTATCTCAGGGACATTTTCCATTACCTCTGATGTGGACCGAGTCATTGCCTTTTTATTCAGGCCACACGTGTCCTCTGTTCTTTCTCCACGTCCCAGCCAGCGTGATTGAATTGAAGCGCAAATATAATCATGTCCTAAGTACAATGGGAGAGTGTCCACATGGGCATACACACACAGACACTAACCTAAAACTTTCAGTGACACTCCCTGACTTCCCTGCTGGCCTGACCTGGACTTGCTTTGGGTCATTTCCCCTCAGCTGTGTGTGTTCCAGCCTCACGAACTTTCTCTCGGACACGTCATACTCCTCCTGGTTTTTGCCATCACAGATACTTTGCCCTCAACCGTACTGTCCCCAGTGCTTCCACTGTCATGCTCCCCAGTTAACCCTTTGTTGGCTGACTCCTACTCCCCCTTTCAAGCCCAACTCAATATCACTTCCTTAGCTAAGTCTTCCCTGACCCTGTAACCTAGTTTACGGTGCATTGCAGTCTCCTACACTATTCTCACTTGACCCTGTACCATTAACAGATACACATTTGGAGTAACATCTGTCTCCCAGACTTGACTGTGAAGTTGAGGCCCTTATATTTTTCCCTCGTAATTTTATTCCCTCAATATTATTCAGGTCAGCATCACCCAATCATACTCAAACACAAGTCTGATTTTCAGAATGATAGTTTTTATTTCAGTTATTTAACTGAGGTGGATTTAGTCTTGGAATGCTATCGGCAACGAACAGCTTCAAAAACATTTTAACTTGGCATTCATTTTGCTCATTTTTGCTGAAGATAATGTCTTAAAACCATACCGGATGCCAAGATGGACAAAAACACAGCATTGGGATATAAATGCACTGTTTGGAGATGACACATTCTCGCCCCTGCTCAGGTAGGAAAAAAGTAGGACTCAATTCACCCCAATGAACAACTATAATAATAATGGTGGTATTATTCTTTCGTCTCCCCCTTTGCAGCTGCTAATGGGCTTTGACAGTTAGCTTTGCTCTTTTATGAACTCTCCACCAGCTGTAATCAGACATGGGGAAGTCAGGCAGCAAAATTTGCATGTGCCAATTCTCACCCTAGCTTTCGGAAAAAAAAAAAAAAAAAGAGCATTTGAATGTAGAAAACATTTTTGAATGAGAGTTTTTCCAATGTTCCAATGTAGAATTCCATCTTTCGATATCATACTGCAGGCTTTGATTGTAACGTTAGTTTTCACCTCAGGACAAATGGGTGCTCTGCTCTTTCTAGAAGGGAAATAATGGCACTTTTAAAGAAATAGAGATTTGCAATACAATGCCAGATGACCAATTGACTTGTGGACACATAAAAAAACTTGCATACAAAGGCTTACTGTTGCTGCTCAAGAATTTAGCCATGTTGACATTATGCACATTCTGATGAGAAGCCAAGTGGGAAAATAATATTTTAGTGAATTCTGCTAGCACTCACTCAGGCTCACATTTATTTGCTCTGATGTTCAGTATTAAAACCTGGGCAACTAGTGGCTTATTTGAAAGCTGATGACGAGAATGGAAGTTTCCTTGAAGAAAAAAGCTATAAGGGAGGTCAAGACCTCACTGTGACCTCAAATGTAACTATTACCCTACTGGTTAGTTGAAATTGGAGATCAAAGCCTGAATGTGCTAAATGTATGGGGCTGTGAATGGTTTCTTGAAAAAGGTAAAAGGAAGTACTTGATGGCATGGCATTTGTTTTTATTTGGGGGAGTGGGGAAATGTATTTGCCCTCTTTTAAAACTAGAATTGTGCACAGCGTAAGAAAGGAATACTTCATAAAACATGCACTGCTTGATCTTTTTCATTCTTTGGAAGTGAAATGATCTGCACAGATTCTATGAAAATTGATTTTTAATGTACATAAGAGGCGGATTACGTTTACCTGAGTTTTTGTCACATTTTAGGTTCTTACGTATGGTTTTAAGGAGTTCAGATTGGGGGGGGAGGGAAGAGGAAAAAAAAAATCTCTTAATACGTAACATTTTACTTTCATCTCTCTCTTTCTCCGTGTCTGGGAAAAACGTACCCGTCCTATGTGTTTCTCTTAGTCTTTCAGTACGTTTGATATCAGCTGTTTGGGTTCTCCATACATCAAGCAATTCTCTGTGACACCAGCTGGGTGTCCCATAATTCCATTCAGTTATGACACTATCTGCCTGGAGATAGTGTCAGATCCTGCAGGTGGTGAAGGGCTCAGTCCCACAAGACTGATGGCCTCGGATGCCCATCCCAGGTCCCAGGCGGTCACCTGTATTTCTGACTCACTGGCTGTCAATCAGTGTTCCCAGAATCCCCTCTTTGGGCTCAATAATTTGTAGGAGTTTCTCACAGAACTCAGGGAAATATGTTTACTGGTTTATTAGGATATAATGAAGGAGTCAGAAGAACAGCTAAAGAGACACATAGGACAAAGGACTAAAGGAAGGGTCTCACGGCTTCCATGTTTTCTCTAGGCATATCTCTCTCAGCACCTGTACCAACCCGGAAGCTTTCTGAACCCCATACTTTTGGAATTTTTATGGAGCCTTCATCAGGTAGGCTTGATCGATCATTAACTCAGTCTCCAGTCCCTCTCTCCTTCCGGAGGATGAGGGGAGGGGTGGAAATTTCCAAGCTTCTAATCATGGCTTGATCTTTCTAGTGACTGGTTCCCCATCCTGACCAAGACCCCAGCAAGAGCTGCCTCATTAGAACAAAAGACACTCCCATTACCTAGAGAATTCCAAGGGATTTAGGAACCCTGTATCAGGGATGGGGTCAAAGACCAAGTATTAGAAATTAGAACAGAAGAGGTTCCTACTGTTCTTATCAGTTAGGAAATTACCAGGATGTTAGAAGCTCTGTGCCGGGAACAGGGGGTGGAGAGAGAGAAATATGTACTTTTTCTATCATTCCGTACTCCCCTTCTCATTTCCTCTCTTCCTTTCCAGTAATGGGTCGTTTTACTGTAGAACATACTTTTCAAGCTATAGTCATAAGATTACCTGGATCAGAATCATCACCTAAAAAAAAAAAAAAATCCAGATCCCTGAGCTTCACTGAAGATGTGTTCCATCGGCATTTCTGGGGGAGACTTTGAAATCCAATATTTAACTAGCTCCCCAGGTGACTCTTATACACCCTTAAACTTTAGAACCACTGTGGTAGAAGATGCTAATAAAAATAGGATGAAAGGTAACATAATCTTAGCGGTTAGCCCTATTCCTCTGCAATTCCTGATCCCTGTAAAAATAAATGCTGACGTCTTTCCAGTAAACCATTTGCCTCTCTCTCGCACCCCGCACTCATTTGGTCTATGTCTTATTCTGTATCCTGCTGACCATGGCCTTGGTTCCAGCAGATGGGGACAGATGGCTATCCAGCAAGTCAGGAAGGAGCCCCATCCTTAGGTAGGTTCCCATTTTTCTTCTTTTCACTTTTGCTTGTTCCTCGTTTTGCTCCATTTCTGTTCGGTTCTATTTTTGCTCTTAGGGGTTCTGGAGGAGTATGGCGTTCAAAGCCAATCTTTGCCATTCTTTTATGAACGAACACAGAGAACACGGCAAAGACTGGTCAGACGATGATATCAACGAGAAAGCTAATATTGCCTGGTTGCAGGCGGCCGGTAGAGTTTTAACTGTGAACAAAAGGGCACAAACAAAAACGCTTTCTGCGGGAGAGAGAGTGACTTTTGAGTGGGCAGTATTCAACTCAGATGTTTTTCTTTTCTCTCCCTGAAAGCAAGGGAAGTGTTTAAAGACCCGTCTTAGTGCAAGCAACCCAGAAGACATTAGCCTGCAGGCACTTGCAGACACATTCACAAACAACGGTGTTCATTATGCAGCTAGGAAATAAGATCGGAGATAGCAGAATTTCAGGTAGGTACCTGGGTCTGTGTATTTTAAAAAATGAAAGCATTGGGGTGCCTGAGTGGCCGTTGGTTGGGCGCGTCTGACTCTTGATTTCAGCTCAGGTCACGATCTCTCAGTTCTTGGGATAGAGCCCCATGTTGGGCTCTGCCCTGACAGTGTGGAGCCTGCTTGGGATTCTCTCTCCCTCCGCCTCCCTCTGCTTCTCCCCTACTCATGCACGTATGCTCTCTCTCAAAACAAATAAATAAACCTTAAAAAAAAATGGGTGTGTGAACGACTGCAACCTAAGAAACTTATTTGAGAATAGTGTTTCACTTCTGATGCAAGGGAGATTTCAGAAACGCCCAAGGAGAGTTTGGAAATAGAAGTGAGTCAGGAGATAAACAGGAAATTGGTGAGAGAGGAGGAGGAATTAGAACCAATCAGAGATATTTCCCTGACACTCCTTTTTAAAGGCTTCATCCATACCTTGGCTGGGATGGAAGAAACTGGTTAGAGTCACAGCCACACACAGCCTGTCAAGGAAGAGTCTGTGGTTTTTCTTAACATACCTTTTTTTTTTTTTTTTTTGTCTTTACAGATTTTCACATCAAACGAACCCTTCAGGCATCAAGTAAAGGGAAAGGGAAAGGTCCAAGTGACATGGATGGTCCTGATTTTGATCCTCAGAACTGAAAAGCCTGAGTAGCAGGATCCGTAGAACTGTGTCTGAGGAAGGACGATTCTGGTTTGGGTTACTCGCCTCGTCCAACGGCATTTCGTCACATTTAAAGTCGTTGGAGGAGAAGGAGAGTAGAAGTGAAAAAGGACTGGCCTCTGGTCTGTCTGGCAGGGAGAGACCCAGTAAGACCTTGGAGCCTCCGCTGTTGCTGTTTGGAGTGAAGGATGGCGGGCGGCAAGGAGACCATTGCACAATGATGCTGAGCGAACCTGGTCTCAAAGGTCCCTTCCAGCCCTCAAATTCTTTTAAATCCTTTCATTTCCTTAGGTGTTCTATAAATAAAAATTTTAAAGGTTAGCGCTGTTCCTTCTCTTTCCAGTTCTTTGCCTTAAGAGTTTTGATGGAGTGCCACGGTTCATACCTGGTGTTTTTAACTCTGCTCCCACCTGGATACGGCCAAGAGAGGGGCTGGAATTCATTGCCTCAGTACCCGCATGTGCCCCACCAGACTGTGGGCTGCTATAAATCATTTTACTAGGTCCTATTTCCTGAATATTTCTTTTAGGTAGTGGGGGAAGGGCGGGCTGTAGAATTCAAAACAGATTTATTGCAAACTCTTTGGAGAATAAACTGCGAGGGATGACCCAGCCTTTGCTGCTCCTGCATAACACGGTAAGGGACTCCCAGCGACAAAGACGAGTAATTAGTTTCATTTGTAGGTGAAAGAGGGTCTTTGAAGACGTCTGGCATTAATTATAATGGTGGTCACTGTGGCCGGTTCCAAATCCTGCTTTTTAAGATCGTGCACTGTCAGTTTAGAGAGGAGTCTGGGGAGGAAGGGAGTCCTTAATGGAGCACAAATGGTAGACGTCTGAGACAGATCACATGGGCAAGGGGAAATGACGTACCATGTCCCCTCCTTGGAAAACCCATTCCTGAAAGTTGAGTGAAAGGCTCCGTTTTTTCTGTATCCTAGGGACTTTGCCCTCTGTCTCAAGAAATAAGCCACCATTCCAAATGTTGCCACACTGCAAACGGACCTCAGCCAGCTCTTGTACTCGGTCATTGACCCAACATATCCCTGATTTCTTACCACCTGGTGGATCTCACATGCTTTTGTGCAAACCCCACACAATCCTAATTTCCATCCTTCTCAGGATACCATTGGAATCACTACTGAACTCTGAACTCACGCTTTGTGGGATGAGCAACTCCAGAGGCTCTACCGAGTGCCTTTCCTGGCCGCTAGGTTATCTCCGGGTCCTACGGATCCTAGGGTCCACGGAAACTTCTGTGACTCTCCAGGCTCCTCCGGGTCCTGCAACTTTAACATACGGTGGGTTCCAGAACCCAACAGCACTCCAAGTGTTATTCTCACAAATCCTCGTTCTATTCTGTCCGTGTTCTCCTACGGTTCTACTGCTACCCCTGCTAATTGTAGGCACTGGCATTTGTTGACCTTTTGGTATATGGTATCACTTTTAATCCTCACAAGAATGTTGTGAAATTCTTTCATATTTGCATTTTACACATGAGGAAACTGAGGCACAAACATGCAAAATCATCTGCAGATGTTACACAGCAAACATCAGAGCTGGAGGTTTAACCCAGGAGGTCCTGATTCCGAGGCTTGGCTCATCACCACAAGTACCGCCAGCCATGGGGCGCCCCGGGAAGCCATAATCCAGTGTTCTCTTCGCCTTCTGAGCTTGAAAAATGTCCTGCTTCTCTGTGTGTTGAGCAAGGCCCCAATTATGGGACCTTAATTTATTTGCCCTATTTCTAAGAATCAAAGGCTTTGACAAGCACATAGATTAGTTGTCTATTGCTGTACAATGAATTACCCCAAAACTTAGCGGCTTGCAGCAATCATTTATTATCTCATAGTTTCAGAGGCTCAAGAATTCAGGAGTAGCTTAGTGGGGTCCTCCTGGCTCAGGGTCTCTCATGAGGTGTAGGCAGGATATAAACCGAGGCTGTGCAATCTGATGTTTGACTACATCTCCTGAAAACGTTCACTCACCCAGCTCTTGGCCTCAGTTCCTCTCAAGAGTCTCTCCACAAGTTTTCCTGGGTGTCCTTAGGGAAAGGCAGTTAGTTTCTCCCAGAGTTAGTGACCAAAGAAAGAGCCACAGTCTTTTCATAACCTAATTTCAGAACTGATGGGTTTTCATTTCTGCGTGTCCTATTTGTTAGAGGCAACTAACGAAACCCCGCCCACTCTCCGGGAGAGGGGACTCCAACCCCACCTCTCAAGGGAAGAAGTATCATAGAATTTATGGAAATATTTTTACAACCGTCACATGCAGGTACTTGAGAAGTTACTTCATGCAAGGTCCTATTTACTGCAGTCCCGAACTTCATTGTTTTAGGCACCTGTGGTACAAAAGAAAGAATCTTCTGCTCTCAGCCATGTCAGATTGTTCCAATCCGAGCCTGATCGGGTACGAGGTGTAGGAGCTTGGGTGCTAGCTAGTACCTCAGTTTCCAAACCTGAAGAGTGGAGATAATAGTCCTTACTTCATATTTGTGTTATTATGAGAATGTAAAACTTAGGATTTCTGTGAAAGGCCTGTGGAAAAAAAAACTATGCAAATAGAAAGAATTTTTGAATAATTTTGAATATTAGAAAGCTCAACATTGTGTTTGTTTTTTAATGTTTATTTATTTTGAGAGAATGAAGGAGAAAGAGACAGAGAGAGAGAACACAAATGGGGGAGGGGCTGAGAGGGAGAGACAATCTCAAGCAGGCTCTGGGCTGACAGCCAACTTGGGGCTTGAACCTATGAACCATGAGATCATGGTCTGAATAAAATCAAGAGTCGGATACTTAACTGACTGAGCCACCCAGGCGCCCCTCAACATTGTGTTTATATCTCCTGGATAATATGGAAATTATAATTTTGGAGCCAGGAATATATCTAAAATTCTCCCATTCTTCTTCATTTTGCAGAGCATTTGTGAAGTTAGTAAAACAGTTAAAGTTAGCTTTCTAATAAACTCATGGCATAAGCTCCACTGGATGGAAGAAAAAGAATATTATTGAGTGTATAACAACGCACACATTTTGATCAAGATAAAAACAAATAAACAGAGTCATTAAGACAACAAAAAATGAGCCAGCTTATAGAGTATAGTTGAATGTTTGACTCTTTAGAGGGAAGACAGACATCAGTACTAATTAACAAATTATGAAACTCACACAGTGTTAAGGATAATTTTGTGACACCTATTTCTTGTTATAAGAATACTGCTAACAACAGTTCCTGCCACCAAATATTAATTAAAACTTCCCCCCGTCCCCGTCTACAAAGTAACGTCAACAGCAGAAAAAAAGAAAAGTTGTGACTGTAAGGATGTTATTTGGAATCCCAAGCACAGTGAAATTTGCATAAATTCTAATAAAGCAAAATT
Organism: Panthera tigris; assembly: GCF_018350195.1. Taxonomy (NCBI): domain Eukaryota; kingdom Metazoa; phylum Chordata; class Mammalia; order Carnivora; family Felidae; genus Panthera; species Panthera tigris. Next base: position 18,532,057 of record NC_056664.1, read on the forward strand.
AAAATCCATTAACACTTGTCTCTGGTAATTAACATAAGCTTGCTGTTTTAAATGACTCTGTTTCAGACATATGGAGGGAAGGAAGGATGGGACAATGTGGAGCCATGGAAAAATATGAAGATTATAAACTAAGAATAATGTTGCTTAGAAAGTCCCCAATTTTAGGGAGGAAATAAAAGTTATTTAGGCTTTTAGGAAACATTGAAAAATGCTTTCCCTTGTATAATGTATAGATTCACTCAGGAATTTCACCAGATGTTTGTTTTACAAGATACATATGACACTTACATTTATGTACATTAATGATAATTTACTACTCAGTTCTAATTACTACCCTCTGGAGAGAACAGAAATGTTGACAAATATTGATTATTTAAGACAAACTACAGAAAACCCATATTTTCTGATCTCAAAACACAAGAGAATTTAAATTTTTCTTTTTCATGGATTCTCAAATATTTGAAGAGAATTAAGCCATAATGCATTGAAAGTGAATACTTCAAGCTCTATATTTTGGCTTATTGATTTGAGACGAAATACTTTCTGCTAAAGTGGAAAATAAGTTTCTCTGGAAAAAAGATAAATGATAAACTTTCCTCAAAAACAGCTTGTTGAGGATCATCGGTTGTAGTTGCTCCTAGACTGGAAGAAAAGAGAGTGAAAGGACAGAAAGATGGAAGGAAAAAAAAAAGGTGCATCTTAGTATTATGATGGTGATGGTGGTGATAATGATGGAGACGATGCACTGAGGTTTTTTTTGAGTGCAGACTGGATACCGTGCAGTGGGTTAATGTGGATTATATTATTTTCTACTTGCAATAATTTACCTACACTAGTGAGAGTAAAATAATGACAATTACAATTTATCGAACATCTGTCACGCATCAATGTTTGGATGTTGTGCCAGGCACTTCACCGAACATATTTCTAATCCTTCCTAATCTAATCCTCCCTAATCTAATCCTTGTAAGAGAAGTATGATAGTAATTGTTTCTCATGAGAGGAAATTGAAGCTCAGATAACAAAAGTACAGTGTTCGAGTCGCACATTTCGTAAGTGTGCGAATCAGAGTTCCAACACAGATCTGTCGAGTTCCTTAGCCTTTTTTTATTCTACCACTCTGAAAGGGCATGTTCTCCTAGATTAATGACAATATTAATAACAGTGACGGTAGTAACACCACCACCACCGCTACCAATAAAAATCTGTACCTATGAAGTGTTTTCCAATTTACAAAGTCCTTGGGGTGGGCAATTGTCATCCGATAGAAGGGTTGAGCTTTCTGTGAGATGAAATCTGTTTACTTTCACCTTTTGTTTTGAAATTGAAAAAAAAAAAACTATGGTAGAAAACATGTCACATAAAATTTACCATTGCAACCATTTGAAAATATACAGCTCAGTGCTGTTAAGTGCATTCATATTGTGCCACCATCATCACCGTCCATTTCCGGAACTCTTCATCTTGCAAAACTGGAACTTTATAAGAGTTCCTCATTCCTCCTTCCCCCTGGTCCCTGGAGCAACCATTCTGCCTTCTGGGTCTATGAATTTGACTACTCTGGGTACCTCACATAAGTGGAATTATACAGTACTGTAATTTTGTGAATGTCTTATTTCACTTAGCAAAATGTCTTAAGGTTCAATCACATTGTGGCACGTAACAGAATTTCCTTCCTTTTAAAAGCTGGATAATATTCCATAGTATGCTTAAACAACATTTCATTTGTTTATTCATTCACCTGTCAATGGCTTATTAATTTCATATTTGCTAAATTATTGACAAATCCAATGTTGTAAAAAATTTTACTCTGAGTTTTCTTCAAGGGTTTTGTGTATTTACCTCTCGCATTTAGATCTTTGATCTGTTTTGTGTTTGTTTTTGTAAAGGGAGTTAAGTAAGCGTCCAACTTCATTCTTTTCCATGTGGATATCCAGTTTTCCCAGCACCATTTATTGAAAAGACTGTCTTTCTGCCACTGAATGGTCTTGGCCCCCCTGTCAAAAATTTTTGACCATATATGTGAGAATTTATTTCTGGGATCTCTATTCTATTGGTCTATGTAAGTACTAAGTCATTTTGATTACCGTAGCTTTGTAGTTAGTTTGGAAATCAAGAAGTGCGAGTTGTCCAATTTTTTTAATCTCAAGATTGTTTTGGCTAATTGGAACCTCTTGAGATTCCATATGAATTTAAGATAGATTTTTCAATTTCTGCAATAAAAGTTGGGATTTTGACAGGGATTGCATTGACTTTGCAGATCCTTTGACTTGTATTGACATCGTAATAACATTAAGCCATCCCAGGCCATGAATAGGAAATATATTTCCATTTACTTAAGTCTTCTTTCATTTTTTAAGCAGTGTTTTGTAGTTTCCATTGTACAAGTTTTTCACTTCCTTGGTTAATTCTTAAGTATTGTATTTGATGCTATTGTAAGTGGAAATGCATTTTAAATTTCCTTTTCAGATACTTATGATTAGTGTATAAAAATGCCACTCACTTTTGTGTGTTGATTTTATATCCTACTGCTTTGCTGAATTTCTTCTTTTTGCGTGTGGAATCTTTAGGATTTGCTACATATAAGATCATATCATCTGCAAACAAAGATACTTTTATTTCTTCAGTTCCAATTTATAAGCTTTTTATTTCTTTTTCTTGTCTAACTGCTTTGTCTGGAACTTCCAGTACTAGGTCGAAGCTGCTCTAGGAACACATGCAGGGCTGCCTGCCTGGGCTAGAGGGCAGGATGTGGGAAGCTGCTACTGTGCTAAGAGCTTGCATTGACCAAAAAGAAGCACAATTTACTACTGAAGGCTTTCTTGGAAATTACAAGTCTTTGAACAGACTTGAGAGTTCCCAAATAGTTACATCAGACAGATTGTGCCACTAGTTGTGAGTTAGTTGGGTAGATAGATTCCTGGTGATTCCTCTTTTGTCATCTTTCCCAAATTGTCCTTTTATTTTTAAATGAGGGTGAGACATCAGCTGATTGATAAGTACAGAAATTTTCTATGTAATATTTGGTGAAGTCATCATTCACATGGTAATTTTCTGCAATTTAATGACCTATAGACTCTGGAATAAAACAAGAGACAAATGAATGCACACACATTACATAAATCAAGGTGATGTGCTCAATTTCTTCCTTTCTATGTTTTTCAGTTTGCTGTTGTTCTTTCTCTCCCCACCCCCCCACCCCCCCACCCCCCCCACCCCCACTTAGAAAAGCTGATAATGAAACAAGACTCCACTCCAAGGGGATGAATATGGTTTCTGCCTTTTTTGTGTATAATAACGAAAGGAATCATTCATGAATCCAATGTGAATTAGAATTTCAGAGGATCTGGATTCTCACTCACCTACATATTCTTTTTTGGAGGGAAAAAAATGAGTTAAAACAAATGTTAAGTGCTGAGCCTAATTTTTAACAGCAGCTGTGCTTATGGTCAAATTTTTGTGGCCGTTTCATAGATCTGGACTTGTTTATCTCATGATGGCTGGGTTTGAGGCTTTGTACTTCAGAAGCTCATGGTCCACATTCTACAAATTGTTATTTCTGCACCTGTGGCCAGCTTTAAGATTTTCTTCTGCCTTGCAGGTGTCTTAAGAGCTGGCTTCAAAAGTCACAACAGGAACCAAAGTGGTAATTTTCTTTCCAGAAACTATCCCATAAGTTGTGTTTCAGATTGGAAATTGCATTACATAAAACGTATTTTTGTTAGTGCTGAAATGCCAGAGTCCCCGAAGGATCGTGTGACTATGGAGGAGAGTCTCAGGCAATATTTAAGATATACCCATAGTTTTGAAATGTGATCCAGATATTTAGCAAGAATACCTAGGGCGCTGTAATATTTAGGAAAACATACATTTTGAAATCTGTACTTATACTCTCTCATTTTATTTATACAATGACAATCAATTAGGAATCTTTCAAATTTGAAATAGGGAGCAGTCAATAAAATATGCCATCCATACAATGAAGAACTAAGAAAATAAAGACATAAAAGAATCATATTTATGTCAACATGCAGGCTTCTATACACACATATGCATATACTTCCAATAGTTTACTTGGTATCTCATGAATTTGATATTCCAAGATTTAAGATTTGCTGTTTTGAGGCACCTGGGTGGCTCAGTTGGTTAAGTGTCCAACTTTGGCTCAGGTCATGATCTCACAGTGTGAGTTCGAACCCTGTGTCGGGCTCCGTGCTGATAGCTCAGAGCCTGGAGCCTGCTTTGGATTCTTTGTCTCCTTCTATCTCTGCCCCTCCCTCACACGTGCTCTGTCTCTCAAAAATAAATAAATGTAAAACAAATTTAATAAAAAAGATTTGCTGTTTTGCCAATTTGACTTTCTTTCCATCCAAGTTAGGGAGTTAGATTTTGTAACATAACATTAAAAATCACTTATTTTTCTAAAAATCAAGTGTAGCTTCAACTACAAAAATTTCATTGAGCAGAATGAACGATATTTGGAATTATTCTAATCATATTTTCCTGATTTTGTGTTTCTTTATGAGCTTATCAAATGTAGAAAACTGGTTGCTTTATTCACAGGCCCCTTCTAATGTTGTTCTTTAGTTCCTGAGTTAGCATCAATGACAAAGAAGCCATTGTCAATCACAAATATTATCTGACCATTATGTTTTCTCCAGGCACTGTACTTGGTCCAGGTGAAGGGACAGATATGGCTCCTGCCTGCTTGAAGCTTGGGGAGGATAAATAAACACATGAGAAATGAATAAGCAAATGAATGCACACACAACACATAAATCAAGGAGGCGTGCTCAATTTCTTCCTTTCTAGGTTTTTCGGTTTGCTGTTCTTTCTCTTTCTCTGCCCTCCACGCCCCTTAGAAAAGCTGGTCATGACACAAGATTCCACTCCAAAGGAATGAATATGGTTTCTTCCTTTGGAGAATCACAACCCCATTACCGACGATAGTTACCCTGTAGACAGAAAAATTTCGGGATGTGAGGGAATAGATGGGTTCCAAATGACTTAAACAGTCACTTGTGAAGAGAGTTTGCATGAACTCATTCTTTCTACAAGTACTTACGGAGTACCCACTATGGGCCAGGCATTTGCTATTTCCTTTGGGTACGACTCTGAACGAAATACCTGCCTTCAAGGGCCTCAGCATACGGTGTAGAGGACAGAATTGTATGAGATAGTGTGGGGATTGCTACATCAGGAATAAGTATGGTGAATTATTGGGATACAGAGGAGAACATATAACTCACTATGATGGGGTGGGTGCCAGCAAAGGCTGCTAGAGGAAATAATGCCTAGGTTGAGAATAAGCATGGCTAGACATCAAAGCAAGGTGAATGAGAACACTTTAAGAACAAAGAGGCAGAACATTCCTGGAGATCATGTCTAAAAGCTTAGGTGGCTTCGTTTTTAAAAATACTTTTAGGGGCGCCTGGGTGGCTCAGTTGGTTGAGTGTCTGACTTCAGCTCCGGCCATGATCTCTCTGTTTGTGGGTTCGAGCCCTGCATCAGTCTCTGTGCTGACAGCTCAGAGCCTGGACCCTGCTTCGGATTCTATGTCTCCCTCTCTCTCTGCCCCTCCCCTGCTCATGCTCTGTCTCTCTCTCTCTCTGTCATAAATAAATAAACATTTAAAAAAATTTAAAAAAATATTTTTAAAATATTTCTTTTGAGAAAAAGAGAGAGTGCAAGCAAGGGAGGGGCAAAGAGAGAGGGAGAGAGAGAATACAAAGCAGGCTTTGCACTGTCAGCACACTGCCTGACGTGGGGCTTGAACCCATGAAGTGTGAGATCATGACAGTAGCCGAAATCAAGAGTCAGACACTGAACCGACTGAGCCATCCAGGTGCCCCAAGAAGCTTAGGTGGCTTCTTAGCTGATGTGGGACAGTGGATAGGTCTGTGTGTGTGTGTGTGTGTGCGTGTGTGCGTTCTATGGTAAGATGCATACTGGACATCACAGAACTAATTCTTGAAAGCCCTTGTTAATCATGTTAGGTTTTAACTTTTATGTTAGTTTTATCTTGCAAGTTTGAAGCTTGGATGAATGTGCATCTAATTTGTTTCTTACTTGATCCAGTGATAAAAAGCTACTCCATCAAAGTTATTACGTATTTTATCATAAATTAACACATTTTACCCAGAAAATTAGACAGGAAAGCATAAAGAAAAATGTAAAAAACCTATAAATCACATTAACATTACATTTTTTCCCCTCCACTCATACCAGTTAGGTCTTACCTGGAACTCTTTCACTTTGCATTGTATTAGGAATATTTTACTCTGTCGGTGAGTTTACTAATTTTTTTTTTTATGGTAGCGCAAGTCAGGAGACGTCTGTTTTTTTAGGTGCCAGTCTGCCAGGGATATTGGCAGAGATAAAGTGAGGCTTAAATGGGGACAGCGGAGGGGCGCCTGGGTGGCTCAGTCGGTTGGGCGACCAACTTTGGCTCAGGTCATGATCTCGCAGTCCGTGAGTTCAAGCCCCGCATCGGGCTCTGTGCTGACAGCTCAGAGCCTGGAGCCTGTTTCAGATTCTGTGTCTCCCTCTCTCTCTGACCCTCCCCCATTCATGCTCTCTCTCTGTCTCAAAAATAAATAAACAGTAAAAAAAAAAAATAAAAACAAAAAAAATGGGGACAGCAGAAAACACTGTTTGGGCAAGGAAGAATTTTAGGATCTCGGGAGGCTACAGTTGGAAATAATCCTACTATCCCTATGCAAACAAATTACGACATTCTGTCTTCATTTCACCCTCCAGTAGCAACTTGAGAGACCTTAAGTGAGTGCAAACCCTTCTGTTTACTATGAAAGAAACTGGAGTTTGGGAACATTAAGTAATAGCCAGGTAGAAGCAGATATAGAACCAAGATCTAGAGTGATGCTTTTTCCATTACCCTTGGTTCTCCAAAAAAAAAAAAACAAAACAAAACAAAAAAAAAACCAATCAGAATGACAAAAACTTTCTTTCCCCTTGTTCATAGGCCTTCGTTTTTACCTTAAGTTTGCCCAGCTAACATGAAAACTCACTTTGGAGAAGTCTATTTGTTCTGTATCATTTCTAGAACTGAACTCAATGCTATTTTCAAACATCTGCTTGAACTTTGGGATGGTTAAAGAATGCTCTACAAAAATTTTTAATCTTTGAGACACCTGGGTGGCTCAGTCCGTTGAGCATCTGACTCTTGATCTCGGCTCAGGTCATGATCCCAGGGTCGTGGGACTGAGCCTCGCATCAGGCTCCTCACTGAATGTGGAACTTACTGAAGATTCTCTCTCTTTCCCTCTGCCCCTCTCCCCGGCTCCTGTGTTCTCTGTCTCTCTCTAAAAATAAGTAATTTTTGAAGCTGGACATTCCTTTCAAATATATTGTAAAGGTAAATAATCCTTTGAGATTTAAGATATTTTTTATTGGGCTTTGATTTGTTACTAAAATGTATAATTTTCCCATCTAATTTTAGTCTTTAATTTTCTATGAGTGGTAATTAGAATAAAGTGCTATGTCAGGCATTTGGGGGAATACAGAAGAGAGAAACCAAAATATTTAAGTTGGAATTACTTTATAATAATAAGCTACACAAACATTTGTTCTAAACCTCAATTCTTCTATTGTCATAATTGGAAGCAGCTAGGAAAGTCTTCCTTTTGTTTGTCTTTGGCATGTAATGAAGTTGAAATATAACTATTTATAGTGACTAAATCAATAATCCACTTCTCCAAATACGATATTTCCATAAAGTTTACATTTTCTCAACAGTAGACAAATCTTGATCATAAATATTATTTTTTCCCTCAGGAAAGAAATCAAAATCCATTTTTAAGGACCAGTTGAATGACTAGAGATTTCAACATGCCTAAAACTGAAGAAATATTTTGTGAAATACAAATCCATTGTCACTACCTGTCACCCAGAGCCCTTCCCCCACAGCACTTAAAAATTTCAGCAGGAAGCTTTCAACCAACAGAACACAGTGATCGATACCACAAGCAGGGACTCACAGAGTCAACGGCATGAAACATTGTCATTCTGACAGTTCAGGTTTTGAGACACGATACTCTAGTTGAGACGAGTTAATGCATCGGGGCGCCTGGGTGGCTCAGATGGGTTCACTGTCCAACTCTTGGTTTTGACTCAGGTCATGATCTCATAGTTGGTGAGTTAGAGCCCCCTGTTGGGCTTTGCGCTGACAGTGTGGAGCCTGCTTGGGATTCCCCCTCTTTCCCTCTCTCTCTGCCCCTCCCCCCCTTCTCTCTCTCTCTCTCTCTCTCTCTCTCTCTCTTTCTCTCAAAAAAAAAAAAAAAAAAAAAAGACTAGCCAATGCATCAAGTATCATCAACCAGGCTGCTTCATACAGCTGCTCAGGACGTGCACTGCACACTTCCAGGGGGAACCATAAAACAAAAACAAAAACAAAAACAAAACAACAAACAAACAAAAAACACCCGTTGCCTTCTGTAGCAAACCAACACCAAGTATTTAAGAAGTACTGCTTTAAATAAATTAGTGAGTTTTTATTGCTGTTTCGAGAGTGTTTCATTTTATTGTAATTTTAACTGAATGTGTCCCCTGAAGCAGGTTGGTAAAGGACAATTTCCAAAGGTGGAAAAATAAGTAAGTGGCGTGACTAGGCATGGGGAGATGTGGTTGCTGTTTCAAACCCTTCTGCTGGTTTGCCAGCGGATGTTGAACATGTTGTTTCGACACTCCTTCCCTCCATTTATTCTTCAAGAAGACACGGCTGGCGATGCTTGCTTCATATTTCAGACGGGATGCTTGACAATATGTGCCACGCCTTTTGCCATTCTCAGACAAAATGGGACACCCTAAATATCTTTAGCCTTTAATATCGGCAAACTTAACACATCCCCCGGGCCTGCTGCCGACGACAGGAAGTACATTGAGCAAGTGAGCGGGAATCCACAGATCCCCTTTTAAAGGCAGGGGCAAGGGAAGGACGAGAGTTAGGGCTGGAAAGATTTAAGCTAAGTGCTTACCTGTCCTTCTGCGAGGGTTCAGCATTAGTGCATTCTGTCTTCCTTACTCTGTCCCCCTGTTCCACATGGGGGGACCTTTAATTACAAAATGGATTCGTGATGCTTTGAAATTGAGGGGGCGGGTGGGGGAAAGGAGACAAGCAAAGGCCTGCCGGAAATTAGAGATCACTGCACACCTTTCCATGCTTCACCTCCCTTGACCCGGGGCTTTGCACTTAGGGCGAGGGGAAGGGTACTGACAAAACGGAGGTGCCAGTGAACCTATGTTTTGTTATTCTACTGAAAACGGTAGGTCCTTAATAAAGGCTAATACATTTCATCGTGCTTAGTATTGAGGATCCTTTGCTATACAAGTGAAAGGCGAAAAACGCTATTCGGGATACATTCTTGTGGTTTTCCTATTTTCCAAAGACTGGTGACCTTTTCAGAGTGCAGAATCAGGTTGGCAACATTATGTTGTGATGATGTACGGATGGAGATATGAATACGTTACAATTCACAAGATTTTTCAGAGCCCATGGTGAAATTCCAGGCAGAGGGGAAAAAATATCCAAAAGACTAGCCCTGTTGACTTTTCTTGTAAAGCTTTCACAAGTTTTAAGGATGTAACAGTTTTGTGTGTGTGTGTGTGCGCGCGTGTGTTTGAGTGTGTGTGTGTGTGTGTGTGTGTGTGTGTTTGAGAGTGTGTGTGTGTGTGTGTGTGTGGTTGAGTGTGGGTAAAAGTTCCTGCCTGCTACTCTGAGTTCCATGAAGAATTTGCTTGTAGAAACAGGCCTTCTCTCCATACAATGTTAACATGTTGTTATGTCTAATACAAAGGCAATGACTTAGGATATAATGACAAATCAATCTGAAGCATCAAATGAGGGTTTTTTAAGGACTTTACTCTGTCAAATAAATATCCGGCTTTGCATTAAAATCTGATTGAAAGAAATCACTGTAAGGGCCACATACCTCCACCTGCTAAGATGAACACAGAATGAAACCTTTGTCCCACACGCCCAACATTTGTCTTTTTCTTTTCTACTGGGCTATTATTTCATGTTTGTTGCCCCAGCTCTGGGCAGTGCATGCTGTCTGTGTTAAGTTCAGGGCTTTTGTTTATGGAATTCACCAGCACCTCCAAGAGGTACCCTTTTAGTTTCTTTTTAAAAATTTTTTAACGTTCATTTTTATTTTTTGGAGAGAGAGAGAGCGAGCGCGCGCACGTGCATGTGTGCGAGTGAGTCGGGGAGGGGCGGGCAGCAGACAGCCTGATCCGGGGCTCGAACTCATGAACTGTGAGGTCATGACCTGAGCCAAAGTCGGAGGCTTCACCGACTGACCCACCCAGGCGCCGCAAGAGGTGCCCTTTCAGTTAGTGAATTGCAGGACCTGTGCCCTGGGAGCACCCTAGCGCGTGCTGCTTTGTTTTGTAAGCAAAACCCACAAAGGGTAAACTCGCTTGATACAGAGACTTCTCTCATCTGCCCCTTCAAATGTTCTTCTTCCCCTCGATGTTCTCCCACCCCACTCACTTCCTTGGAAATGTCTTTTTTTTTCCAACTACTTGACTAAAAGTCAGAAAATGCAGAGTTTGGCACTGATGTTTTTTTCCTCCCGTCACCGGTAAGCCTTGGAACAGCGTTGACTGCAAGTGTTTTCGAAAGCAGATTTTCACGCCTTTATTATTCAGCAGTCGTACCTGACAGGTAAGTTCACTCATGTGTCACGTTTCTTACTTCTGTCAGTTTTCAGAGCATCATTTATGGCACAGAAGGAGGAAAAGGAAGTGGAGGAGGAGACAGAGTGGTTTTTGTTGCTGTTCCTGATTTATTCAACATCATTATCGCACACGTCAAGGTAAGTCTGTTTTGTTTTTTTTTTCTGGAGATAGACAACAGCATCTGAATGTGTTCCTTTCAGGGAGTCAGCTGAGGTAGAGATGCTAATTTCTTTATTGATCATGATTGCGGTTCCTTCTTTTCCTTTGTCTTCCTCTTTCTCTCTTTTTAAAAAACATTTATTTGGGGGAGAGTACAAATGGGGGAGGGGCACAGAGAGGGGGGACAGAGGATCTGAAGTGGGCTCTGTGCTGACCGCAGAGAGCCCGGTGTGGGGCTCGAACTTATGAACCGTGAGATCATGATCTGAGCCAAAGTCGGACGCTCAACAGACTGTGCCACCCAGGTGCCCTCTCTTTCTCTCTTTTTAATAAATTACCCCCTTAATGCTTCACTTATGATTTCCAGCTTATATTTCTTTAAAGTGGAATGTGCTAAGTACAGAGATTATCTAGATTTTATTTATTTTTTCTGATTTTTGTTGTTTTCTCCCATCTTCACAATCTTTTCATCTGTATCTATTTTGACAGTTTTTCTTCCCCCTAATGACTTGCCTTGATTTGAACAAAGTACTCATCTCAGTTCTCTTTGAAAGCACTTTCTCTTTGTGCACTCATATTTAGTTCAATAAATACGTAAATCCGATCGTCTCATGGTAAGTATAGCACAAGTGACCGCAGCAGATTTGAGGACTCTTGAGGAGCCAACCATTGACCTGGTGGGATCAAAGCCATGTTGGTGACTAGAGAGGGGCCGGGGGTATCTGGAGGGTCTAGTTTGAAGATCAGTGAGGGGAATTGGTATGACATTCTTGGGGACAGCCGCCACACAGAAAGCACCAGTTATAATTCATTGGGATATTGGGGTACTTGGTGAGAGACACAAGGAGACAAGCAGCAACGTGAAAGAAAACAACAAAACGAAAAGATATGGGTATGGGGAGCTTCAGTGCCGTGATTCCCAAACCTGGATACATTTAAAATTTTTTCAAATGTTTTTGTTTATTTTTGAGAGAGAGAGAGAACAGGCAAGGGGCAAAGGGAGAGGGAGGCAGAAGATGTCAAGGAGGCTCCATACTGAGACCAGAAAGCCCCATACAAGGGCTTGAACTCACAAACTACGAGATCACGACCTGAGCTGAAGTTGGATGCTTAACCAACAGAGTCACCCAGACGCCCCATACCCGGGTGCATTTAAAATCACTGAGGAAGCTTTTAAAAGTACTGATGTGTTAGCATCACCCAGGCCATCAACTAGAATCTCCGGGGCTGGGACCCGGACATCAGTATTTTTAAGAAACTCCACACCCAGGAGCCTCCCATACAGACAGGATTGAGACCTCAGCTTTAGTATAAATGATTGGTTTGAGTAAAAAAAAAAAAAAAGATGATTCTCACGCAATTATCTTGGAGTGTTTCCTCCCAGCAGATGAAGGGAAAGGACCGTTTTGTTCTACCTTCAAAGTCCTGGAATCACTGTTGGCTGAACTTGACGAGGAAAGTCTGCTTGTCGCAAATGGGGTGATCTCACAATGGCCGGAAATGGGAGCCAAACCCTGTTAGGCAGAAAGCAGCCAGTCATGCTCGTGCTCGTGTATTAATCTGCGTGGACTTTAGCTCCTTCCCGACTTCTAGGAAGAAACAGTCTGCCACTCTACAGCAACAAGAATTTGTAAGTGTATCTGTGGTGAGTACTTGTCCTTAGTGCATTTGCTTTTTTCTCTTTAATTTTTTAAAATGTTTATTTGTTTTTGAGAGAGAGACAGAATGAGAGTGGGGAAGGGGGAGAGAGAGGGAGGGAGACACAGAATCGGAGTCGGGCTCTAGGCTCCGAGCTGTCAGTACAGAGCCTGACGCAGGGCTCAATCTCACAAACCATGAGATCATGACCTGAGCCGAACTCTGACGCTTAATCAGTGACTGAGCCACCCAGGGCCCCCTAGTGTTTTTGCTTTTAACGAATACACTTTTAAGTATGCATTTCGCTGTTGGCTTCCCTGGATGTATTCATTCCATCCTTAATTTTTTTTTTTTTTGTTAAATGTTTTATGCTATTTCCCAAAGAATGTTAAATCCCAAATATACACAGTGGAGGACTCAGAAGGGGTTCTTCTCGTTGAGGTGTTTTCTTTCATGAATTTTTATGCCCTTTTCCGAATTAATTTTTAACAAGTGTAATTTATCTCTTGTCCCTGATTCTCTATTCATTTTTGGATTCTCCCCGATTGCTAAGAACTTGTAACCGTTTTACAATTTATAAGAGGAACTCGATCAAAGTTGAGCTATGCATGTAAAAAGCTAGGATTAGGATACAAATTTATTTCTGGCCTTTGAGTTTGACGTTGTTATATGTATGTGTACATACATTCTTATATAGATACATACATGTTTGTTTGACAAACAAACAAAAAAAAAGCATAAAAACATTCTAAACAGTGAATGGTACCAGATAGAAAATTTTTGCTGCTTCTCCAGAGTGAAACACTTTGTTTACATCAAGTCAGCTTTGCTGGTAAGTGTATATATGTGTGTGTGTGTGTGTGTGTGTGTGTGTGTGTGTTCACGTATTCTTACTGATTCATTTCATTGTTTTGACCAAATTATTTCCTTGACAATTTTATTTTTGCTTAAATCACCTATGATTTTTTCACTTAGCTAGCAACGGGTTGAGATGGAACTCAACCTTTGGAATCTCTCACTGAAAACCCTCCGTGTTTCATGCTACAACATGGATAAGCCTTGAGGACATACGGTAAGTGAAAGAAGCCAGGCACAAAATGACGAGTACTGTATGATTTCACTTACGCGAAATCCCTAGAAGAGTCAAATTCATGGAGATAGAAAGTGGAAAAGGGGCTGCCAGAGGCTGGGGGTTTGAGAAATGGGGAGTTATTTTTTAATGGATACAGAGTTTTGGTTGAGGAAGATGAAAACGTGCTGGAGATGGATGGTGATGGTGGTTGCACCACAGTGTGACTATGTTTAAAACCACGGAACTGTATGCTCAAAACATGGTTAAAGTGGCGAATTTTATATTATGTATATTTAGTCACAATTTAAAAAACGAGGACATAAACCCATGTGTTTTCCAATTTAGCAAGCCTTTCATTTTATTTACTACAGATAATACATCGTTAATTTTTATTTTAACGTAGTCAATTTTAAAGATCTCTGACAATACGTCAGTAGTTTAATTCGTGAGAATGGCCTGAAATTGAGATAATTCCTGAAGAGAGGTGATTCCTGAAAATGATGATTGCCATTTGATTGGAAACTACATATATTATTTTTTAAACTTTTTTTTTTTAACATTTATTTATTTTTGAAAGACAGAGAGAGATAGAGCGCAAACGGGGGAGGGCCAGAGAGAGAGGGAGACACAGAATCCGAAGCAGGCTCCAGGCTCTGAACCGTCAGCACAGAGCCCGACGCAGGGTTCGAACTCACAGACCTCGAGATCGTGACCTGAGCCGAAGTCGGCCGCCCAACCGAGTGAGCCACCCAGGTGCCCCAGAAACTACATATATTCTTAAATAAAAGATCCCTTAGTGTTTTCTTACATGTGAATAAGGTTGCACAGTTTACAAAATGCTTTTAGATATAAATTTATTTCTTTTTTAATTCTCAGGACCAACTTATAAGCATTATCCGCATTTGACAGATTAGAGAATTAAGGTGGAGAGAAAATATCCCGTAGAGATAAGTCACTGACTCCATGCTAATAGCTCCCGTAAGGAAACTTTACCAGTAGAAGCACCACACCCGAATTGCCACCTCTTTAGGGAATGTGACTCCTCACATGAAGGCAGACTAAAGACATTTGCAGGACAAGGGGTCAGGGAACGGAAGGGCAGAAAAGACAGAGGATGGGGATTGTGAGGAGCTGTATACAGGGTCAGTCCATAGCAATTTGGGTATTTGATGCTTCCATTTCTGCAAATCTCCGTATTTCTGCTGTGAGGCACAGCGACACCTGAGAGAGTGTATTACATGTAATATTGGAACCTTAAATTAATAACCAGCAAACTCTGCTTCCTTCCCCTGGTTCCTTAAACCCTTAGTGTTTGTGATTTGCTTCTCATTCTTCACACACACACACACACACACACACACACACATCTCAAAAGTAGACAACAAAAGCTAAGAACCCCCAAACACAACCAACATAAAACAAACCCTCCCTTTCTTGTTCGGATGGAATGTCTCCCATTTCGGTGTGGGTCTGTTGTCTTTGTGTTAGAATGTGAGTGCCCGGTGGGCGGGGACCCTGTCACTCTGGATTAACTCTCCCACGGGTTTAGTGAATCACTGCAAGCCGAGGTGTGCTTATTAAACTTGAATGACTGATAAGACAAGTAATTGCGCCAGAAGAAATGCTAATTTTAAAATGTCTCTAAATTCCTGAACTTCACACGTGGGAAGTCCAGTGACCTGGGGTAGCTCTTGGGAATTAGTAATCCGATACAGAATCTTTCCCCTTTGTGTCACCTGTTACAATTTGGCTTCCCTTTGCTGGGACTGAAAATCATTACCAGCTGACAGCTCTGTGAAGCCTGATGTCTGCAACCAAAGCGACGTGTAGAATGTTGCTGACGCTGGGCAGGTAAGGACCTTGATCCATACGTTTGTCTGGATTGCTTAGATAATCCAGATCACTCTGCGGAGTTCTGGAAGTCCGTTTCGATGGATATTTAATTTAGTAGGTTGCCAACTGAGTCTGAGGACAACAAATCTTGATTTTATCTGAGGCTGGGTCTAGAATTGTTGACTTTGCCTTTTACTAACGTTATAGGAAGAGGAAGTGCCTATTTTGATTAATTGAATAGCCGTGGAGTGGAAAAAGATCTATTTGCGAACACAGCAGACTGACTAGTACTTAGAATGAAAAGAGAGTGGATCCAGACGAAACCAGGATCTCCCGGATCACACCATTCACACGGCAGCAGATTTTGGAAACCACATTGACTTTTTTGGCTGCACTCAAGTGATATCAACTAAGAGGTATGTACGTTGCAAAACAAAACAAAATAGAGCTTAAGTGCGTATTGCTGGACTCCCACTAAAACACGGGACAAACCTTTGCTTACATAGAGATGCTATGGTGTCATGGAAAAATGGACGGGCTTGGAATTAGAAAAGCTGGTTCTGCAAGCTAGCTCTACTAGCTGTGTGGTTGGTCAGTGTGAGCCCAGTCCTCAGCTAAACAAAGGGAAACCGTTGTATGCCATTTATATTTTAAGTAATTAATTTGTTAATTAACTTTAAAGTTTTACTTATTTATTTAGAGAGAGAGAAGGGCAGAGAGAGAGAGAGAGAGAGAGAGAGAAGCCCATTCTGCACTGACAGCACAGAGCCTGATGTGGTGCTCAGTCTCATGAACCGTGAGATCGTGACCCGAGCCGATATCAAGAGTTGCTCGCTCAACCACCTGAGCCACGCACGTACCCCTTGTATGTGCTTTTAAAAGTGGTTGTCTGCAAAAGTTCCAAATACCGAATGAAGATACACCCCTTCTCCAGGAGTTAGAGCTTAATTTTTCTCCCTTTGGAGATGGACTGTATTTAATGACTTGCTTCCAGTGAAGCATAAGGAAAAGGGAAATTTGTACCCGTATTGTGCAGAAAAGCGGCAAATATGAGCTTAACCAAGTGATTAAGGCCAACATTACCAATGATAAGTAACGTCAATAGTATATACCCAGTGAGATTATGTCATGAGTCGGGCACTTCGCTCTGGTGTTCTTCCCCACCAAACCATAACCCTAGTCTTGACATTGAACACAAATTAAGGGTCATTCTATAAACTGCCTAATCCATACTCTTCAAAAGATATTAACCTCTACAGGGAGCCGGGTGAAGGGTCTATGGGGACTCTCTGTGCTATCTCGGTGACTTTTCTGAAAATCCAAATTTATTCCAAAAGAAAAAGAAAAACAGTGGTCATGATAATTGAGCTGATGTACATGACGGGAATTTGTGGACACACAGGATTCTAAAAATGTAGAGAGTATTATTTTTTTTATTTTTATTTTATTTTTTTTTTAAATTTTTTTTTCAACGTTTTTTATTGATTTTTGGGACAGAGAGAGACAGAGCATGAACGGGGGTGGGGCAGAGAGAGAGGGAGACACAGAATCGGAAGCAGGCTCCAGGCTCTGAGCCATCAGCCCAGAGCCCTACGCGGGGCTCGAACTCACAGACCGCGAGATCGTGACCTGGCTGAAGTCGGACGCTTAACCGACTGCGCCACCCAGGCGCCCCTAGAGAGTATTATTATTATTAGAATAACTACATTTAACGCTTAGTGATCCACAAAGTATATTAATAGTCAAGTACTGGGCTGATAACTGATGTTTGGGGTTCTAGATGACCAGCACCCTCAAAGTAATGAGGGTTTTTCAGGAAGAATTGAATTACTATCCATATAATCTACTTGTAGATGGCTCAGATCATGATTTGTGTATCAATAACCAAATAACTGATAGAGTACATAAATATGTTAATTTCACTTATACAAACTTGGATGAAATTGGGCAGCAAATTAGAAATTCAAAATCTCGAAGATGCCTATAAAGATTAAGGTAATTTTCCATTTCCTCCAGAATTGGCAGCACTAAGTAAAGCGAGATCAATATTAATTAAGAAACCCAGGGAGAAGAATAATAAATTATCGAAATTGGTTGGTTAACTGAAGTTGTTATGTCATTCAGAAGTTAGAATTACGGAATTAGACTTAAAAGGAATTTTAGAGATCAGTTGCTCAAATCCTTTTATTTTAAGGGGAAAGGAAGAATATTTAATTTGGAGATGCTGTAAAGCTTTTTCAAGATCTTCCCCTTGGTTGGCAAAGGCACAGAACGTGGATTTCAATCATTTCCCTCAGAGGCAGGGGCTCTTTTGCGGGGCATGAGCCTCTGGGATCTCTCGACCCCTGCAATTATATGCAAAAACTTACCTGTGTGTGCACATTTGAATTTTTCTGAAAGAAGTTCATAACAGCTTTCATCAGAGCCTTAACGGAGCCTTAACCTCCAGAAGGATAAGAGGAGCCACTGCTTTAGAATTCAAAATATTACTCATTACAACTGCCCTTGGAACATTGCTAGAATAATTTTAATGTTTCTACAGCTTGCATCGTATATTTTTAATTTTTAATTTTTAAAAAATTTTTTTAGTGTTTTTATATATTTTTGAGAGAGAGAGAGAGAGAGGGAGAGAGAGAGAGAGAAAGAGAGAAAGTGGGGGAGGGGCAGAGAGAGAGAGAGAGAGAGAGAGAGAGGGACAGGGCATCTGAAGCAAGTTTTGTGCTGACAGGGAAGAGCCCGATGCAGAGCTCGAACTTGCGAACCGTGTGATCATGACCTGAGCCCAAGTTGGACGCTTAACCGACTGAGCCACCCAGGCACCCCAGCTTGCGTCATATTTCAAATAGAGAAAGAGTAGCTGGGTCCTGGTTCCCAGAAGTTATCACATTCTTTGGCAAAACCAGATGATACGATTTCATCTGGACATGTTATCCTTTCTTCTGCGAACAAGGTAGGCTTTTGTCAACTAGGTAAAAGGTAAATGATGTGTGGAGCACCTCTGATGTGCTGATCTCTAACTATATTAGTCTAATATTAATACTAATATTCCATTTTACAAACGAGGAAACGAAGACACGGAGTAACTTAGTAGTGGGTAACTTGTCTGAAAGTCACAAAGCTAGTAACTGGTAAAACCATACTTTTTGAAGCCAGATACCAGGGCTTGTACTCATAAACACCACAATGCACGTCTTTGCTTCTGATGTATTAAATCATTCCGTGGTGCATTGGATGAGCAAGCTTATCATTGTGCTTTGTGGAGATTCTTAATTGGCAACAGTAAAGGCAGCAGAATGTGGAGAAAGAGGTATGGGCTCGGTAGGTTAAGATAATACAAACGTGAGGAGTTCGGTTTCCACCTCCTTCTACCTCGCCTTGGACAAGCAACGTGACCACCCTAAGTCTTGGTTGTCTTATCTCTAAAATGGGGATAATAATAGTATTTACCTCATAGGGTTGTCCCGATGATGCAATGAGATAATGCATGCAAAACACTTAACATTGCTCATGCCAAAGAGTCTATGCTCTTTAAACGTTAGCAATTATTCATATAACCGGATGTGCTAATTCTTTTTCACTTCATAATATGGTTTTCGTCAACCAGGAAAAGAGGAGCAAAAAGGTTGCCACATATAGTTAAACCTTAACATGGTTTAAATGAATTCCCTAAAATTTCAATTTATCCCTACACCAACTTTACCAATCTCTAAAAATAGCCAAATGAAATGCCATCCTGGCTGTGTGCAAGTCTGTGGATACTCTAAAATCTACTGAATAGTACAGTTTAACATGGGCGATTTGTACCGTATGTGAAATATATCTCAATAAAGCAGATATATATTTTCAAAGTTATCATGGCTGACACAAGACACAGAGAAAACCCACTAAATCTAACCAAGCAGTTAATGAAGGATAGACACTTAATTTTTAGAATCGAGTGATGTCAAATGCCAGTAACTGCTCGTTGCCTGATGCTTTGATTCTTCTAGAAGTTGTAGAACTTGTTTTCCGTGTACTAATAGACTTCATTGTACTCATCTGGTGGCCTGAAATACAACAGTAAAAATGGCATGCAGCATATGATCAAGGGGTACCTTAATCGAAAGGAGTCTGTGCCTCAATGCGTCCAAGTAGGTAGGAGATATCAATATGTTACAGGTAGATAAATGATTTCTGTGGCAAGTTTTATACATAAACATCATGAGTTATGGTACTTCTGTTGATACGCATTCATTTTCTAACATGGTATTCAGTGGGACTCGTCTATAAATTGCATGGAAATCCTGATTTATAAAACAGTGCTCCTCAGGGCTTCCCTCCGTTCATTTTTGCTTTTGCTTTTCGGTTACTATAACATTTTGCAGAGGATCAAAGAAGCGTTCATACAGAGTATCAATGCATGTCAGTGGCTTGGATTTGTAGATGTGCAGAATAATGGCATCTTGTTAAAAAAAAAAAGGTGTGTCCTCGGGAAAGGTGTTGAAAAGACATTGAAATCCACGATGTCAGTCTTTTTATGGATCCAGTTGTATTTTGAACAGACAAAATGCCCTCCAACTTTAGCGTCTTGATGGCTGTTTTGATGCTGAGTGATTCCAGCTTCACAAATCAAAGGAAACGAAGGAAACATTACACGACCTATGCAAATTCTTCCTCACACATTTACTCCTAATATACTTCTTTGAGGTGAGATGTTGTGCCCAAGTTGAAAGTCTAAAAGCTGGAGAGAGCTATCGGCTTTCTGTCTGGGATCTACTGTGCAATCAAATGGGACATTTTTGATCTGGATTAGCTGTCATAGTCTCCTCACTTTTACAGTGTGAGTCAGAAGTGCACATTCACGAGACAATGGAACTTCACATTTTAGTGTAAGACTAACGTCTCATGTCCTAGACCTTCTCGTTCCTTATGAATTAACAGCATTAGACGATGTGGCCAAGAAGAGTGTCAGCTATCAGTCGTGCCTTATCGAAGTAATATCAGGCGAGATAATCAAAAGTACTTCATTTGTTTTTAAAGTTTATTTATTTTGAGAGACAGAGAGAGACAGCATGAGCAGGGAAGGGGCCGAGAGAGGGGGAGAGTAGGAGAATCCTAAGAGGGCTCTGCACCATCAGAGAAGAGCCCCACCTCAGGCTCGAACTCACGAACGGTGAGATCATGACCTGAGCCAAAATCAAGAGTCAGACACTTAACCAACTGAGTCACCCAGATGCTCCAAAAGTATTTCATTTTAAAAACTGTCTGTTGGGGCGCCTGGGTGGCTCGGCCAGTTAAGCGTCCAACTTCGGCTCAGGTCATGATCTCACGGTTTGTGGGTTCGAGCTCCGAATCGGGCTCTGCGCTGACAGCTCAGAGCTCGGAGCCTGCTTCGGATTCAGTCTCTCTCTCTCTCTCTCTCTTTCTCTCTCTGCCCCTCCCCCGCTCGTGCTCTGTCTCACTCTGTTTCTCAAAAACAAATAAACGTTGAAAAAAGTTTAAAAACTGTCTCTGTTATCGAACCATTGACTCTAGGTGAACCTAAACCAAAGGAAGAATTTGCAGTTTGAAATGTTTAGCGTGTCTTTTTCACTTAAAGCAAGCAGCTCTGAAGGCCCTAGCGGTCTGGGGGCTGGGGTGGGGGTGCGGGAGGAAGGGACTGTTCAAAGTCCTCTGTATTCTCTGAATTTAGCTTTTCAGACAGAAAGCTCTGTGTGCAGCACAAGTTTTCAGTGAGTCAGAGTCCAGAGGAAATCAGGCCTTTGGCAGAAAGTCCTGCGCAGGGGGTGGTGGGGGGGGGCTGTTCCTCAGGGGAAATTGCTACCTCTTTTCCAATTAGTCAGAAGCTTCGTGGAGGAAATCAGGCTTCAGAAGCTGTTTGAATGATGGCAGCAAGAGAATTTAGGACTAAGTGGGGCCTGTGGACGGCGCCAGGTGCTAAGTGCAGCTTGGGAAAAGCTTGCAAGGGGATATGGCGATGTGATCAAATGCTTCGACGGAATAAGAGACGCAGAGAACGCACACCACGTTGGTGAGCGTGTTCTGCAAGTGGCACCACGTGACGCGTGCTGCTTGTCACCCGCACGAGACTCCGCTCTACCCCAAATCCAGTTTTCGGGCACACCGACTCCTTCGGGCACAAGTACTAAGCCCATGCTTCCGGTATTGGAATCACGCACACCGGCTGGCCCTGAAAGCCGCTTCCGCCGTGATTTTGGGGGGGATGCCGGAGATCTAGTTCGCAGGTCGAGGTTTTTTTTCCCTTTCATTGAGTCATTGAGTAACTCAATGAAAAATTCACATTTACCGAGAGGCAGTTACTGTGCTAGAGATATGGGACCAGACGGAGCGAGGTCCTGTCCCCTTAACTCTGCGGGACGGGCTGATATCGAAGCTGGCAGTGGGCTCCGGGCACAGAGGTACCCACCCCCCACCCCCGGGGGGTAGTCAGCAGACCCAGAAGAGACGCCCAGAGAAAGTGGCAGGTGGAAATTCAGCCGCTCCTCCTGGGATGAGTGCCAGTTCGCTACAAAGTACAGACAACAGCGAAGGACCGATGGATATAAAAGGGCTGAGAATTTAAAAAAATCATGCACGAGGTACAGGCTGTCCCCGTGCGAGACGGTGGTGAACCCCAAACATCGCAGCTTTGTGGCTGGACAGGTGGCACTCGGGTGACACGATCTATACATTCGGCGGAGCTGAGCACAGTGGTGGGATATGGAAGGAAGATGAAAAGCATTGTCTTGGATGATGCACTTTTTGATCGCTAGTAAGCTAGAGGGCTAATCGCTATGTCTCAGATACTGTTAAAGTAATAGTTAATGGTTATTATTGTCTTACAGCATTTGAATCTAGCTTAAAAGAGAAGTGTGTGCTTGGAGCTAAATATGAAAGCTCATCACAACCACATGAGATGAAAACAGAAATTTCTATGACTATTGATAGCCGTGGATGACAGAGATGATATTTATTACTGCAGACAGCTAAATCTCTATGTATATCAGAGGGGAGGGGGAGGAAACTTTTGGAAATCAAATGCACTGACAGGAAATGCCCAAGTAAAAAAAAACCACATCGGTTCAGAGAGGCGACCTTTATCTTTCACTCTCACGATTAAACACATAAGCAGCCTCCTTTGGGCCGGGTTTGTGAGTGTCCCTCTCCAGTGTTAATTTCCACTGGTGTGTATTTGTTAATAAGAATCTATTCATATTTCTCAGGGGTAGAGTTCATTACTTCGGGAACATTACTTACGGAGATTTCCCATAATCGGAAATCTCCGTAGCTCTTGTAAAAATCTTTTGCTTTTCTTTAAATGTGGACAGCAGTTTAGAAAGATCAGCCACCGATAACTCAGGAAGCTTTAAAGTGTAACAAGTGGAAAACGATTAATTAGCCTTGACTGAGTTTGATGATAACACAAAACAGGAATACTGCGTATTCAAGGTTATATGGCAGGATAAGAGATTAGAACGTGTTACGTTAGACTTTACTATGATTCATCTGCAGAACTTCTGGAACACCTAAGTATGTCTGACCCTGGGGTCAGGGACCATGTTACTGATAGTCTTTCTAATCCCCCTTAATACTCCCTGATAAAGGAGATCCTCAGCACTCTTGAGGAAATATTTTTAGGGAAATCCACGAAAAGCGTGTGATATGAAGAAGTGTTAATAATTGGAGGATGACTATTGCAGGGTCACATAAGAATAGAAGCATTTAATTATTTCTATTTTTTTGTGGTAAGAGGTACATGTGTCTGTAATGATGCATTCAAACAGCATGGCACTCACAGAAACTGCTGGCTGTCCAAAATTCCTTACTTTATAAAAAAACGTTTATTTATTTATTTTGAGAGAGAGAGAGTGCAAGCAAGGGAAGGGCAGAGAGAGAGGAGACACAGAATCTCAAGCAGGCTCTGCACTGTCAGCACAGAGACTGATGCGGGACTCGAAGTCCTGAGGAAGATCATGACCTGAGCTGAAATCAAGAATTGGATGCTTAACTGACGCCCCTGTCACTTAAAAAAAAAAAAAAAAAGTTTATTTATTTATTTTTTTTTGAGAGAGAGAGAGTGTGAGTGGAGGGGAGGGGCAGACACTAAATCCAAAGCAGGCTCCAGGCTCCGAGCTGTCAGCACAGAGCCTGTCCCGGGGCTTGAACTCACAAACCGTGAGATCGTGACCTGAGCTGAAGTTGGACACTTTAGCCACTCAGGCGCCCCAACTTTTAATTTTTTAAAACACGCTTACTATCTTTCAAGTCCTGGGGATCTCTTACAAATTCCTTTTTTATTCTTTGATCAAAAATGCTATCAACAGATTACCTTTGATTTCAGCTCGCTGTTAATCTAGCAGATTAAATCTAGCTGTAAATCTAGCAGATTCCGCTCGCTGTGAATGACTAATAGGAAATATCCACCAATGGGTATTTGCTCCTGAAAATGTGCATATTTTTAACCAGATCAAGTCTTAACGGGTAGAATGTTTTGAGGTTTTTGTTTTTGTTTTTTATTGTCAGGGAGGTTGCTTAAGGTGCTGCCCATGCCATTTGTTGTCTTATGCTCTTACCTCTAAACCTATTTATTTCCCTTCTTTAAAAAGTCTGTCAGGGAATAAAAGTCATATAGTAAACACTGTTTAGCAATAAGAATTGCATATACAACTTTATTCCCCTTTGTCAACAATGATGTAATTTTTTAAAAGAGAAAAATATCATTGTCTCGTGATTTAACCTTGACTAATTTTAATCACGTGACTTGTCTTCTATTCTTGGTTTATAGCCAGAGACGCATTTTGACATGGCTGCAGTCTTAACATAGGATGAGCTGTGTTGGAGAATTCAGCGAGGTGATGCTTGTAAGATGCAGCCACAGTATTTTGTTTTAATCTTTTTTAATGTTTTTATTTATTTTTGAAGGAGAGAGAGAGCATGAGCTGGGGAAGAGCAGGGAGAGAGGGAGGCACAGAATTCGAAGCAGGCTCCAGGCTTCGAACTATCAGCACAGAGGCCGATTTGTGGCTCGAACTAACCAACTGTGAGATCATTACCTGAGCTGAAGTCAGATGCTTAACTAACTGAGCCACCCAGGCACCCCTAAATTCTTTGCCTGCATTTTAAAATTTCATCCTCACAAAGGCCCAGTGAAGCTGACGGAATCATCGCTCTCATTTTCCATTGAGGGAACTGGTGCAGTGAGGTTAAGTGACCTGGTCAAGGTTACTCAACTGGTAGGATGTGAAATCAGGCAGATCAGATCATCCTAAGGCTTGTTATTGTTATTAAAATGCCATGTGGTGATTTTTCACAACAGTGTGGGCACCGGGCATAATCATTAAGTGTTTTAAAGTTATTAGGTGAAAAGGTAGCTGTTTGCATCTTACAATTGCATCTGGCAATTGTTACTAACGAAGTTAACTTTTTTCCTTTTTTGTTTATGACTCCTGCTCTCTTACTTGTATAAACTGTAGGTTTACAAACGTTGTAAGCAACAAATAACTTCTCTGGACAGATTGTCGTGGGTTTACGCAAAGTCAGGACAGTATGCCATTGTTTTCGCTTCGTGGCTTGATTCTACGACACGAAATGAAAAGATTCTAGCTAAGAGAATTCCAGTCATATGGTCTGACATGTTCACAGTGGTTTAAATAGCCGTGCACTTAGCACGGAGAGAGAGAGAGAGAGACAAAATATGCGATTTAATTACAATTGCCGCGATGAATTCCGAGTTGATCTTGCTTCTCCCACATGAGTTGACCACAATTTTAAGCTTGGCATCGTCTGAAAGCTTGAGGAATGTATTTCCAGTAATTGCCAGGCCACTTCATTGTTCCTCTGTATACATAAACACTAGGCTGTGATCAGAGTCGTCATGCTTGAGCTGTGATCTGAAATTCACTTTTGCTATAAGGATTGACTAATCTGGTTCCTACTGACAGCAGTTTCCATTTACTGTATTAGCTCTCTCACTTCAGTGCCACGCAGCTCCAGTTAGGGAGAGGAAAGCAAAAACTGTTAAAAGTAGTAGACGTGTTAGTCATCACATATCAAATTGCTCAAACATCCGATGTCGTTGCGATCAGTGTCCCCCCCCCCCTTCCCCCCTCCACCCGGCAAGTTAAAAAAAAAAAAAGTTCAACAATCTCCACTTGTTGGAGACACAATGCCGCTCTGCGCTGAACAGGTTAAATGAGGGGGCTGCAAATTGATGATTCAATGGGAAATAGCGCATGCTGCAGAACTCTTGCAACAGCTTCCCCTTTTCTCCCCCGTGCTTCATCACTCTTGCATGGCTTGGCCTTTCTACCCTTCACCCCTGCCCTGTCATTATCTGCAGATGTTATCTGCCCAGCATATGTTGTAACCTATGAGATTCTGGGACTTGTTCCCACCCTGCTGCACTCCCCCTCCCTCACCCCTCTGTGCTGGGGCCCTGGTCCTTCCAAAGGGAGCCCTTGAGACTAGGAGAGACGGACGGACAGGCAAAAGGGAAGGAAAAAGAGGTAGATCTCTTACGGTAGCGTGAGCTACAGACTGTGCTTTATTGCCACCCCTATTTGATGAGAGCTGTTGCGACACAGTTGAAAAAGTAAATATTTATCTTATGAGTCTTAAGGAATTTGATTCCAGGCAGTGGACTGAAAGACACTTTTTCTCCCCCCTGTGTCAAGTGCACTCGTGTTTTATAAAATGAGACATCTCTGAGAAGAGAATAATGTGGCATTCTAGTGAGAGTACTCATTGAAAGGCTGTTTCATTTGCCTTCGTGCTTGTATTTATTGCTTCATCGAATTAATTTTGATTATTTTACATTTTCCTAAATATAGACAAAATAAACCAAGAGACAATGTAAAAAAGTAAAATTAGGTATCAAGATATACTTTTTAAAAATCCATATAAAATGGCCTGTCCATGCCTGACCTGATCTTCCCCGTTCGAGCTCAATTTTGTCTGTAGGAGGAAAATCTCTGCTACATCTCAGATGGTTCCACCATCACATATCAGCAATGATGGGTTTTATAAACCATTGGCCACGTCTCACCTTCTTCCCACGTCCACTGTATCGTGTTTATGGGGCAGTTGGGACTGAGGCAACTTCAGACTCCAGAAGCAATCCACTAGGGTCGCTCTAGAGAAAATCTAAGTTGGATTAATCTAAAATACCATTTGAGACTTTTCTGTTCCGTCCAGGCAACCGCAACGGTTTTGCTAAAGGCCCATAAAATACAGCGAATTGTTAAATAATATTCCCTTGGCTAAAACCAAATCGTCCTGAGAAATCTTTGGAACTATTTCTACCATATGTCTCTTAGATAAGATCACAAGTGTTAAGTAATGTAACTTTTAGCAGGTTAACAACCACAGCTTCAGTGTCATAAGATCTCTGGGTAACTGTCATGACCCAGAATCAAAGTCTTTGGTATTTGCTTTCACATACTTTCAAACAGTCAGCTCCATTAGCAATCTTCTCGGATAGTCTCAAGGAGTTTCATATTTGCAAGTGGTGATCAATGTTGTAAAAACATACATTAGCCATTAAATTGATATTTCCCTTTGGGAACCATTTTCATAAACATTTACATTTTCTCAAATAAAAGACCTGAGCTCTTTTATCATAATATTGTGGAGGGCCGTTAATTGTGAAGCCAGAAAAAAACAAAAAACGAAATGCAAGTTGGAATTTGGGCTTTAACATATATCACTTAATGGGACTATTCTGGTTGCTGAAAATAAGGCTCTATATGATACTGGGCAAATGTCGTTCTTAAGGAGTTATCATTTTATATTTATACTGTGTCCCAGTTTATTATTTCTGGGCCTCGTTTCTTCTTTATCTTCCCAGCTCTGCCACTAACAGGCCATGTGATTTGGGGTATTTAGCCAAATCTTGGCTTGATGTTGGAGTAATTGACCACTTGGTTGCTAAGATCTTTTCTAGCCTTGAGAGCCTTTGACACCGTGGTCTGTATCTTGTAGTAGTCCATTTGTTCCTAGACACAATCAGGGGACACTTCGATAGGAGACAGTACAAGTGTCGCCACCTATAGGTGGAAAATATACTTACAATAGCGAAAGAGAAGGACCATATCCTGGTCAAGAACACCCTAAAAAAAGAATAGGAATTCATTGTAATCCCTACAAATGCCCAACTCCACCTACCACCATATTCCTAAATGTTTCTCTTTTCTTTTTCTCCTTCTACTATTACTGCAGGTTTCAATCTATGTTATCACTACACAGTTAGCTTTAGTTTCCTTCCGTATGCTGTAAAAGCTTGACCGATGGATCTAGATTTTGAGATTTTTACCATGTATGAAAAATTTCGTGACTTCCGTATTATTAAAGACTTCTATTAACCACATGGCTTCACTCTTCATGTTGAACCAAATTTCAGGTTAGGTACCCAGGGGAAAAAAGGATGAGTACAAACCACCCGGAGGAAAGTTTGAGTCACTTCGTAATTGAAGATGTTGTTGTGGCTTTATGGATTCGATTTTTAATGAAAATGAAATAAAACCATTGTAGTGTTGGTAGCATGAAGATACAGTAGATAAATTGAAACTCAGCTTCGACTTATTTCCCTCTTACGGGTAAGGGGAAATCTTCCCTCAAAGAAAAATGAACAATTAGAAGAAGAAGAAGAAGAAAAAAAAAAAACCTTGATAAATTAAGAAACCATCTACCAGTTAAACTGACACTCCATATGCAGAGGAAACAATTTCCATGCATGTTATAAAAAATGTGTTAAATCAACTAACATTGATATAACTTCAAGCAATTAGGAGAACGCTAATAATGATATGAGTCTTCAGCTGTAAATAATTATGCTGCCCCAAGGCTATGCTTTAATTCTGGCTTGCTGTATCTATAAACAATAATCAAACTGCAAAGCAAGTTGTGTTGTTTTTGTTCACAGTTTGTGAAATGATTTCTATACCCTACAGTGATGCTGATGGCTATTTTGACCTTCAAGAACTCCGGCCTGTGAGGCTAAGAGCTAATGTGCACTTTCATCGATGTGAGTTGGAGACACACAGCGGGTTGTAGTGCCTGTTTTCCATGAGTATAAAAGCTGCTCTCGTCAATCAGTGTGTGTTGTGAAAAGGGGGCTTGCCGCTGTGACTCAATAAATGGGGACATTAGGAGGAAATGTTCTAATTGCTGCTACCCACATCTTGTTAATGAGTAATGGACAGTGAGACTCCATGCCATTGCGGCTAAACTGTTTCTACAATTTATTCTTATGTTGCAACTAACATTTAACATAATGAAGTATCATGATTGCAACCATTAAAGTCAAGATTAAGATTTGTTTAATTAGAATTAAGAAAATGTAAAATAGAAAACTACTTTCCAGTGGTGGGTATACAGGATGGATTCAGGGAGACGCAGGGGAGACAGCTCGCGGGGTGCCCGTTGCAGACACTGCATATAGAAAATTGTTCACTGGAGGTCTCTTCCTTGGAATTTGTTGTTGTTGTTGTTGTTGTTGTTGTTGTTGCTAATGCTCCAGTCAAAAGTATAGAGAAAACAAAGTATGCACGGCATTAACTTGGCCACGTATAAAGATAGCGTGTCATTATTCAGATCGTTAGAGTTGTAGCTTTTAAATTTCAGAATTTACATTACCCCTAGGCTAAACAAATAATATCTTAAAACACACAACTCACATTACCATCAGTGCAAGTTATCAAATGAATTAGGGAGGAAATAAGCCCCTGACTTTGTATAGGAAATGTCATAACTTTGTAAAGCCAAATGGACACTAAACCTCTATTTTAATTATCTACATGTCCAAACACAGGCGCTTATATAATATGATATTTTTACATAAGCGGAGGGACGAAACATGGTTAATGGAATGCTTTGAGGAAATATGCCTTGTCCAAATTCATTAAGTGAGACCGGTTTCATTTGGGTCACGTCGTGTTTTTCTTCCCCTCACGACTTTGTTAAATGCTTAAAGGTTCTAAGGTGCTACCAGCGATAGAATTTTGGATTTTCTCTCTCTGAGAACTGCTCTTCACCCTCTTCTAACACTCTCTTTCTAGACAACTCAAAAACTCCAGTCCCCCCCCCCCCCACCGCCCCCACCCTAGGTCTACATTTTGTTATCAAGGTTCTTTACTTTGGGAAAGAAGTTCTTCTTTTGTCGCCGTGAAGTCTACCAATAGCAGACTCTGCCATAAAGGGAGACCCCTGGGGAAAGAGTACTAGGTTTGGGGAGAGACCTGGGTTCTATAAATCCTTGTCTATCTTAAGCCAGTCAGCTGAAATCTTGTGCCTTCATTTTTCCCTAGACAGATGGGGTTAACTCTCTCTGTCCTATCCTCGCAAGAGTTTTGAGAGCATGTAATAAAGGCACACTGAAACTTGAATGTGTCCAAAAAAATGCAACTTGGGGTTCACTTCATGGAGGTTGACCCATACTGATTTCACTGATTGCATTGATTAATTACCTTGAAAGGAGATAAGAAGGGGGGGCGACATTTCACTACTTCCAAAAGAAACTATCTTCTTTTCTTCTTTTTCTTGTATCTTATATGCATCACATTGAAGAGGTTCTCAGTATGAATCAAGTGACCAATTCCATAAAATAATATCAAGTTCTTTTTTTATGAACTTTAAGCTAAATTTAAACAAGCACTGCAAATTATCTGAAAAACAGAGATCAGGATGCCTTCTCACTTATTCTTTAACAAAGCTGTAAAATATTATGTGTACAAACTAAGCGAGGATCTGATTTTCATAGCAATATATTCGAAGATAATGGGGTTTGAGAACCCTATCTGATTGGCTGGCCGTTACAGTGTGCTAAGCAATTGTTGATATCAGATTTCTTGGCTTACTATGGAATTTATTTTTGTAGTCTTTTCCCTTCCCCTCCATTATTAATTTAAAATGACAGCTTAGCTTTTGTATATACTTAAAACTTTGGGGGTGCCTGGGTGACTCAGTCGGTTAAGTGTCCGACTTCGGCTCAGGTCATGATCTCGCGGTTTGTGAGTTCGAGCCCCGTGTTGGGCTCTGTGCCGGCAGCTCAGAGCCTGGAGCCTGCTTTGGATTCTGTGTCTCCCTCTCTGCCCCTCCCCCACTTGTGCTCTCTCTCTCAAAAATAAACATTAAAAAAAATTTATACTTAAAACTTTTGTATAAAATTCGAGTTTACCAATTTGTAGAAATGCTTAAGAACTTCAGCTTACAAATGCAATTACATTCATTTAATCCATGTATTTAATCATTCAATATTTATTGAGAATCCTATATGTATCCGTTGGTGGGCGGGACACTACTTATAAAGAACCACAAGGAGGAACAGGGTGATTTGGGAGGAGGGAGAGATAATGACTTGCACTGTGGACATAGTACTTTGGCTTTCTGGGGAACTTCCAGAAGCGTTGGGTCAATTGGTGGCGTTCAGAATGATCCTTGACTGATAATATGTTAAGATCTAGTGCCTTTCGTAAGAGTTTAGAACTTACACTTTCTATGCAATTGTGGAAAAAATTGACAGTGTTCAGTATGTGAATTTACAATGTTAGTTGACTCCTGCTGTTATGTAGGTAATTCAAAAACAGTTGACAATTATGTTTAACTTGATGATAAAGGAAAAATTGTGGTTGCTTGAAATAGGATATTCACATATATTCTAAACTTTCACCAGATCTGCACTAAATGATTATATGAGTGAAGGAATTTGTGTTAGCCTAATTCTTCTAGTGTTTAAAACAAGAACTTCCCTTCCCTCCTTTCTTCCCCCCCCACCTCCCCCTTCTCACGGTGAATCATCTATGCCCTCACTAAGATGGCAACCACTGGCCACCTTTGAGTATCCTGCACCTAAAATGTAACTAGTGAGACTGAGGAACTAAATTTTAAATTGTATTTAGTTTTAATTCATCCAAGCTTAATATTTATTTATTTATTTATTTGTTTATTTATTTTTGAGAGATAGAGACAGAGTGCGAGTAGAGGAGGGGCAGAGAGAGAGGGAGACAAAGAATCCGAAGCAGGCTCCAGACTCTGAGCTGTCAGCACGGAGCCCAACACTGGGCTCGAACTCACAAACCTCGAGATCATGACCTGAGCCGAAGTCAGACGCTTAACCGACTGAGCCACCCAGGCACCCCAATCTTAATTTTTGAAAAAATGAAGCAGATTAGAATACTCTCTGCTAAACACAACGCTATTGTTTGGCAGGACTCCGTTTCTCTTCAACTGCTGAACTGCGTGAGATCTCAGTATTGCACCGTAACGAGTATTTGGGGCACAGGGGTTGTTTCAGTATCACTCAGAGCCGCGTGATCAATCTAGTCAATGTCAATGGGTGGATTCAATTTGATTTTTTTCCCCTTAGTCACCTAAGTAATGTTGCATTGTATTTATTTGAATATTTTATGAAGACAGCACCAATTACAGTGATAATGATGTAAATCATAACTGGTAATCACATGGATATACTTATTATTTAATTATCTCATAACCAAGTATGTTACCATTAAAAATTGAAGTATGGGCGCGTTTTGAGATTCAAAGCAATGGCCTACCACTGATGCAGAATTGAGTGGAGATGTGAGAAGATGGAAATAGCAGATGAAAAAAGAGGTCAGAAGAAGATGTCATGGATTTCACCAGGAACAGCAAATACGGTTTACCGCAGCAGAGCAAATTGGAGATGCTGGTTTGTTTGCTGCGCAAATTTTTAAGATGATGAAGTTGGCAACGTAAAAGGGCCGTTTTCTGAAATACATGGTGAATTGCTAATGAAATACATGGTGAAATACATGGTGAAATACACGAGGAATTGCTCAATGGTCAAAAAGAATTGATGAAATTAGGTGCCTGAAAGCAAAATTAAATGTCCAGAAAACTATTTTTAGTTTTTTAACACCCTTTGAGCTTGGAAAATTGGCAAGCTATAAAACAGCTTGGATTCTCACACACACAGAGAAAACTCTCCATTTTTAGCTGGAGAGATGATAAAAGAATGTGTTATTTTAGTTACAAAAATTTTGTTAGAAAATGATGAGGGTAAGGCTAAACAATATCTTATACAAAGTAAAAGATCTTTAGTTAAGCTATCAAATAAATGCCTGTAAAGTATAAGACCTTGTTAACGATATTAGAGATCAATTTGTTCAAAATTTAAATTTTTTTTTTAACATTTATTTATTTTTGAGACAGAGAGAGACAGAGCATGAACGGGGGAGGGGCAGAGAGAGAGGGGGACACAGAATTGGAAGCAGGCTCCAGGCTCTGAGCCATCAGCCCAGAGCCTGACGCGGGGCTCGAACTCATGGACCGCGAGATCGTGACCTGAGCTGAAGTCGGATGCTCAACCGACTGAGCCACCCAGGCGCCCCAATTTGTTCAAAATTTAAATAAAAATCTGTAAGTACTATTTTTAAGCTTTCACTGAGGTGTGAGGAAGGAGATGCTGCCCTTTCAATACTTTGGGAGTAATTTGTCTCAAAGACTTCCAAATTTCTGAAGAAATGTTGTCAATTCATGGCTTAAAGAAAATCCAACTGATGATACAGATAGTTTTGAATGCTACATCTGTCAAAGACTTTCACTTAGATATAAAAAGTTTCGTTTTTATAATGATGGAGAGTGTTCTAGCAATGTTAGACCAAAAAACAAGTGTTGTTGGAATTTTAAAACAAGAGATTGATGTTTCTCTTATTTCTTTGTTTCATTGTATAACACATAGAAAATATTTGTGCAGGGCACCTGGGTGGCTCAATCGGTTAAGCGTCCCACTTCGGCTCAGGTCATGATCTTGTTGTTTGTGAGTTTGAGCCCCGCGTCGGGCTCTGTGCTGACAGCTCGGAGCCCGGTGCCTGCTTCGGATTCTGTGTCTCCTTCTCTCTCTGCCCCTGCCCCACTTGTGCTCTGTCTCTGTCTATCAAAAATAAATAAATGTAAAAAAAAATTAAAAAAAAGAAAATATTTGTGTAGGATTTTCCAAAACAGATTCTATGAAAAAATTGCATGGACATCGTTATTAAAAACATTCCCTGTAGATATGCAAATGTCATGAATTAACTCTAGTATGTAGAAATGCCCAAAGAAATGGAAGACAGTAAATTTAATGATTTTTATGTTCTTCCAATGCTTACTGGTAGAGTCATAGAAGAGTTTTACAAATGTTTCCTGCATTGTTAGCTCCAACATCAAGAACACTCGGTGTATTCAATACTCAGCAAAAATAGCAAAAATAGCAATGCAGTATATGTTTTCTCACCAAAAATGCACAGCATAAAAATGAGCCAAATTTGGGGTGCCCGGGTGGCTCATTGGCTGAGTGTCTGACTCTTGGTTTCAGCGCAGGTCGTGATCTCACAATTCATGGGACAGAGCCCTGCGTTGGGCTCTGTACTGCCAGCACAGAGCCTGCTTGGGATTCTCCCTCTCTCCCTCTCTCTGTCCTTCCCTTGCTCATGTGTGTGCACTTGTGCTCTGTCTCTCTCTCTTAAAATAAATAAATAATTTTTAAAAATGAACCAAATTTGATTCCTTTCCAAAGAAAAGAAAGCTTATTTGTGACTTTGGTAGGCAAGTACAAGAATTTATGTCAAAATCAGTAATAATTATTTTATGATCAATTATAATGATTTTATACATTTCTTCCAAAAGAATCAATATGCAGAATACCTTAGCTGTAATCAACAGCATTGTATGAATTGGCTGAAGCAACTACAAAAAATTGAGGAATGCTTTGTTGATATTGACTAAAGTTGCTTTTCAGTTTGTATCTTTTTGAATTCAATGTTAGTAATACTAAGTTGACACAAGAACTGGTGGGTTTACTTCACTTGACAGATATAATTTTAAATTAATGTGCTTTTGATTTCAGTTAGATAAGCCCTTCCAAAAGAGCTGAGCCAGACCACGTTTGTTAACGTAGACTCGAGTGCTATAGGAAAATGATCTTTTTTTTGGTAGTCGATTCAGTTATTGGGAAATTGTTAAGTATGTTTGGAACAAAGGGATTATGTGACTCTACCCCAATTGTAAATTTTATGAAATCTAAATACAGTTCAAGTATTATCTATGAAAAGTAAGATGCGATAGAAGTGTAAATCACATATCTGATTTTGAAGATTTTTGTACGAAACAAGGATGTTAAACAGCTTGTTATTTTTAAGTATTTATTCTGTGCTGCAATGGTAATACTTTGGAAATATTGGGGAGATGAAATGTCTTACTAAAATTACTTGGCCTATTTCTTTATACTTTTATTTAATGTGGCCACTAGAAAATTTAAAGTTATATTTGTGATTTACATCTCGCTTCTGGTAGACAGTACTGATCTAAGTACATCTTAACCGTTCTTCATTCGTCTTTACTTACATTGATGTCTAGGGTTGGTTTCATGAAAAAATCATCCCTCCTTTTTCAATGAAGAAGACATCCCAGGGGTCTTTCACACGGTATTCAGGCTGCAAAAATTACCTAATCCATTCTTAATCAGCTTAACCCATGTATTACAGGTGCCAACGAGATTCCTAATATACCCATACATCTGTTCTTGCTCTTTTTTATTTTATACCATATTAGTGCTTTTAGGTAGACTACCAAACCTGTAAAACTTTTTTAATATTGTGGTCGTGTTTGAACACTGAAATGACGTAGATGCGTAAGCATCACTGGTGAGTTTTGTCTTTGATGAGTATATCTAGACCTGGTTCAGTGCTTGACTGCGTTATTTAAACTCTATCCCTCTCTACTTAGTTGAGTGATTGAATGTAAGTATATGAAAACGACCATAATTTCATCTCTATCACGGTAAATGGAAAGGTCATTTGTGATTTGTAATAGATTCACCTTGACCACCTATCATTTCTCGATTTACCATAAATTCTCAACTATTCAGTTTTCCGTGTGTCTTCTGCGTAGTGTTAGCCGAGAATGGTTGACAGGGCTTGCTTCTAGGTCTATGATCAATAGTCTGAAGGGGAGTTTGTAGATCATTTGTAGAGATTATTGCACTGGGGTTTGGGAAAGTCTTGGAAATAAGAGATCTATGCTTGGTTTGTCTCTGAGTTCAGTCTCTCACTCTGTTTAGATTGTGGGTAGACAACCTTTGTTGTCCTTGCTAGAGTTAGGATGAACCCTGATGAATAGATGACATTCCTTGAACACATGTTTTCTTAATGTTTTATGTTCTCTGCCAACTGACCAATGAAACTACAGATGGAAAACTTGGGATAGTCTTTTTTCTTTTTCTTTTTAGTGGAGGGAATTAGTAGGCTGATTATACATCTTGATTAATGGGGTACTTGGGTGGTTTAGTTGGTTAAGAGGCCAACTCTTGATTTTGGTTCCGGTCGTGATCTTGTGGTTCATGGGATTGAGCCCTGTGTCAGGCTCTGTCCTGTAAACATGGAGCCTGCTTGGGATTCTCTCTCTCTCTCTCTCTCTCTCTGCCCCTCTCCCACACTCTCTCTCAAAATAAATACATGTAAAAAAAAGATTAAAATGGAAGTACTAGGAATGACAGTGAGCTCAGAGTACCAGAATCTGCCAATCATAAAGTGGGCAGGATCAGCAGAGGGAGAAAATGAAACTTAACGCGATGCCATAAGAGTACCTCTGTACAGTGAATTGGGTCTTTGTGAAAGGATCTGCATTTGTTTAGAGGTTACCCTGCTGTTGACTGGGGTTGAAGACCACAGTGTCACAAGAGAAAAAGATAACAATTGTAGCAAACGATCTGCAGCTCCTATACAATTGTCTATAAATTTTTGATTGTGAATGACCAATGCAAGTAGGAGTACACTTTTCTTTTTGTGTGCATGTCTCAGGATGGAGGTTGCATTTTAGTACTTCATTTTCTCCTTGAGATTCCTGTGGGTAATTTAAACCTGACTTAATCTCACAAAGATGTGCTGTGGGGAGAAGGCAAGACCTATACACCTCTAAATTTATGGGAATGTTCTTGGATGATGTCTGCTTTGACGACTCACTAGTCTTGGTGATAGCTACATTGTCTTTGCCCTCGAGGGACTTAGTGAAATGGAGAAGACACATGAAAACCCACAAATACAGTAATACTACAGGTGTTATGATTACTGTGTTCACGAAATGATGGTGGGCACATGTGAAAAGAAATGGTCATTCTGCCTGAAGAAGACAAGTGCCACATCAATAAGGACTTGATGTCTGAGGAGTCTAAAATGATGGCCAGGAGTCTGCCAAGCATACAAGGTAGGTGAGCACAATCTAGGATGAAGGAATAACATGGGCAGAGGTTTAAAAAATCACAATTGCAAGAGATAGAGAGTAGCCAGAACCTGAGATATGTGGCAGGGAAGGGTGGGAGAGGAAGCTTGAAAGGCAGGCCTGGGTCATTGAAGGGCCTTATGAACCATGCCAAGGAGTGGGGTCTTGTATATATAGGTGGGGAGCAACACTGTAAGATTTTAAGCAGAGGAGATCATAGCTTGGAGAAGCTATGGAGAGTTAATTGGAGGGGCAGGCAAGGGACGTGGGTAGACTGTAAACAGGGGCCATTTGGTCTGGCTGGGTATCACTATCCGTGAAAGCAGTGGTACACTGCACTAAATGGGCAACACCTTCTGTCCACAAGAAAAGAAAAAGCTCTGACTTGTAGCATTTGTTAATTTCTATGGTGCAAATGTTCTCACCGTAGTCTATTTGAAGCTATGGACACGGTATCACTGAACACACAGTAAATGATCTCAAGAGCAAAGACAAGGAGGTGTATTTGAGTCAAGGTGATGAGCATTCTGGGCAGAACAGCATGGTTGGAGGCTAAGGGAACTGAAGAAAATGAAAGACATTTGGCATAACTGTGGATTAGATTTCAAGGGATCAAGCATTTGGAGCTCAAAGATGAGAAATGAGCTTGATCACAGTATCATGTAGGGCGTAGGAGCTAAGACATTTGGATTTTATCCTAAGGGTAATAGGCAGCCATGTGGGTGTTTTAAGTGCAGGAGTAACATTTGGCCCATCTGGGGAGACCACACTGGGCAGGGGGTTGAGGCATGATTAGTGGAGAGTGTAGGGGGGTGGCCAGTAGCGTAGGCAGGAGGTAATGGGGGATAACGCAGGAAACTGACCAAGGAGAGAGGAAAGTACAAAGATTTGAGAGACAGATAACATGTGGAAGTGACAGGTATTGGAAACTGATTGGAGTTAAAGATGAGTGAGAAGGATTTCGGGGTGCTTCTGTATAGAATATCTGTGCAGACATTTTTCTAGGGGAAGATGAAACCATGGGTCAGGAGTTCCACAGACAAGTTATGTGTAGACATACAGGTTTGAGTGTCCACAGGAATGGTGTTTGACGCCAGAATTATGGGTAAAGTCCTTCTTGGGGAGTGTGTGGTGGGGAAAAAAACAGACCATGGGAGGAAATTTGAAAAGCTTAGGAAACACTAGCATTTAAAGGCAGACCATCTGATTGGTGTTGTGCCAGGGAAGACCAAGTGAATATAAGGATATTAAACATCTATTCAGAACACTTCATTGCTGATTTCTCTCTCTTCACCCTGATCTGTATGAATGAGATAAAGTACAATAATTGCCTGAAGTCATCCCTGAGTTGCTTTTGTTTTTTTTTTATTGTTTGAAAAACATTTTAAAATTTATTCTTATTTTTTAAAAAATTTATTGTCAACTTAGCTAACATACAGTGTGTGCAGTGTAGTCTTGGCTTCAGGAGTAGATTCCCATGATTCATCATTTACATGCAACACCCGGTGCTCGTCCCAACAAGTGCCCTCCTCAATGCCCAGTTTGTTCTCTGTATTTAAGAGAGTCTGTATTGGTTTGCCTCCCTCTCTATAACTTATTTTTACTTCCTTTCCCCTATGGTCTTCTGTTAAGTTTCTCAAATTACATTTATGACTTCAAACCATATGATATCTGTATTTTCTGGCTGACTTATTTCATTTAGCATAATACCCTCCAAATTCCATACACGTAGTTGCAAATGGCAAGATTTCATTCTTTTTCATCACTGAATAGTGGTCCAGTGTGTGTGTGTGTGTGTGCGTGTGTGTGTATTCCATTATGTGCATATATATATATATATATATTCCATTGTGTGTGTGCATATATATATATATATATATATGCACATCTTCTTTGTCCATTCATCAGTTGATGGACATTTGGGCTCCTTCCATAATTTGGCTATCGTTGAAAGTGCTGCTGTAAACATTGGGGTACATGTGCCCCTACGAACCAGCACTCCTGTATCCTTTGGATAAATTCCTAGTAGTGCTTTTCCTGGGTTGTAGGGTAGTTCTATTTTCAGTTCTTTGAGGAACCTCCACACTGTTTTCCACAGTGGCTGCAGCAGCTTGCATTCCCACCAACAGTACAAGAAGGTCCTGGAATTGCTTTTAATATGCTGACCATTACATTCTTATCAACAATAATATTTCCCTATATGTTCAGATAGGCATGATCGATTTTTAAAAACCTTAATTGAACACCTACTATATGCTGAGCTCTGGGTTGGAGAGAGCACATAAGTCAAGTTTCGGTAGCCATTTAGTTCCACATGCAGACTCTAGAGTTGCACTCTGAACCAACGTTACACTATAAAGTCTATTGTGCTATTCATGAAATTTGGTGCCATCAGTGTGACCATTAACATTTTGGAAGATCTGCTTCATGTAATTCTATAAGAAGGGGAACTTCCTAATTAGTTCTCATTGGGTCACATCTCCCTTGTTTTCTTTTTTCTATTTCTTAATCTTCATCTTTTGCCCTTTTTTAAAACAATCCTCTCAGGGTTCTCATACATACTTACACTGTGGAGAAAATGAACGCTTTTTGTCAAATCACATAATATTGAAATTACTCCCCGTTAGACTCAACAACCTTCTTTCAGTTAAGAGGAAACTGTTGATCTAATGCTCACAAGGAGGGAGCACTAAGTAGACAATCTGTGCGTTGTGTTGAGTACCAGCTCTCGATTCAAAACTGATTGTTTAAAGACCCTTTTACTTACAAGGATACTGAAATTATTTAAAAACATTGCTTTCAATAGGAGTTCTTTATTAAGATTCACATTTCTAGGAAAGGATGTCTCGTGTTTGATTTGTTAAAGGAGCTTCGCGGTGAGCTTTTCCTTCTCTTGTGTTAGACGTGAGAAAGCCATGGGTGGAGAGGGGGCCCGTGTCCCACCCCTGACACCTGATACCAACTTGCTATCTTTGCTGCAACGAAGGGACCTTATTATTATCACATATCTATTGCATGTCTCAAACAGGTTTGAATTCAGCTTTGGAACTCTTACAAGAGTTGCAAACACATACCTGTACCAAAACAAGTAATGCCGAGTAATTGGATGACAGCATCGAAATCTTAAGTGTTCTCACAAGTATTTACTTTATGTGTCGTGACAACAATCTTGTGAATTACTCGTCAGGTTTATGGTCCCCATTTTGCAGATGGGTAAATTAAGGTGGAGACTGGTTGTCACATGTAAAAGAGTGAGAGAGCCAATGAACAGGATTAGAGCTTGTACTTTCCACTGTGACTCAGAAGTGTGGGAAGACTTAAATCAGAGAAGAAAGTGGGATTCATAGACAAGTGCAGGCACGTGCAGGTGATAGAATTGTAACTGTGTTACTTAATTATGGCTGAATTAATTTTAAAAAACTACTAGGGTTTTGAGTCCCTCTGAATTTTCTTTTTTTAAAAAAATTCTTTTTAAGTTTACCTATTTATTTTGAGAGAGAGAGAGAGGGAAGGAGAGAGGCAGGGAGGGGCAGTGAGAGAGGGAGAGGGAGAGAGAATCCCAAGGACGCTTTGCACTCTCAGCACAGAGCCCGAATCGGGGCTTGAACTCACAAACCGTGAGGTGATGACCTGAGCGGAAACGAAGAGTCGGACGGTTAACCCACGGAGCCACCCAGGCGCCCCAAGTCCCCCTCAAGTTTTCTATTCACGCGAATGTTGTCCGTGGCTAAGAAAGGTGGCCACAAAGAGTTAACGTGGAAACAAAAAGAAAACAAAATTCCCTGAAATATTGAACCAAGGGTATAGAAACAATGTCCAGAGAAGAGCAATTTTGAAATTCCAGAGGGCAGATGACAACTGACTCATGAAATTGTTGTATACTAATTAAGCATTTTCTCGTTTTAATAGCCTCCTTCTGAGGCAAAATTCTGTGGCTGCTGGATTTGAAGCGAGTCCACACCAATCAATATCAATCTGCTGACAAATGTTATTAAATATCTCTCTGATACCTATTTACAACTAAGAAAATAATTTCACTGCCACGGGATTGTAAATGTGTGAAAAGAGCCCCTGACAGCTTACCTCACTCACTGTCTCCAGTCCCGCGTCTGGGCACTAAAGCCAGGAGGAAGGACATAATTAAGGAAACATATGAAGGCTAGCACTGGGTTTGAGATTAATTAGCTGTGCGTCAATAATCTCATCAATATCCGATTAACAAATGACACATTGCCCAATGAAACATATTGATTCATGCACACTCCTCACTGCTAATAAATTGAAGCTGCTTGGCTAAATGAGAAAGCTGACAAAATAATAGGGGCTGATACGGCCCCTGCTATCGTGATAAAAAAAAACACAGAAAATTAGCCTGAAGTATACAGTACTTAATTTAGGAGGGCTGTCAGTCCGTTTCTGAAGCGGTGTTAACGAATGACTAGAAAAGGGAAAAGAATTTTATGGATAAGTTACTCAACAGGACCAGGAGAATTTCCCAAGGGCAGGCATTTGAAAAGTGGAATATGCGTACCGATGGCCCCGGGCTTGAATGCTTTTGTTAGCTGCTTTGCAGGAAGAAAGTTTTGTCGTTGCCCTTGTCTGCGAGTATAGCGTTTTAATGGCAAGATGCTTGTCTTAAATTTTGGAAGTAAGCCTTTACTGTTTATCCCTGGGAAATCATGTCGTTCATAACAAGGAATCCCTGGGTTCTCTGCCATGGAAGATTATGTAATGGAGTAAAAAGCAACCGGTTTCAAGCAACCTGATCTCATGTCAGTGTATGTGATGTGGTGTCTGTGCCTGTGTGAGTGCTTCCTGTGCAAACCGTTGGCCAGGAATTACTTTCTCTGCCCCTTGGGATCATCGTTGATGGTCCCCATCTGTAACGCAGGCTGATAGTGTTCTC
Source organism: Panthera tigris (assembly GCF_018350195.1). Taxonomy (NCBI): domain Eukaryota; kingdom Metazoa; phylum Chordata; class Mammalia; order Carnivora; family Felidae; genus Panthera; species Panthera tigris. Next base: position 18,573,573 of record NC_056664.1, read on the forward strand.
CTTTTCTTACCTGTGGACACTTGCTTTTTTCTGGGCTCTCTTTCGAGGCGGGTAGTTTTCAAACCAGGCAGGACCTTCACGCTGTTGTGAAGACTAGAGCAGTTACAATTTAGTTTTCATTCTAGCCCGTGACCAAGAAGTGGCGATAGGGTTGAGGAGGTGGGGATCCAAGTGCTAATGGCAAAGGTGAGCACGCAATGCATGTTGAGGAAAGCAAAGAACCCTGCCGGTGGGTGAGAAGAGAAGGGCTCTGCTAACGAGGGGGTGCCCGCACCCCTGCACGCCGTGGAGACCATGGCTTCTGCCCCTGAGACTCTCATGGCACCCCCCCCCCCCCCCCGGAGCCCTGGCGTAGGAAGGAACCCCTCTGAGGAGGAAGTGGTTAAGAGTAGGAGACACCTGCTTGCAGAAAATGTTTTCTCAACACATAGTCCCCAGAAAGCGCAAGGAAGAAAGGCATTGGGAGTGTATTAACTGGTGCGGGTCGTCAGGGCATTACCATAGAGTAAAGCCAGAAAGAAGGAGAAGTTTATTACCTGGACTCTCCATGGGACCCGATTCCCCCCTCCGTCTCCCGTTCTCTTCACTTTTAGGAGGAAGAGACAAACAAGAATGTAAACAAATGGCTGTCAGAGAATTAGTATATAACCTGGGCATTTCAGACTGAACGCAGTCCCTGGTCACATCTGTCCTGAACTCCTGAACACATGTTCATAATCCAGATGCCTAACCGGAAACCAAAGGCTTTTCAACAATTAGGGATCTTTAAAGAAAAACCAAAGCAGGAACACGATATAGGTAGCATGAGGAAACTTGAATTCGGACTGTTTCCTCGGCTATGACACAGCTGTGTGAGCTCCTACAATTGTTGGGCTTCAGCCTTCTTGGCCATAAATGAGCGATTGGAGTAGGTATTCTTTTTTTTTAAATTAATGTTTATTTATTTTTGAGAGAGAGAGAGAGAGAGAGAGAGAGAGAGAGACAGAGAGCGCACAGGCAGCCAAGGGGCAGAAGGAGAGGGGGAGACACAGAATCCAAAGCAGGCTCCAGGCTCCAAGCTGTCAGCACAGAGGCCCACATGGGGCTCGAACTCACAAACGATGGGATCATGACCTGAGTCGAAGTCGGATGCTTAACTGACTGAGCCACCCAGGAGCCCCTGGACTGGGTATTCTTTGAAGTTCCTTGGAGCACTACGATTTAGGGAGCATCACTAAGATATATGTGCATATCCTCTGTGTTTAATAAGGTAGAAGTTATTTTCAGTATAACAACAATTGAAAAAAATAAAATAGCCCTCCTGTAATCAACTCACCAGAGTTCCCTATTTCCTCAGTGATTCTAGTGTTCGGGGCATGGATATTTAGTCTCTTGAATAGTGTGCCCTTTCTTACCATGGTGTCCAGAATGAGCATATGTGGCTCCTTAGGGTGTCCCTACCATGATAAGTAGTTTTGAGAGAAGCTGGGTCATTAAGTTGCATTAACTCTAATTAGTGATCAGAAGGGAATATAAATCAATAATTTTCATTAGACATCATGAGATATGTCGAAGCCCATTCCTTAAAGTCCAAGCTTTTCCTCTGGAACAAAGTAATGTGTTTGGGAATGAAATTTCTTTTTGTTAGGTCTCTGCAATGCAAATGAGCTGATTTTTTAATTTGAGGTCCACAGAAGAGAGGTTTATCTTGTGTGAATGAATTCTTAAGGACTTACATATTTTCAAAAAATGAAAAAAGGGAGCGGCTAAGTTTAGAACTTAGTGTCAGCAGGTTGACATCGTTGAGATCGTTTTACGCGGGAGACACCCTTGATTTTGTCCCACTGTATTCCTAAAACCAGTCTTGACTGTGTGACTGTTTAAATGTGAAAATGCTATCTATCTAATACCTTACATTATTGAGCTCTTTGAATATAGCAGGCACTTTTTATCCACTAGGTTAATCAACTCACACAGCAATGCCATGTGTTAAAAATAATATCCACTTGGGTGGCTCAGTAGGTTGAGCGTCCGACTTCGGCTCAGGTCATGATCTCGTGGTTCATGAGTTCTCGCATTGAGCTCAGTGCTGACAGTGCAATGGTTGCTTGGGATTTTCTGTCTCCCTCTTTCCCTGCCCCTCCCCCACTTGCGCGCAAGCGCACGCCCAACACACACACACACACACACACACTCACTCTCTCTCAAAATAAATTAATTTTTAAGAAAGAAATTCTTCCTCTGCGCCCCTCACTCTCCCCTGCTATCTCTCTATCTCTCTAAAAAATGAGAATAAAAAAATATGCAACCGTAGATCAGAGAGGTTAAGTAACTTACCCAGGGTCACCCAGAGATAATTGTTAGACCCGCGTCTATCCTAGACTGATTCCAAGGCCTGTGATTTTAAGCACTGTGGTATTCTGTCTTCAGTATATAATGGTTGCCCAGACCTGGAAAGGACTCCTACAGAAGTAGGCACTAACCACAGGTAGTTTAGGAAGGTGGCAATCTTCAGATTTTCAGTGGGTCACCAAACTTCACTAAGGAACATTCTCTCTCATCGCTAACACAATGAGTTAGTGTATAAAAAGAATAACTCACTGTGCCAACAGGATGTCACGAAATCTACTATCGGGAGAAAAATACCTGGGCTCTCGTTTCACTTTGAGAAACTACGAGGACACACAAATTAGGACAATTCATTGCAGTGTGTGGCGAGAGCCGAGGTGACTCGAGTTCTGTGGAGCATCTGCTAGGTTAACGTGGGCCCATGTTTCATCCCACGTCAATTTCAGTCACTGGATGTGGGTTATTCAAGGGGTTCACAGGCAGCTGCTCTGTTGGCCGGCTCCAATATAACTTGTGCTGGTGAGTCAGATTTCATGCCCAATTAGGATACAAGGGGAAAGCTTCCCTTGTGTAAAGGACACAGCTGCTCTAGAATAGCAGCTTCAAGATGCTCAGAACAGTCTCCTAAATCTGGCTTCCTTACCCCTTTCTGCAGGCACAGACAGAAGTAAGGAAATCGATTCTTTACTCCTTGGCCTTGAGTCTATGCAATTTTTAACATGTATATTAATATGGTATATACATTAGTTTAAGATAATTAAGTTAGTTATAATAATACATAGAAGCACATATATGTACACATATATCTTAAACTAATGTATGTACCATATAAATATACATATTAGCTTACATACTGTGTACATGTGTGCATATGTATATTTGTATGTATGTATATATCTATGTATATATCTATTCATGGTTGTTACTGCTTTACTGTTGTACTCAAGAAACTCAAAGGCAACTCATGAATATACATATATATTTTAGACAATATATGCACACCATATAAATATATATAGCGTCGCTGTTGGTCTATACAGTAGGTGTGTGTGTGTGAGTGTGTGTATTATTGTGGTACTCATACAAATACAGTAAATACCTTCCACAAGAGGTAAATGAAGGGAGGATCAAAGTGAAGAATACTGAACTCTTGTAAAACATGGTGGGGATGTTGGGTCTTCATTTTTTTACCTTATGTCAAAATCCAGAAGCCACATACAAAATTTTTCAGATAAATTACTGCCCTTGCCCACTCTATAATCCCAGAAATGGTGGACAGCAAATGGCTTAGTATCCAAATTATGCATGTTACTGATGTTGATGAAATTCGCCCAATTGCAACATTTTACTTCCCATCTCATATCCTCCATGGGGGCATGGTCAATTCTTTACTTTTGTGCCAGGTTTCGACACGCATTTGTTTTTTGTTTTTCCCTTTGTTGAACTGCCTTCTGTTTCTATTCTTGTTTCAACTTGCCCCATGGTCATTCTAGTGACACTCCATGATTTTGTTTCTATTTTTTCATTGTTGCGACAACCCACATCCAGTTGGTTGTCAAGTCCCTTCCTCTAGATCTCTGAGATGTTTCTGAAGCCCTTGGTGATTTGCTACCCTTTTACTGCCATTTTCCTGGTTTAGTCGCTCCCCACCTCTGGCCTGGACGATGACTGTTTCCAGGACACTTTGCTTTACCTTCCCTCTCCTTGAGAACAAGCCCCCCTCTTGTAGCCAACTCACATTGAAGTGTCATTTGCTGGGCACCTACTAATTTATATAATTTAATCCTCAAAGCCTCTTTGTGAATCTGATTTCACATGTGGGGAAATGGGCCTCAGGGGAAGCTGGTCCCTTGATTCCAAAAGCAGTGTTTATTCGTCTTTACGACGTATTTCTAAAACATCCACAGCACGGATGTAATCCGCGCCTGTTTACAAATGTTGGTGCCTCCCTCTTGCTTGTACGACACACTCGATTCCTCAGAATGCTTTGCAAGACTTTTACAACCTGCCTTCATGGTTCCTTCAGAACTTCTCTTCCTCACCATTGCTCACTCCATGCCCTAGGTGTACTTGTTCGTTGACTTTACTAAAATGTTCATGTACTTTAACGTGTCTGTAATTTTGTTCAACCTGTTTCCTTTGCTTGCAATGCCCTTGCCTGCCTGGTCTACACATGAAATTTTTGTCTAACAAGCCACCACCTTGTTAAAGCTGGCTTTTACTCTCCCAGATAGAATTAGGTGCCTCTTTATCTGTGTTCATATCATCATTTATGACTTGCCTAAGGGTCCTGTCACATTGTTTTCCCATTTAATAATAGGAAAATGGTTGAATAAACAATCACATGTGCATTGAATAGTGGTGTGTGCATACGTTAAAAGTATGTTTTTCAAAGCATATTGTATGATTGTATGATTTTGGAAAATGCAGTATAATGTTAGGTAAAAAAGCAGAATGCAAAATTGAATTATAGAAAGATGCCATATAGTATATATATGTTGTATATATGTGTGTATATATAACAAATATATATGTACATATATATACTATATGGCATCTTTATATATATATATATATATATATATATGCACGCACACATATATATACTATGTGAGAAGGAACATATATATAATAATTTACCAAAATTGACATTATCTCCAGATATCTCTCTCTCTCTCTTTCTCTCTCTCTCTCTCTCTATATATATATATATACACACCATATATATATATACATATATATACTATATGAGAAGGAACATATATACAATAATTTACCAAAACTGTCATTATCTCCAGAAGGTGGCATTAATGATGCTTAAGTAAGTTATTCTGCATTTTCTACTTTTTCTTTATGACCAGGATTATTTTTTAACAAGGAAGAATTATTATTTTTTTCACTCGAGTAGATTCTTCTTGTTTTAGATGGCTAGCAAAATAATAGTATCTAAAATGGTTGTTTAGTGCAGGGTGTAAAGAAAGCAAAGGATTGACTGGGTATATCTAAATCTACACCACATTTTAAAAACTAGCATTTTGATAGAAAAATAAAAAAAACATAAAAATAATAACAATAAACATTTTCAGGTAGTTTGAAAAAGTAAAAAGGGGGAAAGGAACGTTTTCCTACTTCTCTCCTCCTTCACATCTAGATCCACACACCATTTGTATGTGAGGTTTTTGTTTGTATCAGTCAGCTAAGTAATGCTGTGTAACAGACAATCCCTGGCTCTCGGTGACTTGCAAACACAAGGTTTATTTTTGCTTGCATATGGCAATTGCAGGTGGGCTGTAGATTTCCACTACACCTTCATTCCAGAACTCTGCTAGAGGGAATTACAGCCAGAAACTTCCAGCACTGGGACCTCTGAAGAGTTAGGTGTAGGGCACTGCTTGCCTGATTCTAAGGGCGGTGTTGCATTTATCTTTACCGTAAATACATATGCAACCAATTACAAAAACTGTATTGTGGGACCCGATTCCGTTTCGTTTCACCAGAAACTTGAAGATTTTTAACTAATGTAGCTTAAAGGGATTGTCTTGCTTCAGGTTTCCATCCTTTCAGCTTCTAAGTTCTTTCTGCTGACCCTTTATCAAATTTGTCCCAGCTGACGTTTCCTGTGTCTCTTTGGTCTGTGCTGAGATGGCCACTTCCTTCTCTTCAGCCTCCTGTCAGTGTTTATGGGGCATTGTTACACTCTGCAGCTGCAATTGCTCAAAGCCCAGTTTTCAATTAAGATGCCCTCATCAACCCTACGTAAAAAAGGCTGCAGCTTTCGCGTTAACTGCTGTCAGTTATCGCCTTTGGAAAGCAGCTTTGTTTCCTTTGGATTGGGTGGTGTCTCTGCTTCAGCTTCTCCTGCTCTGCCCCACGTGCTGGTAAAAATTTTGGTTTAGGATCTTGATTTCTTTTGGCAGATAGGACAGAGTCCAGATTTGGGCTGACCTTCAAAATGCTCCTCCGCAGGGAGAGCAACGCGTTTGGTAACACTTCCTGCGCACTACTATTAAATATGCTGTGGATCTTATTGCCCCACCAGTTTGGCAAGGCAGCCCAGTGTTAACGAGTGGAAGCATGAATTCTGAAACCAGACTGTCTGAGGTTAGAGCATGGTGTGCTATAAACTGGCCACACGTATTTATTTAATCTCTATTCCTGAATTTTCTCTCTCTCTCTCTTTTTCAAAGTTTATTTTATTTATTTTGAGAGAGAGAGAGAGAGAGAGGGAGACAGAGAGAGAGAGAGAGAGAGAGAAAATCCCAAGCAGGTTCCACACTGCCAGCATGGAGCTCGATGTAGGGCTTGAACTCACGCATCATGGGATCATCGCCTGAGCCGAAATCAAGAGTCAGATGCTTGAGCAACTGAGCCCCCCAGGTGCCCCCTGAGTTTTCTCAATGGCAAAATGGGAATGATAGTCACAGTTCCTTTATGCAGTCGTCTGAGAATTAAGTAATCAGATATAGGTAAAATAGTACTGTGCTTGGTATAAGTAAGCATTCAATAATGTGAAATTTTCTTAGTGTTTCTTGTCCATTGTGTTGGCTGCTATTTTAGGACAGTTCAACTTATGATGTTTGGCTAAAGAGAATTGATGAATAGATATTGGGGGGTGGGTGGGATGTGAGTTTGGTATAAAAACATATTTTCTTACAATGAGAGCTAGCAAATAATGAAATGAGTCACCCCTCAAGATAGTGGACATGGTGATTGAACGTGTTCAGGAAGAGTTTGAGCCGTGATGTTCTATGAAACAAGATCTTAAACCAACAAAATGCAATAATTATTTGCTAAGTAAGTGGTTATTGATAGTGTGGTTTTATTATGCTTCTCAATATTCTCCTTTAATGCCATAATTTAGAAATATTCATGTATGGGACTCAATTTTCGTCTTCGTTCATTGCTTCTTTGGCCTAAGTAGTGTGTTTTCTATATTGACATAGGAGTCAAATAACATCAAGGTGTAAATTTAGGTTAAAGAGAGAAACTGTGGTTAAGAAAAATAAGGTGGAAATTAGATTTGTATTTGTAATTACTGAAGTTAAGTTACACAGCACTGGTTTCAGTTAGTGTTCCTGAATGAGGCTCATACTTCTGGAGGTTGCTTCAGATGATACATTTTAAAACAGAAAGGCTCAACTTAGGGGTACCTGGGTGGCTCAGCGTTGGTTAAGCGTCCAGCTCTTGATTTCGGCTCAGGTCATGATCTCACAGTTCGTGAGATTGGGCCCCATATTGGACTCTATGCTCGTAGCACTCTATCTCTCAAAATAAATGAGCAAACATTAAAAAATAAAAGCCCAATTTATTGTCATGATATATAAACGTGTGTGTATATATTTGTGTGTATATGTATATGTGTGTGTGTGTATATATATATATATATATATATAATGTCATATATAAAATATAAATCTTTCCACTTTTCACTAAAATTGGTGTAAAGTTTAAAAAAAACATACCCTTTAGGGGTGCCTGGGTGGCTCAGTAAGTTAAGTGTCTGACTTTGGCTCAGGTCATGATCTTGTAGTTCATGAGTTCGAGCCCCATGTCAGGCTCTGTGCTGACAGCTCAGAGCCTGGAGCCTACTTTGGATTCTGTATCTCCCTCTCTCTCTGCCCCTCCCCTGCTCGTGATCTCTCTGTATCTCAAAAAATGAATATATATTAAAAAATTAAAAAAGAAAATATACACTTGATAAACATCTTGACTCGATATTAATTTCTGCCCCTTTATTTCTGTAGGTCATATCCCCTCAGCATTGAGATACCTATTTTTTACAATATTATTTTGCATATACTGTTTTATGATTATTCTTTGTGACTCATGGATGTGTAGAAGACGTCTAGAACTAAGCTATGAGGTCTTGGAGAGTAGAGAATACATCTTCTGCTTCTTTATGACTCCTTAATCTCCTTGTCCCCGTCACCATCTCAATGCACTTCATCTTTTGTCAGCCATAAATCAATAAATAAGAAATCAATAAATGCTTACCAAGTGGTTAAATTAGCAAACAAATTATCAAATGGCAACTAAAATTTAAAAAAGCTAATAGTCTATAAAATTCTTCCAGCTACCTGCTATTTAAACCTGTTTGTTTCCATTACCCTCAGAAGACTATGCATATACCATCGGGCTAATTGTTAGAGAGATCAAAGGTAAATAATTAATGAAAATCCCATTTTCCTACACTGCTAAGTCCACAGCGAATTATTCCCTGAGTCGTTTGGTTCCATGAGGTAGTTTAATTTTGATAATTGGTTTAAAGAATCTCCCTACTTGCTCACTTCTACAAAATCACAGCATAAATTCAATGTTAAAAATCATATAGACTAGATGCACACACGGGGCATGGTAATGAAAAGATCATTTTAGAATATGAGTTTAACCACAGGCATGCCACTGAAAGTAAGGCTAGAGATCTATCTGTATTGTTTATGATAGTTTGGAATAATGTTTTTTTTTTTTTTTTTTTAACGGGTTCGACTGGTTGAATATGGACTTATACTGAGTGGTGTATTTACTGCAAAATTTAGCTGAGCACGTGCTACGTTATCAGGCACTGTTTTGAGTTTTTGCCTTTACGGTATCATAGGAAATTGATCCAGTAATGGAAAATACCATGATGTGTGAATGTGATCTCATAACGACCATCTGAGGTAGGAATGGTTAATGTACTCTTTTTACAGAAAATGAGACATCAAGAAATTAAATAACTTGCCCTGGGGCGCCCACTTAAGAGAGGGATGGAATTAGAATTTGAACCAAGGCAACCAGATTCCAAAGCCTGTGCTTTTGCTCTGGACATCTTTTTATACAATCATCCCCTTTATAGATTGTTTCATAAAGCCAAAGAGTCTTTAAAAGGTCAAAATTAGTCTCTTTGACCCAAATGTGCTATTCTTCCATTGCATTTCAATTTTTTAAATTTATTTATTTATTATTATTATTTTTTAACGTTTATTTATTTTTGAGAAGAGAGAGACAGAGCATGAGTGGGGGAGGAGAGAGAAAGAGGGAGACACAGAATCTGAAACAGGCTCCAGGCTCTGAGCTGTCAGCACAGAGCCCGACTCGGGGCTCGAACTCACGGACCGTGAGATCATGACCTGAGCCGAACTTGGACGCTTAACCGACTGAGCCACCCAGGTGCCCCTCTTCCATTGCATTTTTAGCAGGATGACTGATTTACTTTTGGTACACTCCAAAGTACCAAGAAGATCCAGTTTCATTATTTTTCATAGCTATTATAATATTCCTTACAAGCCCCACCCTATAAGTAGTGGAGAAAATGAAATTAAATTCCATTTGGTAAACTTAGCAAAACTTGAAACGACCTCTTGGATAGCCAGTCGCTTTGGGATAACTTAGTTTTTCGCATGCTCTTCCCTTCCTCTTGTTCATCTTTAATCTGGGTTTAGGGTTTTTGGAGAGATGGTGTGATCTCAGGGTCTCTAGGGGTCTGAGAGCTGGTATCCACTGCGGTGTAGTTTGTCTGGTTGCATTCCTGAGTCTTCTTCAAGTTGCCTCCCGCTGTCTATTGTGGCTCGTGGCCTCTCTTCCCGACTTGGTCAAGACTAGGGTGCTTGGTTGATGTGGCTCCAGGTCAACTCCCCTGTGACTGTGCTGTCTTACTGTGCCATACCCTGTCCCCCATTTATTGCTGATTGATCACCCATGTCCACAGGGCCCCTTTACCCCATTACTAAGGCACTCCACCCCCAGAAGTTACAATCAGAAATTTCAGGGTGTGTGCACACCTCCTGAGAACCGAGTCTGACCCAGGAAGGCTAAATTAAGCTTTCTCTATGCCTAATGATGGCTTCTCTAAGTTGTTGAGGTAACACTAGGCAGGTGGGTTATTGTCCTCTAGAGCTCCAAACAGGAAGTAGAGTAAACAGCTTTCTGCTTTTCTCTTTTCTCTCACCCTATATGAAATTCCTCTCCTTTCCAAGATTTTGGATCCAGTATGATACAGGGTTTTCCTACATCTCTGGCCTCTTTCCTCTAGAAAGGGTGAACTTTACCCTTCATGTTTTGGCTGGGGTGGACCAGTTGCCTACATCATAGCTTCCTTGTCCTCTCCCTTTTTCCCTGTGGCTACAGTTTATTTAACAAATGTTGAAGGGTAGGCCAGTCTTCTGGGCACTTACAAATATGAGCTCCTTTTGTTGAATTCACATAATCCTTCTAACATCTCTGTGAGATAAGTAGTACCACCCTTCCTCTGTAGAAGAGGAAACTGAGGAACAGGAAGTTAAGCAACTTGCCCAAAACCACACAGCTGCTATGTGTTAGAGCCAAGACTTAAACCTTGGCAGACCCAGCGTCCGGGCTTCCAGGCGCCATGCTACATTGACTCTCCCGTAAAATCATGGCAGTTGGGGTTTGGGCAGAGAGGAACCGGATTACTGATAAGGAAATAGAGACTTGGAATGACGTCAAAAACATTACATCCATGACACGTTCATAAGTTTGAATTGGGAACAAAGATCACTCAGAGAACACTTGAGTCAAGTACTTTAACGGCCAGCAATCATTCTGGATTTCAGGTGAAAAAGAAGTGATCTCTAGAGCTATGTGTCTGAATAACGTTACTGTATAGGCTTATTAGTATTTGTGGCAAAGTTTTTTATTTTATTTTATTTTATTTTATTTTATTTTATTTTATTTTATTTCATTTTATTCTTTTCTTTTCTTTTTATAGGTATGTGGGGTAGAGAGTTTGGCTGTGCGTATGGTTTTGGTGTAAGTAGTCCTGGAAGGCCCATCTATCCCTAAGTATTTCCCTCATGGACTAAATTCCTTTACTTTATCTGAACTCCTCTACATGAGATTTCACTTGGAGTGGGTGAAAGCTGATTTTGGAGTATGAAGGATTTGAAGGGGAGCAAACCAGTGTGATTTCATGCAGCTGGGCTCTCGGGGTCTGGACTGTAGAAAGGCGGTTGGCACCTGGGGCTGGGAGAGAAAGAGCACCAGAAAGATCAAGGTTGAATCCTGTAAAATTGTCATATTCACTCTTTTTGACCCACAAAAATGTCGGTCTCTTATCGTTCAACCCAAAGAGGGAATTGGATATTTAAATTATTTTGAAATTTTGCCTAGGATTATCCTAGACTCCATCTATACTCTTATTGTCCCCAATCCTAACCTGTTCTATCCTAACCCTTCCATAAAAGCGAAAAATGACCTTAGGCAAATATTTATTTTTAACTTTTTAACTTCACTGGTCGATAAAAACCTCCTGGTGCCTCCTTGCATTTTTTTTTTTTAACTTACATTTTGAATCTGCTGTAGGATGCTTGTGGGCTATCTAGCGTTGATGGGCTGCATTTTCTAAATCTGTATCGTGCAATAAAGGCCATAATATACCTATTTTAAGACCGGAGTAATTAAGACCTAAGTAATGATATGACTGCAATGTTCTCAGCAAAAGGTGAGAGAAAGGCTTTGCTTGTATCTTATCTTTTCTAAGGCTATCAATTGCAAAAAGAAATGAAATGTGACTTTGAGTTTTGGGGGAAGTGGGTGTTGGGATAGTATTGCTTCGTGTGTATCCGAAAGCATATGATGCAAGAGTTTTGTTTGATTCTAGAAAGAGCCCCAAAGAACTAAGCTTCTTAAGGTCAAGCAGATATCTTCTTTCAGATCAGAAACAAATTCAAGAATAATATGGATCTTTTTTTTTTATGAATTAAACGTGGAAAGAATTTACCATGTTGACTTTGCAGTCTGAAGTATTTGAAGGCAAGCCAGGCCTTCAAAAATGTGTGGGTTTCTGGACTACAGTGAGGTTAACTTTTTCTAAGTTGTGCGGATTCTTATATAGTGTTTTCAGCAAGTGCATGATAATGGCCAATTCTCTTTATCTGCTTTTCTTACAAATTGTTTTCCACTAATGTTGGCATACTGTCAGAATATTTCAGTAAATTTCAGCTATCTTAAATATATCAAATAGAGACTTATTTCAGTTGTTAAACTGTGCCTTTGATTCTCCCAGAGTTTACATATCTAATAAAATTTTAATTAAAAACTAGGTCATCAGGATGGTTTCTCATATATTTAGAGAGGAATTGCTTTTACACTTTATTCAGATCTGCTAACGGGACTCCAATCACTCTTGAGTACCCAACAGTAGATAAAGCAATAACATTATAGTTCCCTTGACCCGAGGCTTTACTCAAATCTTCATTCTCAAGGCAAACAAGAAGTTGCTCTCATTTTCAACCTCTGTACTCAGTATTAATAATGTAAATTTAAAAATCTACTTTTATTCAGAGTTACAGCATTGCTAATTTCTATTTAATCATTGAGACAAAAGTTCAGGTTTAAATTTGGTTCCAAAAAGGGGTGCCCGGGGGGCTCAGTTGGTTGAGCGTCCGACTTCGGCTCAGGGCATGATCTCACGCTCCATGAGTTCGAGCCCCGCGTCAGGCTCTGTGCTGACAGCTCGGAGCCCGGAGCCGGCCTCGGATTCTGTGTCTCCCCCCTCTCTCCGCCCCTCCCCTGCTCATGCTCTGTCTCTCTCTGTCTCAAAAATAAATAAATAAATAAAACATTTAAATTTGGTTTCAAATGTATCATACTCAATACATAGAGAACTCATTTCAATGGTTTTCTAGTTAAATAAGAAGAGCATTTGTGGAAGGTTTATAGTTAGTGCTATTCAGAATCCACTGCACATGTTAACTCATCTGATCCTCCCCACAATGTTATGAGGTAAGAAATTTTTATTATCCTCATTTTACTCATGACAAAACTGAGGTCCCTGGGATTAAATCAAGGCCATACTGCCAAAGAGTCACAGAACCAGGGTCTGAATTTTGGAAGTCTGGAACCAGAGTTTGTGCTATTACCTACTACCCTGTTTTGTTTTATTTGAAATAAATATTTTATAATAGTCACACAAAAATAGAGACCTGTATGTTTTTCTGAGACGGAGTCAAGTTCTCGTTCCTTGGTAGATGTCTATTGAATCGGTTTTGTTTTTGAATTTCATGGAAGACCAAAGATGTCTACATAAGCTGGTGTGTTTTAATGTTGGATTAAGTTAGACACTATTGATAATATTAGACATTTAAAATAAATTCCCAGCTGGCTCAGTCGGTTAAGCGTCCGACTTCGGCTCAGGTCATGATCTCGCGGTCCGTGAGTTCGAGCCCCGCGTCGGGTTCTGTGCTGACAGCTCAGAGCCTGGAGCCTGTTTCAGATTCTGTGTCTCCCTCTCTCTCTGACCCTCCCCCGTTCATGCTCTGTCTCTCTCTGTCTCAAAAATAAATAAACATTAAAAAAAATTTTAAATAAATTCCCAGCAATATGGAAAGTGATAAGCCATCTTAGATGATCACTTCTTAAGCACTTAACTTGTGTTGGGCACTCTGCTGTGCAAATTTTATACTTTATTTCACTTAAACCTCACTACCATCATTTGAGATAGGCAATATTATTTATGGATGAGAAAATGGACTCAGGGTGACTTGCCTAAAGACAAGAAATGGTCATACTGTGCTTTTAACGGGAACTACCACACTCCGAAGCATTAACCCAGTATTTGCAAATTGTAGTCAGATGTCCAGCTGCATCAAAATCATCAAGAGTAGAATTAAAAACATCTCTTGAGTTAAAATTTCTGGGAAGCAAGTCTCATTGAATCAGAGTTATTGATGTGCATCTAGTGATCTTTATGGCACACCCAGAATTTGAGAACTGTACTAGGGCCAAAGTTTCTCAAATTTAGCAGGCAAGGGCCTCACCTATAGGATCTGTTATGACACAGATCGCTGGTCCCAGAGTTTCTCATCCAGGGAGTCTAGGGTGGAGACTGAGAATTCACACTTACAACAGGGTCTCATGTGATGTTGGCTTTGCTAGTCCAGGGGCCACACTTTGGGAAACACTGTGCCAGGCAATGCTGCTATAAGGTGATGGGCACGAAGAATATGTCATTTTTAGGTTAAAATAATTTCCATAACATCCTTGCATTCTTTTGCCTTGTTAATTTCATTATACATTCTCTTTACGTGCAGATAATTTTAATCATATCTATTTTCTTTTTGCCTACAACGTTCTGGTTGCTTCTGCGTGCGTGTGTGTGTCTGTGTGTGTGTGTGTGTGTGTGTGTGTGTGTGTGTTTTACTGACATATCCACCTATTATATATTTAAAAGTGTGAAGGTGTGAACCTTTTCTTTGAGTCCTAAGATGCACAAATAATGCTTGTTACTGCTTTGCTTAGATTAAAAAACGAGGTAAACAATTACTGAGCCTTCTAATCATTTAGGAAGTCGAGAGATAGCACTTTTCAAATGAAAAGCAACATAATCTAAAATCACATGCATCTTCTGGCTGTCACTCCAGCCCCCACGGACTCCCTATCCCCATCAATGGATGGTTGCTTGAGCATAAAGCCAGGTACAGTAAAATGCTTTGACTGGAGTATGTAGCAATTATTCTGTGAGTCGGTAAAGTCCTGCCTCACCGGAGAAAGCCAGCTGACGCAATTCTGCCTGAAGGGCTTTTCAGCAGAGCATCTGTTTTTTTGATACACTTTGCCTATTAATTTTTATCTCCAATGTGTTGGAACTGAGAAAAAAAAAATTCTCCTCCTTGATGCCTGTCTCTGCTTATTTCTCATGTAGGTAGTGTTGATGTTTCTGTAGTGCATATTCCCAGGAAGCAAGAAGTGTTCTTTTTTTTGCTTTAACATTCTCTTTGCTTAACTGTGTATTTGTCAACAGCAGATTAGATAATCTTGAAGACATCTCCCAACCTTTTGTTTCTAAAATACTACCTCATGTGTATGCATATATATATATATATATTTATATAATATTTATATATATAATTTATATATGTATACGTATACATATATAATGTCTATTGACATTATATATATAATTTGGGTGGAAAGGAGGGTTTATTCCTTCAAGAGAAACATAACTTATATTCAAATGTATTCTAAACTTTTTTTCCCTAAGTCATACCTATTTTCATTTCCAGCAAGGTATAATTAGGGACATAATTTTCAAAGATCATCTGTTTCTTTCATGTCACAGGACCCTATCAGGCTTGAAGTGCATTGCCACAGTGAAGCTACTTCCGCTTCTATTGAAAACACCATCTCACGATGAAACTCAAACCCAATTGTCACTATGGAAACCACAGTAAAGATAGGGATACAGTTTCAAAACGAAAACTCTGCCTGGAACTGGGAGACAGGTAGGATTTTTCTACAACTCTTCAGTCATAAATTAAACTTTGGTGACGGTGAGGAATTTTTAAGAATCGTTTTTGAACCTGCCTAGGGGTAGAAGAAATTAAACTTTGACACTTTTCTGAATTGCTTATATTACCTAATTCCCCTGGGGTTTTCAGAAAGGATTATACTATGTTAGATCTTGTTGAAGATGGCATTTTACAAGCCACCGAGATCAGCAAGTAGCACTAACATTGCATTGAAGTTGAAAAAAATCTCGGTTTTGCAATTCTGTATGCAGGAAACCAGTCATTTAATCATTAGGTTTGTTATGAAGGGACAAGTAGTCATTCTCCTTAAATATTTTAGATTATATGGTGTTATGTCGCCTGTTTTATTATCAGTTGCATCTTGCCTTCTTTCTAATAACCTTTTTTTTTTTTTTTTGAGAAAGCCATGGTGATCGTGAGACTCTGAAGCTTAAGTAATCGTTATATTCTTTTGTTTATCAAATGTCATGCTTTTAGGTTGGTTCAGTGTAGTGCTGAGGAAGTAAAACAGTATCTACTGTCTCTGTCTACCTAAACTAAATAATCTATGAATTACTGAACAGCCTAAGTAAAGGGAGAGCGTAATGAAGAAAGGCAAACACAGAAACTGCTCTCGCATGGCATGCCATGCCACTCAACCTCATCAAAATCAGTAGGTATCACTTTCTTTTGCGTTATCAACACAGTATGGAACCCACCTAGAAGGATGGCGTTAGACAAGCAAAGACACAGAGCAAATTACCTACCATTCAGTCTTATTCTTTCCTCCCTCCTTGCCTTCACTTACTTAGAGTTCAAACAGAAGACGATGTAATTTACATACTGTTGATGCCCAAACGAATTTTGGCTTCAAATAGTTTCCCATGTCTCATCCTAGAGTAAATAGTTGATTTATGTGTTCATTGAAATAAATGGGCAAAGGAATTATTAATGATTAGCGAGTTATTGTGGAGTATCGCCCAAGGGAAGAGAGAACAGGATCAGAGAGCTCTAGTCCCTCCGTTCTACAAGAGCTTCTGATGAAAAGCTCTTGGCATTGTTGACTCTTTATAGCCTTTTTTTGGGCTATTCATGCATTTTATTACTAAAAGAAATTGGAAATAGCACAATTTGCAATAAATGGAATTTTAGCGCAGTAGAGCCTTGAGCACTGAATTCTGGAGTTAATTTTATTGGCATGAGTCACATTTCTCACTAGAACCCACTTCTAAGAAGCACTGTGCCTGCAGATCAAATCTTACCTTGGACTTATTTGACTTGGTGTTGTTTCATTGCTTATTACTAACTCTCAATTACAAACACCACAACAGTAAAATCTGGCTTCCATAAATGCCTGCTAGAGAAATGAAACTGGAATAGTGTTTCTAATTTGGGGTACATGCTTCTTTGAACATTTATGGAATTTTAAATGGTTTGGCGGATATTGGAATAAAGAGAAGTCAGCACTGTGAGGAAGTGTGGAAGAAACTCTTTTGTTTGAGTTTGCAAAGCTGAGATATCTGATGGATAGGAATGGACTCACTGACTTATCATCTGACTTTGGTCAGATGCTTTCCTGACGGAAAACACATAACATAAGCTGATACACACCCTAGGAATTTCAACTAGAAATATGCCATCAAGTTCTCATATGTTTCTATGAGTGTGTGATGTTAAAAACAATTAAGTTTATGAGTTGATATAAACCATTCAATTTCAAGTAGGCACAATTCATCAAGTTCTCATATGTTTTCATAAATGTACTGTGAAAAAGATCAAATTTATGAATTAATGTGATTCATCCAATTGATATATTAAAAGCAAGAAGGAGTTTTTATTAATTCCTACAGATGGCCTCCTACTAATGAATTTTGTATAAAAACCGAAGAGGAAGACACACTGACTGCCTTAACCATCTTCAGGAAAACAAATTGAATTAAAGAATTATTGAATGAATGAATACATGAATGGCATAGGAATTAGATCATTGGTACTTGGAGTGCAAGGAGCTGGACATAATAATTCTTTTAGCGTGAAGGGACATTTGGAAAAACTTGCACCATAATGCCCTGATAGATAGCTCAGCATTTCCATTTGTAGATGCTCAAATTCAAGTTGAAAAATAATTTTTTAATAGAATAATTGCCTGGTGTTGACTGTTGCCAGTTGCTGCCCACTTGTCTCTTCCTTTTACCAAGAAATCCAGGGCATTTAACACAGTGCCTGATACACACACACACACACACACACACACACACACACACACATATATATATAGAGAGAGAGAACAAATGGATAAATAAATGAGCATAAATAAGTAAATATATACCCATGCTGGCAGTCTTGTTTTCTACTTAAATTGCATGCTCTGGACAATGGCACAATGTATCTCTTAGAGATGCCACATTCAAGTGTCCTAGGAGACTTCTCCCAAACTCCTCCCTTCTTCTAAAATGAGCCCTCCCATGCTGTCTTGCTTCCCGCTGATCTCAGTTGCATTTTTCTTGTCTCAGGGAATTGTCTTCAATTTTTCAAAGGCACGCACTATTTCTCAGAGGCCCTGTGTGCTGTGAAGGGCTATAATAGTGACCTCCTATAAAAAATGGTAAGTCTTTTCGCAGATTATGATCACTTGATTAGGAAAATGTTGGACCATGACTGCTCCAACATAATTTACTAGTTTTATCATTCTTGTTCACAGGTAAAACATTTGTGGGGCTTTCCTGTCCTGTGTGCTCGGTTCTGCGTCTAGCCGGGAAAGAGTAGGCACACATTTTGGACTTCTTCCTTTGCCAAGTGACCGTGATTACAATTATGCTTAAAAGAAATTGAGGCAACGGTGATTCTAATTTTCTGAGTTAAGCCAGCAAATTAACTCAGTTGATCTCGACTTTAGTGCCCATGAAACACACTTAAACCTGAGTTAAGAAAGCAAATTAACTCAGTTGATCTTAAGCGAGTGCCCATGAGGCATCCTGGCCCATTATGCAAATCAAACACGCAGAGAAAAGCCAGGGACTTGCGTCAAACCCAACAGATTGCAGGAGCGTCCACAAAAGGAAATCGAAAGTGACGGAGAACGTAAAGGAAAATGTTTTTCTTTTCTCAACCTGCTATTAATTAAATTATTATACAAAGTAATGCCTTTTGAGACCCCATTTGTTTCTGTTTTCCCTTCAAACAAACGCTGGCTTTATTGTCTTAAAAGGTGTCTGGAAAGTGTTTTCTTTGGAATCTGATTTTTATCTCTACAATAATTATAGAAGAAACACACTGTCCTGTTAGGGACATATATATCTTGTGACTAAAAACCATTTGGGGATCAGGAGCGATATAGGTTGCATTTAATCGGTTCTGGCATTGCAATTGGAAGAGTGGTTTTAGGTGATTTATCTCCGGAGCTCCTCCTTTTCTATCTGTAAGGCGAAATGACACCATTTCACACAAATGAACTTAACTCAGATAGATGTAGCCAAAAGCAACTAATGCAATCCTAGGCACACACAGTGGACATTCTTTAAATACTGGTGGCTTAATGAGGAACAAAAGTACTTCACACACCAAGCTTATTTAACCTAATATACCCAAAATATGTTCATGTCAACATGTAATCAACGTAAAATTTTCAGTGAGATGCCTAACGATTTTTGTTTTATCAAAGTCTTTGGAGTTTCGTATTTGTTTCACACTCCCAACACATCTCAGTTCAGACTAGCCATGTGTCAAGTGCCGATAGCCCCATGGAGCTGGTGGCTACCATATTGAGAAGCACGATCCTAGAAAGCAGGTGGGTATTGTTATAGATATAGAAATGGTCATCACTCATGACTTCAAGTACATGCGGGGACTCGGCCACCAAATTGGTTGAGTTTTTACCAATAGTTCTCGACGGAGGCTACTTTCCAAGAGGACACTTGGCAATGTCTGGGATATTTTTGGTTGTCATCACTGGGGAAGGGGGTTACTACTGTCATCTAGAGGTCAAGGATGTAGCAAAACACCCTATAGTTTATTTATTTTTGAGAGAGAGAGAGAGAGTAAGCAGGGGAGGGGCAGAGAGAGAGAGAGGGAGACATAGCAACCAAAGGGTTCCAGGCTCCTAGCTGTCATCCCAGAGTCCAACGTGGGGCTCGAACTCATGAGCTGTGAGATCATGACCTGAGCAGAAGTTGGGCACTTAACCGATTGAGCCACCCAGGTGCCCCTGAATTATTCAGCTTTCAATATCCGTAGTGCCAATGTTGAGAAACTAGTTTATACAGAATTGAGTGTTAGATGGTAAATTCTGTGACACAGGGTTTCTATGGAGCTGTGTTTTATCTTCTTTAGTGGAAATTTCTTGAAAGACGATGAGTATCTACACTCTGTGATGGTTTCCCTGCAGTCCTCTGAAGACCAGAGACTAGAAAACATCTCTTGAGTTCTTTTCTGCCTCGTAAATATTTTAGATGCTTTGATAAATATTATACTTCTTTTAAAAATGAGAAACAGATTATCCAGTTACCCACTGAGCCCAAGTGACACATGTAAAATCAAAAGACGGAGAACGTGTCAGTGAAATCCTTAAGAAGCTTTGACTCACAGTACAAAGTACTGTATTTGGAGAACCAAGTAGTTGAACCAAGTAGTCTTTTGGTCAGGTTTGTGGATTCTGTGGGTAGCTGGCTTTAAGACTCTAAAAGGAGTTCAGAGGAAGCTACCAAGTTCATAGTTCTGACTTTTTAGGCTAATGGAATGTCTGTAAGGTTTAGCCATATATATTTCTCTTTCTTTCATAACTTCCACCTTCGTAATTCAAGGGGTCTTTGTAAGGGATTTTGTGAGGAGCAAAGGCCTTTATTGACTGGTGGACTCAGAATGAGTCCCAGCTAAAAGCAAGTTGCCTGAGCTCTGCAGCAGGAGTTTTTGGGGGGCTACCTTTGAGCATGCTTCATGCGACTTAATAATGTTATCTCTCTAGTTCACGTGATATTAATCTCTATACTAATCCATTAAAGTCAGAAAATAATGATCATTTATGCTAAGAACACATAAGAGGAAGCGTCGTTGTAAGCAGATTAGTAAAAATAAAATCAGGAAAAAGAAATAAGCCTCCTTGTGTTAAAGATTGTGCTTTAGTTTTCTATTCTTGTGTAACAAATTACCACAGGTAGAGTGCAGTAAGGCAACTCACACTTAATATCTCATGGTTTCTGTGGGTCAGGAGTCTGGGCACGGGTACCTGGATTCTCTACTCAACATCCCAAAAGAATGCACTCAAGGTGTTCACTGGGGCTGCGATCTCATCAGAGGCTCAGTATCCTCTTCGAAGTTCACTGGTCGTGGGCAGACCAGTGATCCCTTGTGGTTGTTACATTGAGGCACTCGGCTCCTGGAGGTCATTAGCTGTTCCCTGCCACAGGGCCCTCTCTACAACGTGGAAGTTTGCTTCATCAAGGCCAATGGGAGAATATCTTCTGCTGCTTCAGCTCTTTCTGATTTCCCCTGTGACACCTCTAGACTGTCTTTTAAAGCCGACATGATTATGTTCGTCCAACCCAGGATAATCTCCTTTTGGATTTTCATTAACTCAGCTGGTTAGGGACTGTAATTACCTGCAGATCCCTTATCCCTTGCCATATGACTTAACCTATCTGTAAAAGTGAGGACTCATTAGGGTCACAGGTCTCTCACACAAGGGAGTAGGGAATTTTTGGTGCCATTTTTGGATTCTGCTTACCAAAGATAGAATAATTTAGTTTCTGTGTGTGTTAGGTGTTTTATACTTCCCAATGCCATTGGAGTTTATAATAGAAACAAATACTTTAATATTGAATATTCTCTATTTTTTCCTTTTCCTAGGATTTCTTGTCCAAAATTCTTTCTTCAAATTTCTAATATAGTCAGATTCCTAACTGAGCTCAATCATCTCTACCCATCTTTTTGGGGGATTTCAATCTGTTTACATTTAAGTTTATTATCCTTCATTTAAATTTAAATTTTTTCATTTAAATTTTTTTTATTGTTATCTTTTACTAAATGTTTTACTTATGTCATTTTTATAATGGATATTAAATTCTTCATTTCCCTTTAGGTCAAAAATTAATTTTATTTTTAAACACATTTAAAAATGTTTATGTATTTTAATACACCTGTTGTATTTATATATATATGTATATATACATATATGTATGTATATATATACATATATATATATATATATATATATATATATATATTTGCAATAAATATTAGCAAGTAAGTGAACTTGAAATTCCACACAAAATCACACATCTATATCCACATGTGAAATCTAGTCTCTGGATTGAAAGATCTCTATAAAGCCTCTCTGAAGCACTCTCCAAAGTTGGTAAATTTCACTTTGGTTCCACTACTGGGTTCCTTATTTTGAAACCATGATTTTAGCAATAATGTGTTTGCTTAAAAACTCTGAAGACGGAGACAAATTATTATTCACCCCTGTATCTTTAACAGAGTGCCTAACCTATAATAGATTCCTAACAAATGTTTATCTCATTAATTGAAAGCACCGGTAGAAACAAGATGTTATGCCACAGGGTATCAATGTAGGTTTATCAATGGGAACAAATGTCCCATTCTGGTGGGGGGTGCTGATAATGAGGGAGGCGGTATATGTGTGGGGGCAGGGAGTCTATGGGAACTTTCTATACTCTCCTCTTAACTTTTGCTGTGAACCTAATACTGCACTAAAGAAGCCTTTAAAAATAATAATAAAGTAAAAATGATAAAGTAATAAATTAATACAATAGCAAGAAATTTCAAATAAGTGCTATGAACCAAAGAAAGGGGATGAGGGTGGTAATGTGTCTTGAGGGCACTTCAGTTTGGGTAACCAAAACCAACTTTGATAAGAGGTGAACTTGAGTTGAGGTCTGGATAAAGAGGGGTCAAGCATGGGAAGGTCTGAGAGAAGAGTGGAAGAATCAACAAATTCAAGGCTTTGAATGGCAAGAGAGCTTACCGTGGTCAAGACAAGAAGAAAACTGGGCAAAGGGCAAAGGAAAAGAGTCATGGGATGGAATGAAAAATGAGTAGGGCAAAATGCATGTGACACAAGGTGATTTATGGAATGCTCTGGTCCTCTGTTGCATGTAGCACACAGTTTTTGTCAATTTATGTTAATCTGTGATTGACATAAGCATTTAAAGTTATACCATTAAGGGTGCCTGGATGGCTCAGTTGGTTAAGCATCTGACTTTGGCTCAGGTCATGATCTCACAGTTTGTGGGTTCAAGCCTCGCGCCAGGCTCTGTGCCGACAGCTCAGAGCCTGGACCCTGCTTCGGATTCTGTGTCTCCCTCTCTCTCTGGCCCTCCCCCACTCACTTGCTCTCTCTTTCTCTCTCTCTCAAAAATAAAAAAAATTAAAAAATTAAAGTTATATCATTACCTTTCCTTTTGTTAATGTCCTAAACATCTCTTATTTGTCTTAAAGAATTTTCATGTATCCTCAGATGTCCATTCATCTTTGCTGCTGCGGGTTTGCTATTGTTTTCCATTGTTTTGCATTGGGCTTAGAAGGAAAGAGTTGCCCCTGTGCTTACAGAGATGTCCTTCCTCAGTCACTGTTCTTGTGGCCTTACCTCCAGTTCTCTTGGCTTTCTTTTCATAGCTCTCAGCGAATAAATTCCACGTTACTTTTATTTTTGAATTCTTAAGGCTTTCCCTCTTATTGGCGTCTGATAAGATTTTTATCCTTTAGGTTAAAAACTTGGCAAAAAGGTGATACCTTCCTTTTGGAATTGTTCTTGGGTGGATTTCTGGACCATCTCTTAGAGTATTGCAACTGTCTTTCAATTTGGAAAAATAGGTTTTAATTTTATTTCAGGTCCCTTCCATTTCATGTAATGTGTCTATTAGGAATCACTTTAATCAAGTAAATCATTGTGGGTTATTTAGAATCATTTTCTCAGTTTCCCTTGCATGATTACTACCACTTTTGCAAATACCTGTGATGTAGGGATGTGGTGCTTTAACTGTCTTTAGCATAACTAACAGGTTACTCCATTGTGTTATTTTTTCCTCATCATAGCTCTGAATTAAGTTTATGATAACATCTAAAAATTATTGTATTTACAATGTTTCTTGCTCTATGTGAAGGGCTCAATCAGCATTATCTCACTTAATTCATACGGTAATAGTCCTTTTGCCGTGTTGTGTTTTTTCCATTTAACAGGGGAAATGGAAACAGAGCAGAGGTCAAGGACTTGGCCAAGATCACAGAGCTAGAAAGTTATAAAACAAGTATCTCTCTACTGCTTCATGATGTGTGGATGTGTCCACGTGTGTGTATGTGTATTTAAAATACAGTATGTTCCTTACTTTGGCTATCATTACTACAATTTAAAAAATAGAGTGAATTTATTTGTATTTGTTCAGAATCTTGGTATTTGTACGTCTATATTTAGTCTACTTGCATCTGGACCACTTGCTTTTTAAATATTTATTTATTTATTTAGAAAAAAAATTACTTTGTTAACATACAGTGCAATATTGCTTTTAGGAGTAGAATTCAGTGATTCATCATTTACATACAACACCCAGTGCTCATCGCAACAAGTGCCCTCCTTAATGCCCATCACCCCTCTAGCCCATGTCCCGCCCACCTCCCTCCGCCAACCCTCTGTTTGTTCTTTATAATTAAGAGTCTCTTGTGGCTTGCTTCTTTCTTTTCCTCCCCCCACCACGTTTCCCCTTTTGCCATCTGTTTTGTTTCTTAAATTCCATATATGAGTAAAATCATATTGTATTTGTCTTTCTATGATTGCCTTATTTTATTTATCATAATACATTCTGGCTCCATCCATGTCGTCGCAAATGATGTTCTTTTTGACGAATGAGTAATATTCATACACACACACACACACACACACACAGGCAATATCTTCTTTACCCATCTATCTCCATAGTTGGGCTATTGTTGATAATGCTGCTATAAACGTTGACGTGCATGTGCCCTTTCAAATAAGCATTTTTGTATCCTTTGGGTGAATACCTAATAGTGATATTGATAGATTATTGATAGATTGTAGGGTCTATTTTTAGTTTTTTTAAGGAACCTCCATACTGTTCTCCAGAATGGCTGCACCTGTTGGCATCTCCACCAGCAGTGCAAGAGGGTTCCCCTTCCTCCACCTCCTCGCCAACACCTGTTGTTACTTGTGGGGTTAATTTTAGACATTCTGACAGGTGTGAGGTGGTATCTCATTATGGTTTTTGTGTTTCCCTGATGATGACTGATGTTGAGCAATTTTTCATGTGTGTTGGCCATCTGGATGTCTTCTTTGGCAAAGTGCCCATTCATGTCTTCTGCTCATTTCTTAACCGGGTTGTTTTCTGGGTGTTGAATTTGATAAGTTCTTTACAGATTTTGGATACTAACCTTTTATCAGATATGCCATTTGCAAACATCTTCTCCCATTCTGTAGGCTGCCTTTTAGTTTTGTTCAGTGTTTCTTTCACTGTGCAGAAGCTTTTTATTTTGATGAAGTCCCAATAGTTTGTGTTTGCTTTTGTTTCCCTTGCCTTTGGCGACGTGTCTAGTAAGAAGTTGCTGCAGCCGAGGTCAAAGAGGTTGCTGCGTGTGTTCTCCTCTAGGATTTTGATGGTTTCCTATCTCACATTTAGGTCATTCATCCATTTTGAATTTATATTTGTGTATGGCGTAAGAAAGTGGTCCAATTTCATTCTTCTGCTGGTTCCCTTCCAGTTTTCCCAACACCATTTGTTGAAGAGACTGTCTTTTCTCCATGGGATATTCTTTCCTGCTTTGTCAAAGATGAGTTGCCCATATAGTTGTGGGTTTGTTTCTGGGTTTTCTATTCTGTTCGATTGATCTATGTGTTTTTGTGCCAGTTTCATGCTGTCTTAATGACTATACCTCTGTAATGTAGCTTGAAATCCGGATTTATGATGCCTCCAGTTTTGTTTTTCTTTTTCAGGATTGCTTTGGCTATTCAGGGTCTTTTGTGGTTCCATACACATTTTAGGATTTGTTTGTTCTAGTTCTGTGAAAAATTCTGGTGGTATGTTGATGAGGATTGCATTAAATGTGCAGATCGCATTGGGTGATATAGACACTTTAACAGCGTTTGTTTTTCCAATCCATGAGCAAGCGTTTTAAATTTAGTTTTTCATTAAGTTTATCTTGGTTCTTATTTGCTTGTGTATTATGTTTCTTTCTCCCTCATTTTGACCTGTCTTATTTCTCTTGCTTCATTTTGCTTCCTAGATGCTAACTCCCATTCTGAATTATAACATTATTTGCATCAAGGCATTAACTGGTCTTGGAGTGAAAAATAAAAATGGCAAAATGTCTTTGAATATATATTACAACAATAATTACAACAACAATGACAACAATAATATATATTGTTTTGAATATATATGGCCAGGTGTAGTATAACTCGGCTTCTGAAGAAAGAGCCTAAGATCGTATCAGAATCAGGCCGCTCACGCTAAATCCGTGTGACGTCTAATTTGTGACATAATAATATATAACTTACCATTCTTAGAGAGAAGCGAAGGGACGCACAAAATGCGATTGTGAACCACAGAATTATAGTCAAATATTTTCAGAGCTCAAAGATGCAATTCATCTAACCTATACATTCAAGTCCTACAGATGGGTTTTTCTTCAGGAAAAGGAAAGATGCTCAAAGTGATCAAATATCAGAGAGAGACATACATGCGATCTCTTGGTTATTAATTAGTCTTTTTTGTGTGACTCAGATAATATTCTATGCATGTATTCTTTGACTTTGCTTAAAGATGTGATACTTCACCTAACGTACACCTAACCAGTTAATACCACTTTGTATCGGTTTGGGGTTTTCCTTTCGTAAAACATAAAAACACAGAATTTGCCTCACTTATGAACTTCCAAGAATTTTACACTTTTGTAGCATTTGGTATTTGTTGAAGCATCAATACAAATACCAACACAAATAGTTGATAATGTACAGATGGTATCGTGTATTTAAATAAGGTTAGCTAGGGGTGCCTGGGTGGCTCAGTCGGTTGAGCGTCGGACTTCGGCTCGGGTCATGATCTCACGGTTCATGAGTTCGAGCCCCGCGTCGGGCTCTGTGCTGACAGCTCGGAGCCTGGAGCCTGCGTCCGATTCTGTGTCCCCCTCTCTCTCCGCCCCACCCCTGCTTGTGCTCTGTCTCTCTCTGTCTTTCAAAAACGAATAAACACACAAAAAATTAAAAAAAAATTAAAAAATAAATAAATAAATAAGGTTAGCTATTTTTTTTTTTTTGAGCCAAAGAATGACAGCAAGATGATAGCCTCGAATAAAGAAAGGATGACGGAATGAAATAATTGTAATGCAGCAACTCTGCTTTGTAACATGGTTGTGTGGTGAGTAAGAGTGCCTGTGTGCCTATGTGTATGCATGTGTTATTTTAAATTCTGTCCCGAAAGGCAAGATATACTAGTTAGACTGGTTCCTAAGTACTATCATGTCATGGATTTGCTGTTTATGCAACATATAACTTTACCAAAATTGTCTTCAGTAGTCACTACACTACTAAGGTCATTAGCTGGGGGTTGAATTTTATCTTCCGTCGCAGGTTCTGCTAGGTAGATACAACTTTGTATTTTCCTACAATGTGTTTCTTCCCCCCTATTTTATTCATCTATAATCGAAGTCCCATAAACTACACCTAATTGAAGTTTTCAGTATCAGCACTTTTGACATAGGCACACACCCTTGAAGTCATCGTCACGATTAGGATAGCACAAGTTTCCTCTCCATTTTGCTGTTCCCACCAACCTCAGGAAACGCTGACTCGCTTCCCAGCACTACAGAGTAGTCTGCGTGTTCTAGAATTTCAAACGAATGGAATCGTACAGCACGTAATCTTTCCTGACTGTCCCTTTTCACTTAATGTAATGATTTTGAGATGTATCCATGGTATTGCGTATATTGACAGTTTCCTCCTTTTTGTCGCTGGGCGTTACCCTCTATGGAGAGGTCGTAATTTGGGGCTGTTTCCAGTGTCTGGTGTTTGGAAATAAAGCTGCTATACCCAGAAACGTAAAAGTCTTTGGACACGAAGACTTTTTGTTTGTTTGTCTGCTTGTTGTTTGTTTCTCATGGGTCGGTGGCTAGGATTGGAATGGCTCTGTCACGTGGTAGACTTGCCCAAGCTTGACATTTTAGGAAACGACCACGTTGTTTCCCAAGTGCTTGTCCCATTCTCCTATTAGCACTGAGAGTTGCAGTTCCTCTACGTCCTTGCCAACACTTTGGATGGTCAATTTTCAAAATTTCAGGCAATCTAACGCATGTGTAGTGCTATTTCCTGGTGACCGTAGCACCGCATCTCATATGTTTTTCCACATTTTACCTACAAATATTTGAGGGACAAAGGTTTCCCTTAATATTCAATATCTTTCAAGTGTGTCACTGCTCCCAGCATGCTTTTGTGTCATCAGGACATGCTCTGTGGCGAATGACTTATCGGTGGTGGAACTCAAAGGGCAGGACGCCACGATCAGCTACATGAGAGACGTTATTGGTAATATTTATTGAGGCAATTCTTTCACACTCAGTGGGAGAACAATCTGCTCTTGAGTTTCTTCTATGACTGAAGGAAGTTTGGAACATTTCTCAGCACACTGAGTAATTAAGAAAAAATAGAACTTGGAGGCACAGAAAAAAAAAAAAGCCTACTTCCTTTAAGTCTGTGGTTCTCAGTGGGGAGAAAGGCTGATTTAGATGCCCAGGGAGGCAGTGCAGGGGACATAATCGGTCATCACCAATGGCATCTAGTGGGTATAGGCCAGGATGCTGCAATATATCCGAGCATGTGAGAGTTCCCCTCCTTCCCTCCCCCACATCAAGGAGCTATCTTAGCTCAAATTTTAACAGTGCTGCTGTTGAGAAACCCTATTCTAAGCATCCGATACTTAGATCCAAATCTGGCCCAGAAAGTATTCCTATCCCTCCACTGCCTCTAACACTTAAGTGACTAGACATGAGATGGCCTTATGATTTCTTTTGAATGAGATGGCATTTGTTCCTGAGAAAATCTTTGTCACTATTTTCATCTATGACCCCTTGGGGATCCTACGTTTAATTGGTCACCTATGAGGTGTGTATAGAGGACTAGATCTGGGTTAAGGGATGGACTCCATTTATCCCTCCATCACTTTCAAGATACATTTGATGTAAAATGACCAGATGGTTTGCATCCAGGCTCCCTCTGTCACATACTGGCCTCATGTTGTTGGAAAGCCTCTCAAATTTGCTGAGTTTCAAAGAGGAATTTAAAATAAAAAAAAGAGGGGCACCTGGGTGGCTCAGTCGGTTAAGCTTCCGACTTCAGCTCAGGTCATGATCTTGCGGTCCATGAGTTCGAGCCCTGCGTCGGGCTCTGTGCTGACCGCTCAGAGCCTGGAGCCTGTTTCGGATTCTGTGTCTCCCTCTCTCTCTGACCCTCCCCCATTCATGCTCTGCCTCTCTCTGTCTCAAAAATAAAAATAAACGTTAAAAAAATAAAATAAAGAATATTTAAATAATTTAAATATTGACAAATAATTTAAAACTGAGCTTTAAAGTGGGAATAACCTCATGTGCTGTCGTGAGGACCAACTGAGATAAATCTCTCGTCATAGTGCTTTTATGATGTGATATTTGTGATTAGTACTCAACCATGTTCATGTGCAAACCCTGGGTGCCACTGGGCGTGAATCTTGCAAACTTTTTGGTTCTTCCCGTGGTTCTGAAGGATCACAGTTTGATTTAATAAACGCCACTCGTGAGGGGCTTCTGATGTTGAAAGTAAAAAGGGGTGGCATTCATTTGCTACATGTTAGAATAAAAGCTTAGGGCTTTCATAACTTGGGATGTTTTATTTATGTATTTCCAAGCTCATTAATGCAAGTCTGTGATGAAGTAACTCTTAGAAAAAAAAGCAAACAAACCTACAAACAATTGTAACGCTTGCTCACTCTGTGGACACTTCTAATTAATTTATTTTGTTGTGGAAAATGTTACTGCACTTGGGAGAAGTCAGTGCACCCCTGGGGAACCTCATAAACGTTCTGATTCCGGACTTGGCAGCTGGTGACGTTTCTTTTGTCGCCCTTTTTCTCCTAACCGGTCATTACCTGTCCTCGCCCTATAGTCAGCTAGTTCGAGGACTGGGATACCTCGAAGTAGTTGATTTAACTGGAAACTCAAAAATAATATTTGTGAAAATACTCATCACCCAGGGTCAAAAGAGCTAGAGAAATTCAGGGAGAAAACCAGCAGGATTTGGTACCGTGACTGCATTTTGAGCGTTTTGATGTCGATAGGCGATGCGTCACCAACAAACGCTTAAATGTTAATTTTTTAAGGTGCTATTGTCTGGGGACAGGGAAAAAAATTCCCTGCTACCTCCTAGGGTAGTGTAGTGGGGAGTGACACCCCCCATGACGGTGGAATATTCCCCGATGCAGGGGTTTGGTATGGATTCAGACACTGGAGATTTGAGAGGTTGGAAAGATCATTCTAATGCCATTAGGTCCCCACTGCCTCCTCAACTTATCTGATCCTTTTCAGAGTAAGGTCACCCCCCTTAGTGGTCCCCAACTGTTTAGACTGCAGCTGTGAACACTTGGCATAGAAGGAAGTGAAAATTCTCCCAAATAAGCACAGAGGGCAGTGCGCTGAACATTCCCAAAGGTTTCTTTCTTCTGCCTTATACCCTCCTTTCTGGTTGCCTCTGATTATTTTGTTGTTCGTTTCTTCATCAGGACACCACGGAGCTTTAAGAAGGGAAAGAGAGACTTTCCTTTAGTATAGTTTGCCGAAATTACCACACTGGATAAGAAACATGCGGCATGTTTACTGCAGTTGAATTGGTATTTCTTTTATTTCAATTCAGTAAACAATTCACTTGTGAGCCTCACTGTGGGAAGGCGAGGAACTGGTTCTCATTAGTCTTTCACACATAGCTCGGTTTCAGTGTTGTAGGTAAGAGGTCTCAATCCCATAGGTAAACTCCGTGTGTGTGTGTGCAATGTGCTTGTGTGTGTGAGTGTGTAAAAATGAGGCGGGCACTCAGAGGCGGCCCTGCGAGTGGAAAGAATTCTGGATTTGGAGCCAGAAAATCTAGGCATATGCTAGGACTTGGTCTTACGGTTGAACTGTGCAGCCTTGAAAGTATCCGTGGACTTTCATTTCTTTGTCCAAGAAGTGGAAATACATTGAACTCGCATTTACTGATTGTTTTCTGTGTATCGAGCATGCAATGAGGTAACAGCAACGATGTTTTGCCACTGGCATCACTGAATGGTTAAAATGATAAAGGGGACGTGGTATGTTCGAGAGACTTGCAATCTCTAGGAAGTTTTCTAACGGACTTAATTATATGACAAGTTTGACTAGCGAGGCAATTATGTGCCACCTAATTGAAAGGCACAACCGCAAACAGAGATACACTCGAGGTGCGGTGGGAATGTGAAGGAGCTAACGAGGCAAGATTTTTCTGGATGAGTAGAAGCTGATCTAGATGTTGACGGATGGCTAGACCACACATAAGCAGGAAGCTGGGTAGAGAGAAGAACACGTGTCCCTCTGATTCTCTTTGGCAAGTCGGAGTCCTATTCTCTGGAAACCGAATCGTTTATTGATTCACCAGGGACTGCTTTGTGCTGCAACGCGAGTGCCGATTGCATTATGGTTGAAGTTTTCATTTTATTTCGTAGGTTGGCTGCTCGTGTTTTCCTCAGTGATATCCTGGTCTGTGGGGTCAACGCTTCACTTGGTCATAAAGGGGGGGCTTGTGTCCCCTGGACACTTTCTGCCTTCGCTGTCAGCCCTTGACTGTTTCTGAGCCCCTTCCCTAGGCCCGTATCCATCCGAGCCACTTGTCTCCAGCAAGTTTGAAGGTCGTGAGGTGGATTTCCACATTCTTGTGAATAACTGAGCAGCAGGTACAGACTCAAAGCTGCAGCAGCTGTTTTGTGTTTTTGCCTTGCAGTCTGGTGTCTTAACTGGAACCTTTTATGTCAGGACATTATCCACTTGAAAAAGTTTCCATTGATGTCATGAATCAGAAACTCGATGGCTCTTTACAATATACAGACAGCCCTTTTGAGGTGCTTCTTCAGACAATAGGCTTTTTCCCCGGTGAGGAAAGTGGAACAGTGATCCTTTTACGCTTCTCATGAAATATTCACTCTTCGTATGGCTGTGAAAAATATAATTGGCAAGTTTTGTCTCCACTGTATTCACAGCATATAGTATTATTATATATCAAATGTGGTACTGAGGTATATCTTACAGGTTAGGTTTAAAATATGTGTGCTATGTGTATAAAATGGGTTATAACACACACACACACACACACACACACACACAATCTAAGAGGACGGAGGGACACCTGGGTGGCTCAGCCGGTTGAGCATCTGACTTTGGCTCAGGGCATGATCTCACAGCCTGTGAGTTCAAGCCCCACATCAGGCTCTGTGCTGACAGCTCGGAGCCTGGAGCCTGCTTCCGATTCTGTGTCTCCCTCTCTCTGCCCTTTCCCCGCTCTCTCGCTCTCTCTCTCTCAAAAATAAGTAAACACTAAAAAAAAAAAATTAAAAAAAAAAAAAGAGGACAGAGAGTCTCCGAAAAAGTCCGTGCCTGGTGGTTTTAAGTTTAATGACTCCATGACTCATTTCCTGACCATTGGGAAAAGCCATTGGGTTGTTTGAATCAATGGCGCACCACTTTGTCCCACCTCAATTCTTTTCTTCCTCCTCCGCGTTTCCTGGCTATATGAAGTCCACATCTTTTTCTAATCCATATCAACATCTACAAGCACCTATCTGTATCTGCCCAGACCTCACCAATGGTCCGCTTCCTTGTCCTTTCTGCACTGGCCGGTTTTTAGGGATTCCCGAAGCAAAGGCAGATCCAGAAGAACCATGGATCATGCTCACACCACACAAAGGGCATCCCGTCCCTCTGTGACACAGAGACAATAGAATTGTCATCAGCACGAGGTGATGAACGCTGTTTTCACTAATTGGGTGAGCGGAGGACAAATAAGGGGGCCACTTGGCCTCATTCTTCAGCAATCCAGGCTTCAGGAAGCTTCCTTTTGGACTGAGGCTAGCTGCTGAACTCGGGGGAAATAAACACGTATCTCTCTTAGTTTTTAGCTTTGGTGATATTGCTTCTTGAAGTGACAATAAAACTCAAACGTGAAAAATATGGTTGCTGCAATAAGAAATTTCATGAATACTTTAGCAGTAACTAAACAGAGCCAAAGAGACAATTAGTAACCATGAAGATAAACATGAAGAAATATTGGGATGAGCACTGGGCGTTGTATGTAAGCCAACTTGACAATAAATTATATTTGAAAAAAACATGAAGAAATGAACTCCGGTAGAGCAAGGAGATTGACAATATAAATTGAGACTAAGAGACATGGAACATATCATGGGAAGATGTAGCATTTCAAATTGGAGTTCTGGAAAAAGATAATAAAGAGAATGAGGAGAGGAAATATGTAGATAGGTAGTGACTGATATATTTTTGATGTTGATTATACACTTGAATCATCAGAGACTAGAAGCACACATGATTCCGAGCAAGAAAAATAAAAAAAGAAATCTATACCCCTATGCACATTGTAGCACCAAAGACAGAGAAGATCTTCAAATGATTCAGGTGGAAAAGAGAGGACCAATAGTTAGACTGATAGCAACCATGGATGCCGTGTTGAGATTTAGTTGTCAATCCTAAATTGTTCAGCCTGTGAAACTGTATTTCAAACACCAAAATCAAGACATACTTTTAGATAAACAAAAACTGAGAGTTTACCATCATAAGGCTCTACCCAAACTTCTAAAACCTATACTCCCATGCAAGAATAAAAATGAATCCAGAAGGCATGTTTGAGCTACAAGAAGAAAGATGCACAAAGAAATTAATAAACATATAGCTAAGCCTAATCACTGACAGCAAAAAAAAAAAAAACAAAAAAAAAAAAACCAAAAAACTAACGATGTGTACTTTGTGGGGAAAAACAAGACAGAACTAAAATACTGAGTGACAATGGCTTCTAAGTCTGGGGGGATGGGTGACAAGAGTGAAAACATTCTATGGTTCCTGCCTTGTTTAGTTGGACAGTTAAGACAATGTGTTAAGACTTGTGACTTTGATATGGTATGCTAAAATTCCAAGGTCAGAACAGGTACGAATTCTGTTAGAGCAGTAGAGAAAATTTGAACTAAAAATTACTGTAAGATAGAGGGAAGAAAAAAGAAGGGACAAATAGAATGTACAGAAGAACAGAACATAAATGAATGAAAATATACCACACAGTAAATGTAAATGGACCAATTTCGTCAGCAACAGGATGGATTGTCAGACTGGATAAATATAAGACGTGGTTCTTGCTTTTTACAAGAAATACATCTAAACCATATGGAACTTGTACATGTTCACTGGGAGACAGCTGCAAAAATGTTCCCGGAAGCATTGTTTCTTCTAGAAACAAAGCAAAAAATAAAAAATAAAATAAAATAAAATAAAATAAATGAAATGAAATGAAATGAAATGAAACGAAACAAAATAAAAAACAAGAAAACTGCACACAACCCAGATGCCCTTCAATAGGAAAATGTATAAATTCATTTCAAATACAAATGAATTAGTTGGCACAAGGTAATGGAAAGAAACGACAACACAGATCAACGTGAACGAATCTTAAAAAACACGATGTTGGACATAAGGCATGTTTATAAACTTCAAACATACAAAACCAGAACATACTTAATGCCTGTGTAGTAAAGCCTCCCGAAACTATGGAATTCATATCTGGAAAATCTAGTGCAGTGATTTCTCTGTGTGGGTGGTGATAGATGAGTTTTCAGGGCCAGTTTTATGGACCCGTGACCAGTGTTGCTGTGCCGGTACCCACGTTTAGAAGGCCTTATGCTTGATCTCACTGTCTTGAAATTTTTGATAAATTTGGACAAGAGACCTTGCATTTTCAGTTTCTGTTGGGTTCCTCAAACCATGTAGCCAGTCCTAAGGGTAGCAATGTAAGGGGTTGCCCAGGAACGCTTGAGTTGTACTGGTCATGTTCTTTCTCAATCTGGGTGATGAGTACTCATCATTTGTTTTATATACTTTATGTATCGCGTTACACATATTTGCACATATGAAACATTTCATTTTACAAATTAATTTTAAATGTTACCTCCAGAGCCAACGGGTTTATAATACTCTCATCTGGAATACCTAGGCAAAAGAGTCACATAATCACTGCCTAGGTGGAATTGATATCTTATTTATATGGCTGCGATGTGGAAATTGGTCTGAGTTGTTGAGTAATTATACTTAAGCATATGCTTTCGACTCTATAAAACCCGGGTGAGTAATATCAGTTTGAGGGAAAAGAAGAGCCCTCTGTATTTCTTTACACAGTTGGATAACCAGCTGCTCTTGTTTTCATATTGCAAGTGCATTTCCTTTGCAAACTTGTTAGCTCCTGCATTATTTGGAGGCTCTGCCTTTTAAAAGCAGGCAGCACTTAAAAACTACAGGGCAGAACCTATCTGATTCGATTGCTGTCACCAGCAGCTGGTGCACCCAGCGTCCTCTGAGGAAGTGAGCTGCCCTCTAGCCACTGTGGATATTGTCAGACCCAGCACATCTGCTGTCGTCGGTGGCTCACTGCGCTTGGTGCCACTGTAGGGGCCAACGTGCCATTCATGTGCAGTTTGGCAGCGTCGGAACCCACACATAGAGACAGCTGGTGAAATAGTTTGCTAAGTGGTGCGCCCCCCTTTCATCTAGCCACCTGGATGATTCTGAGAGGCACAATGTGACCATCACTCTTTAATGCATTGGCCAAACTTCTTGGGAGTTTTCAAAAGCAATACAACATGCTCAGTGTTTCAGTACAGCTCCCAAAGCACTCTTGCTTGTTTCAGCTTAATTGTATCTCTTAAGTGCCTCTTGACTCTGACCTTCAATCCCCTCTCACCGTCTATCATTATGCTTCTGCTCTCTCAAGTGCAACGACGTGCAGGGACTCTGGTATTATGCATCCATTCCTTCAGTCACTCAATAACAGTTTATAGAATGTCTTAAACCTTAACTCTCACTCACAGATTTTCAAGTTTTGGTTTCCTTTGCCTCATCTTTCTTTCTTTCTTTCTTTCTTTCTTTCTTTCTTTCTTTTTTTCTTTCTTTCTTTCTTTCCTTTCTTTTCTAGCGGCTCTGATTTATGGGTTGAAGGGCCTATGCTTCCTGGGTTTATTCTTTTTTTTTTTTTGGGGGGGGTAAGTTTATTTACTTATTCTGAGAGAGAGAAAGAGAGAGAGAGAGAGAAGCAGAAAGAGAGGGGGAACGAGAATCCCAAGCAGTCTCCACTGTCAGCTCGGAGCCTGACACAGGGCTCCATCCCATGATCATGAGATCATGACCTGAGCTAAAATCAAGAGTCAGGTGCTTAACTGACTGAGCTACACAGGCATTTATTCTTTATGGCAATGTTTTTCAAGCTCCGAACCACTCCCTTCTTTACACCAATCCATCTGTGATCTTTTCTGTTTTGTGGTGGATTCTGGAAGCTGCTGTGCTCCTTAGAGGTTCCTTGATGAATTCTCAGATGGCAGAAATTAAAACGAAATACAAAAAAAAAATACAACCTTTGGAAACCATAATTTATATAAAAGCGAGCCTCACCTGTACCTGTTGCTCTCAAATACAGTGATCGACCTACAAGGTAACTTCAAAAGTAATGAATACTTTTAGCTGAAAATGTGAGCTGCATTGCCAAAATATTACCAAAATGTTATTTGGTTGCCCAGGTAACTAGAACCACTTTCTAGTTCTTACTCGTTGGTCAAATTTGGTGAGTCTAGATAATCTTAGTGGCAGAAGTCTTGCCA
This sequence comes from Panthera tigris, assembly GCF_018350195.1. Classification (NCBI taxonomy): domain Eukaryota; kingdom Metazoa; phylum Chordata; class Mammalia; order Carnivora; family Felidae; genus Panthera; species Panthera tigris. The sequence continues at coordinate 18,610,048 of NC_056664.1, forward strand.
CGAATTAAACCAACAATGAGTTGAGTACTTATTTTGTGCAAGGCGTTATGGGACATACAGGAGGTGCAAGATACAGTTGCCTCTTTTGAGGAACTTAAATCTCTTAGTAGAGATTTATGTATATAAAAGGATATTTATAACACGAGTGGCCGATGAATCATCCAGGTATTAAGTGCAGTAGGAAAGCAGAAAAAAAGAATGATGATTGGTGGCTGGGATCATCAGAGAAATATAGAGGCAAGGGCCATTTCTCCATACTAAATTAGACTCTTTAAAGTCAGGTAGGCTTATTATTTCTGCAGATAGTTCACTCTATACAGGGAAAACACTAGATTCCTCTATTCGTTACTTGTTCATTGCTTGAGACAGATTTATTTTGAATTATTGTTGGATGTCTTCCTCTTTTGTTTCTTTTAAATTGAGTGCACGTTTGCGGATTTAATTGCTTACTTGTTTCCTTGGAAGGTTAGGTCAATGAAATTTCTTCTAAGAATGGAGTCCTTATTTGGGGTTATGTGTTCTTTTTTACTGTTAATAATGAGTTTGATTCATTGTAAGCTAATTACACCTACGGGAGTTATTGAATGTCAGGGCATTGGTGGTGACAGGACCCCACGTCTTAGAAACAGATGGGCCAGAGTTTGTATCCAACTTCTGCTCACCCTAGTATTTATTCAATTTATTTAGTCTCTTAGCCTCAGTTTCTTTATCTGATGAATGAGGGAACATCTCATTGAATATTTATTTTATAGGATCACAGAGGATGATATATACGATACTTCTGTTTGATTCGTATAGGGTGTCCTATATACACTAGCAACTGTCGTTATTATTTTCCTTTTCTAGTTATCCCAATTCATTTCATATATGCGAGGGGGCTTCTGCTGAACACACAAAAGAAGTCTGTAATTTTAGGAAATATTTTGAGTCCGCTGGATTAAACTAAAGCCTTTTTAAAGTTAATGCTTTCAACAATTGTACTGGCTAGAGAACGCCCTTTTTTTTTTTTTTTCATGTTGTTTAGATCTTAAGGGTACTTCGTGGGTGGTCTGCCAATTGAGTTTCTTCTTGATTTTTTTTTTCTTTTTAAGCAGAGTATCTATAATGCCTAAAATGGGTATTTTGCCAATTTTCACATGCCTTGTTTTCTCTTCTCAAATCAACATGTCTCTGTATTTATACAATTCAGAGTTCAAACAACATTCATTACACTGCTGTCACTGTACATAAAGACAATCCAAACTTGTTATGCCCGAATAGAAAACACGATCCAACTAAGTGAGCAGATGTGTTATAGGAGCAAAGCCTCACCATGTTGTTCCTATTTATTCTCTGCCTGGTTTGGAGGGCGTGCCTGGTGCCGTGAGGTGGTGGTTAAAGGGTCTTGCCAATTGAGCTCATTTAATGAAACGTTTTATGCACATTTTGTTTCTCTGTTCTGTTGCACTGCCCTTGGGTGACAGAATGGTTTTTAGGAAGTTTGGCGAAACTTGTCCAGCCTTTGAAAGGACTTTAGAAAATGTTTTATAGTTACACAAATGAATTGTGTTTATTTCAGAAAACAAGACATGCTTTCCTAATTTTGCAGCTAAGACCGTGAGCTTTCAAAATGCAGGATGTTCCTGCGCGATCCCCTCCAGGTTTCAAAATTTACACCACGTTTTCCTCATGGTATTATACTTATCTTCTGTGTCTTTTTTTACACCGTTCCCTTATCACAGAATGAGAAAATACAAGCACTTGTCTGTGGAAAGGAGTCCCAGAATCCCTTGTCAGACAGAAGTCTTCATGAAAATGAAATTCAAATAATATGAGCCTTCTCCTTAGGCTCTTTCTGTGGTTAGTATTACTTCTCGGGATCAGGGGAAGGCAGGGGAGACTGTCCATCAGCACTAAGCCTAAGGAGTTCATGCTGCGGTCCTGCCCCAGTTCTCAAGTGTTGCTTGCTGATATTTCCAGGATGTGCGCTAGGATTTTGAAGGAAGACGCCAGTTGTTCCGGTGTTTGTTAATACTTCATAATAAAATTGAAAAGAATACCTGGTAATGATTGGCATTTGAGAAAGGAATGATTTCCAAATTCTGCATCCCTCCAGCCAGGTTCTGTTTGGAAAAACAGTCCCTTCCCCTCTGATTATTTGTTACAATATTGTTAGGAATTACTGTCCTGAGTCCCCCTCTTTTTCCGTCTTTCTGATTTTCCATTGGCCTGGGGTATGTTTCTGAACTCCTGACCAAAGACTGTTTACACTCATCAATATTTATTTGATGGGCACTACCCCCATGACAGGGGCTCCGGGAAGTGCAAAGAGCTTACACACGGAGTGAACAGCCTGCATTCACCCTCTGATTCTCTATTCACTCCCTGTGGCGATAGAGAAGGATGTCAGCCTCTTCTGATTTGTGATTCTTTACCTGAGCACACGGGGATACCTGCCATTTAGCGCCTTCCTCCAAGGCCTGTGTTTTAGGATACCAGCATAGTTATCAGCTGCCTCCTCCCTATGTAATGGGTCTTGCTTAACTTAAAAACAAACAAACAAAAAAATATGACAATGAACGTTCTAAGACGCAATGAGACAGACAACAGTCAAAGGATTGGGGGTGTTTGTTTCAAAGTGCCTGTGAAATACAGTATTACTCACTCTGCCCTCAGTCCCTTGGCAAAATGTGATTCTTCCTGTCTTGGGCAGGGAAAGACACCTACAAGGGCCCACTGGGTGGCCATGGTGGCCCCCGGGGAGTTTGTCTGCAGCACACAGGCACGTTCTATGGTGAAGTCCAGGATTTAGAAGATTTGCTCTTCCTGGGAATGAAGCCCAGAGTGCGAACCCTTGGTGACATCTAACTAACTTCAGGATCAGAGCTGACATCCAAACACAGCTAGCTCTCCTGATGCAGAAAACTGCAGGGCAAAGGTTGGCTTTTCCTTTTAATTCCTTAATTGACCCATGACAAAGGAGGCAAGTAAAATTTCACAATTTCTGGACAAGGAGGCTAAAGCCAGAGACACTGCAGGGATGCACGTTTTTCTCGAACCTTGCCACAAGTGATTAGTTTGGTCATGGGACATAGGTATCTTGCTTCGCTTTGCTTAAGGGTTCTCCCTTGTATTAGCCCTGCATGTTTTGCATGAGGATATAAAAGGGTGTGGTTAGTGTTAAATGAGATTAACAACATTTAGCATGGTGTCTGGTCCTGAGTAGACTTAATAAATGTAAATAAAGACCCCTAGCCTCACTACCTCTTCCCACCACAACAGAGCTGCTGTTTAAATACCACTAGTAGTGGGTTCTCAAGCTTTCTATCTGCTGTTTTTCCCTGTTGTCTTTATGGAATCCTTCTTTTTTCACTTTGCTACTTCCCATATGGCTGATTATGCCACCGCGGCCACCGAATAAATATTCTGTGTATAACACCTGCTCCAAACCACCTTGTCTGGGCTGTGGTGGAGAGGGAAGCTTTAAACCCATTGAGTGTTCTTTATTTTTATTCTGTTTTTTAAACCCATTTGGTTTTAGACAAGGAACAAAAATTAGTTTAAGAATGATGTGTACTACTCTCCCCTGTTTCTAAGACTCTGTTACCGTTTAATTCCTTCTCTCTACCTCCCTCCCTGACAGTGCCTGGTTAAAGGCTTCCTGTTTAATCATGTCGTGTTTACTTCTACGTGAGCTTATATGAATTATGTAGGTCACCAGTGTCGTCACTCTGCAGGATGAAGAGATATTTGGTTTGGGAAAGGATCCCCAAGACAGCCTCATTCCTGGGTCTCCCCACCACCCATCCCCAAGCAAATGCCGGTGTGTAATGAGACTTTTTTTGGACACCAGCGTTTCCCCTTAAAAGTGATTAAAGGCTACAGGCCTTCACCGCAGAGCTGGTTGATATAACATGATGTAGCAGAGCATTTTGAGTTTATACAATGTTATGTTTGAAATGAAAGGAGAAGATTGACTCTTAGTTCTTATTTGAGCTCTGGGTGTGTGTGCACTCGAGCGCGCATGTGTGCACACGCCTGGTCAGTCCAGTTCCCGAAAGCCTGGTCACCCTCGATGTGGATCAGGACCACACTTACCTATCTCAGAGAGGCCTGTGCGGCCACAATCGTACTTGTCAAGACCCAGCATGCATCCTCTGGCTGTTCAAGGTAGAACCCATCTCCTTCAGATCTGCAGGCACCCCAGGGAGGCCAAACCAGGAGGTGACCTCACGTGTTGGCTGTTTTTCCCATGGATTACTAGTCCGTGTGAAGACCAATTTACTCAGAGCAACAAACAAACGAAACTTGTTTGCAGCCCCACCCTGACAACTAGAAAGACAGCCCCTAATCGGACAGCTCGCACCCAAAATACATACAGTATTTTGAGACACAGATGATCAGTTAAAAGAATAGGCATGCATTTGCAGAATTTTCTGGATCGGATTGAACAGAATTTCTATATACCAAAACAAGTGGAAAGGCTGCCCTAAGTTAGCAAATCCAGTAGTCTTGATGAACATATCAATCCTCGTAACTGCAGAATATAAACTGATTCTTTGGGGGAAGAAGAAAGAAGATAGCAATTCTATTTCTTTTCTTGAAAACCTACTTGGTCATGTATCTAATCGCTTGACAACAGTACGCATGCAAGGTCAAATGTTTTAAGAAGGTGGATATCTGCTGGATGCCCTGAAAGAATCAGTGCATTTATAAAGGAAATAAGGCCAAAATTGATCTCATACTTTGGGCCAAGGGAGTGGGGATAGAGAAACATACTGGTTGAAACCAACTCAAGAAGGTACAGAGCCTGAAGGCTAACCATTTCATGAAGATTGTGTGGAAGATTTAGCACTGGAATATTTATTTTCTATTCCATACAACTTTTATGTTCCAGGTATGGTGTAAGCCTAGGTCTAGAAAAGACATCTACCTTCACTCAAATGGTTTACATCCTTGAAGGGGAGGAAAACAAACGAAGGATATGGAGCCAAGGATAAGACAATGGAAGGAAGATAGCTTGGGAAGAAGTAAGCATTAAGAGAGGGAAGAAAAGGATTCATAGACAATACAAAGGGAAATCTAATGGGATGTAGCCTTCAGGAAACCAGCCAAAAGGTTTGTATATAAAAACTCTACTTATTAGACACTAATCTTAAGCAAATAAGGTAGAAGGGGCTCTGAGTGTTTCTGAGTCATGTCCTAGTAATATTCACTGGGAATACCATAAAATGGGATTCAGATATCAGCCAACAATATTGGAGGATAATCGGGGGAATTTGATAATCTGGGAAATTTGATCATGAGTATTTAGATTTCAGAGACTGAGATTGGCCAAAAGATAAGATTTCATATGAGAAACTCCCTGGAGATTATTCAGAATAATGATTCTCAGCCCCAGTTGTATATTTTAGAGTCACCTGGGGAGATTTTATGAGACTATTTTCATAATGGAAACTTCTAGAGATTCAAGAGAGGGGCATAAGCATATTATAAGTGACTCCAGTGTGCAATCAGATAAAATCACTGATCTAGAGTAGTTGGTCAGAAGTATAAAAAGGGGAGCAAGGAAGATCCCCCAACATACAGTCTAGGTCAGTATTTTTCAAATTCAAGCATACGTCAACATAATTTGGATATTATAATGCAGGGTTGCTCTCCCTACCTTCAGAATTTCTGATTTATTAGATCTGGGGCGTAAGTTCTGAGAATTTGAATTCCTCACTCATTTCCAGGTGATATTGATGTTCTTGGTCCAAGGACCACATTTTATTTTATTTTATTTTATTTTTTAAAAAATTTTTTAAAGTTTTATTTATTTATTTTTGAGAGAGAGACAGAGAGAGTGAGTGGGGGAGGGGCAGAGAGAGGGAGAGAGAGAGAATCCCAAGCAGGCTCTGTGCTGTCAGCACGGAGCCCGACGCGGGGCTTGAACTCACACACTGTGAGATCATGACCTGAGCCGGAACCAAGAGTCGGACTCTTAACCGACTGAGCCCCCCAGGCGCCCCAGCAAGGACCACATTTTAAGTACCACTAGACTAGGTACACCATAGAAGAGGAAGGTGGATTTACAATTGGGGGTAGTACAGGCATAATTGGCTCACTAGTTAGACCTTAGGTTCCAATGATGTTGTGACAGCTTGGGGAATAGCCGTTGTGGTCAGTGCTATGATCTAGAATCTTGCTAGTCAAACTGGAGTCCTCAGGCAAACAACACAGAGTCACCTGAATGCTTGTTAGAAATGTAGACTCTAAGGGGTGCCCGGGTGGCTCAGTTGGTTAAACGTCTAACTCTTGATTTCAGCTCAGGCCATGATCTCACGGTTCATGGGTTCGAGGCCCATGTCAGGCTCTGCACTGATGGCACGAAGCCTGTTTGCACTATTCTCTCTACCCCTTTCTCTGTCTCTCCCATGCTCACACTCTCTGTCTCTCTTTCTACAAATAAATACATAAAATAAACTTAAAAAAAAAAAACAACGTAGAATCTCAGGCCTCACTCTAGAGCCAAAACTTTTATTGCAATAAGATCTTCAGATTATTTACATGCATTCTAAAGTTGGAGAATCATCCTCATGGTTCTTAGTCTTGGTTTCGTATTCCAGATTTCCATGGTGTCTCACATCATAGTAATAAAATCAGATTCTCTAGGAGTGGAGCCCATTGTTAGTACTAGTATTTTCAGTACTAGTTATTTTCAGTAATTTTAAATATTAGTACTAGTCCTCGTATTTTTGAAGAGCTCCCTGGATGAATCCAGTATGCAGAAGACTCTGATAACCACTGATCTAGAATTTAACTTGCAACAGTATACTCAGGCTTATTACTTTTCTTGGCTTGGGTTGCCATGACTCAGGAAATAGGAAGGCATTGGAGCTGCACATCGTGGACATCAGGACACCCATAGTGGACATTAGTATATCCAGTTGGGAGGTGAAGGGACGGCAGAAGAAGGGAAGATGATGCAGGGCATGACAGAACCATATCATCCCACTTCCTTCACTCAAACATGCGCATTGCCAAGCTGAACATGCAGAACCAGTCAGCTGGCATTCCGCTGGGTGTTCCTAGGCCTCTTCCGTGATACAGTCTCCTTATCTCACCGAGGTTAAATTGACCCCTTACTTGTACCCTCATGTATATAGATATAGATGTTTCCAGTACACAAATCTATCGTAGAACCTCCTGACGTCAAGTTTTGTTTCATTTAGTTTTGTGGTTTTCTTCACTCAGCAGATCATAAGCCTTTTAAGCGCAGGAAAACATCTTGTTTGTGTCACTCACACCTGGAACTGAAATCTACACATAAAAATATCCATACATACAGATGCACTCAGAGATAAAGCAAATATGGCAAAATATTAACAGTTGCTTAGTCTGGGCAAATGGAATCAGGTAGTTTATTGTAATATGGCTTCCCCTGCTCTCTAGATTTGAATATTTAAAATGTAAACACTATGAAAAAAGACATCTGAAATAGGCTTTGAGTTATTTTTTTTTAAGTTTGTTTATTTATTTTGAGAGAGACCTCACATGGGAGCATTGTGGGCGGGGGGCAGAGGGAGAGGAAGAGAGAGAATCCCAAGCAGGCTCCGAGCTGTCAGCAGAGAGCCCAACATGGGGGGCTCCATCCCATGAACCGAACAGTGAGATCATGACCTGCGTGGAAATCAAGAGCTGGAGGCTTAACCAACTGAGCCACACAGGCTCCCTGAATTATTTATTTCAATTGACGGTTGTTGCTTTGAATAAGTGTTAAAATAATAAAATTCACATTGCTATCGTTTGTATACATTTTGTAGAATATAATTTACTTCCCTTAGATATACTTTGATTTCTGAAGACACTTAGGATGGGTTTATACCAACCAAGATTATTTGAAACCTAAAGACATAACTGTACCTTACCGGTTAAAAGCTATTTTCTTACGAGAGAAATGTTGGTTTGGCAGAATTATTCAGATTGCCTATTTATGCTTATTTACTTATCTGAATCTGAATTTCCACATTAATTTCACTCAAAAAAGAAGGCCATATATAATCTTGGAAATTCATTTTGGTTTTCTTAATTTTTCATTTGATTATTTATAATTCTTTAAAATGGCAATTTAGATGATAATTGATGTTATTAATTTATCTTTCTGTCGTATGAGGCCTATTCATCACCAGCCTGATAATAGTTGATGCAGAATTTCTCCTTTTTAGCCTAGAGAATGGCTGCTAAAATCAAAGCATTTCTGTTGATATTTTTGTTCTTTTTGAGCATTTAGAATATTTGCAGGGAGAATCTTTGTATGTGTCTCTGGAATCTCAACTGGGGACTTTCTAAGTACATTAAGGTAAGGAATTTTGTAGTTGTTATTTGATTTCTATGTAATTAGAAAAGTGAGCTCCCCCTCATCCTAAAAATAGGTGACTAATCAGTGCATTTTGAACTGGCCATTTAGTTTTTTTGGGACAGGCTGTTTTCAAGAATTCAGGCTTAAAATACAATGCCATAAATACTGTTAAGCCCCACCCTGACAGGACTGATGAAAATCCTTGAGTCGTGAAGTTGTAACCCCACTGAGTCAGTAACATCCTTTTGGAAAAGAGAGGTAGGTAAGTAGCAGAGGTCTCGTAGAAATATGTGCCCAATGTCTAGTTTTCATTACAAATAGAAGTTAAGGGGACTTCTGGGTGCCTCAGTTGGGGAAGCTTCTGACTTTTGATGTTGGCTGAGGTCATGATCACGGTTCGTGAGATCAAGGCCCACGTCAGGCTCTGTGCTTACAGCACTAATTCTCTCTCTCTCTCTCTCTCTGCCCCTCTCCTGCTCACTCTCTATCTCTCAAAATAAATAAATAAACGTTTTTTTTTTAAAAATAGAAGTGAGGATTTTACTCCATGTTGCTTGTTATTTTTTTCTTTCCAGCTGATTCCTAACCAATGAAGCCCTATTGTCTCTCAAAAAGCACCTGGATAATCAAAAGAAGCTTCCTTCAAGTAGCTTATTTTAATAGTTTTGTTCTCCCTTACTATCTAAAAAGCTTTTCCTTAATTTTTTATTTTCTTTTTATACATTCCTGTTATTTCTTGTTTTCTCTCTCATGGAGGATAGCCAGCCAACTTCGTTCTCATATTAACTTCCGTTGACTTAAAAATGGTTCCTTCCTTCAGTATTTATTGAGACCTTGTAATATGCCAGGTACTGTTCTTGATACATTAGGGAGACATCAAAGATGCCTGCTTTCATGGTGCGTGAGTACCTATGAGGGGGAAGACAGATGACAGGCATGGATAATCATGGTTAAAAGTAAATTATCTGGCATGGTCGGAGGAAATAAGTGCTGTAGGGGACACAAAAGCAACATAAATGGAATTACTAATGTAAGTGTGTGTGTGTGTGTGTGTGTGTGTGTGTGTGTGTGTGTTGAAGAACACCTTACAATTTTTAAATAGGTTGGTTAGGGTGGGTCTCATTGAGGTGGTGACATTTGAGCAACAGCCTTGTGGCAGAAGTGGGACATTCCTGGCGTGTTCCAGGAACATGACCGGCCAATGTGACACGGGAGCAGGAGAGATAGATGGTCTTTTATCTGGAGTCAAATGTGCTGCCATTGGATAGCTTAACAGGACAACAGTGGCTGCTTGTTCAAGAATGGCCTGGAGAGGGGTCAAGAGAGAAGCAGGGAGACCGTTTAGTTTTATTACTCCCGGGGGGAGACGGCAGTGGGTTGGACCGGAGTATCGACAGTGGAAGTGGTGAGAAGTTTTGGGATGTTGATGTATTTTGAAGATAGAGCCAACAAAGATTTTCTGATGGACAGAGTGGGAGGCGTAAGTGCAAGAGAGGAATCGAGAAAAATTCTAGTGTAATTAAAAAAAAAATTTTTTTTTGGCTTTTCTTCTGGGCGCCTGCAATTACCCCAGCAAATTCTTCCTACACCTGTAGAAAAATGTTTCCACGTCTTTCATATTTCCTATGGCTGTTTCCTGAAAATCTTCATATTTTTCTTCTTTTTTTTTCTTACATTCTATTAAAATGTTCACAGTAAGTGTAGGGACACAAATCTGATAAAGGTCTTACCCAAGGGTAATCCGTGGGAAACTGCTTTCCATGTTTGAAAGTTTGGAAAGAGATAAGCACCGTGTTCTCTGATAGGTAACTGAGCAGAAGAAAAGGGGGAGACTTTGTTGAAAACTGGAGATTTCATGGACATGGTTCTGTATCACTGAACATCATCAGAAACTATCTCAGGCAACATTGTCACAGCCTTGATAAATACTTGGGTTGGCACCTTCCTTTGAAGACAGTCCAGGGTATCCCTTCCATTCTCATCTATGCTGTTGACTAATTGTACTAAAATCATGACTCTCTTGGGTCGTTTCCCATCTAATTGACGTCACTTCTAAATGTATCCAATCCCATCTGTGAGAAACTATGGGAGATTTCCAATATTCTACATCTGGTAGTAACTCTAACATCAAAGTTTAGTAACTTTGTAGTTACTAACTACAACTCTAGTAACTCTAACATCGAAGCTTTAATACTTACCCTCAAGAGTACAATCGTCTTGGGGTGCCTGGGTGGCTTAGTGGGTTAAGCGTCAGACTCTTGATTTTGGCTCAGGTCATGATCGCGCGGTTCATGAGTTCGAGCCCCACATTGGGCTCCCTGCTGATGTCACTGAACCTGCTTGGGATTCTCTCTCTCCTTCTCTCTGCCTTTCCTCTGCTTGTGTGTGCGCACAAGCCCTCTGTTACTCTCTCTCAAAATAAATAAGTAAACCTAAAAGAAGAAAAGAGTACAATTGTCTTGCTAAACACTTGTTTTGGAATGAATGATAAATTAGGGAATTGAATGTGAGTAAGTCAGGGGATGATTTGAATACAGAGTGAATTTTGAGTTTGCTCATGCACATTTCTTCTGCCACGAAGTCACACAGAAATACACAGAACACACAGGTGCACCCACCTCAAATATCTTCCAGCTAGCATTATCCTTGAAAGTTAGTTATCTTTTCCTACTCTTTCACATTTGTAACATTCTTCTACATTAAAGCAAAAGAAAAGCCCACCTCATTCAACATCCCAGAAAAATCTAAACGTTCTGGTTCAAATTGCCAAGCAGTGCACACAACAGGAAAACACGATTTGTATTCAAAGACCTTAAGCAGAAATTGTCTAATTCTGCAGAAGTGATCCCTTTAGGTGCCAGTGGTGCCTTGGTATAGTGGTTTTAAATGTCATTACAATTTCCAAAGCCCTCAGCAGTTAGGCAAAGTTGTGAGTGCAGATGACAAAGCCACCCAAGAATTTCCAGCAGTGATATAGAAGTTGATTGAGGAAGGAGCCTACACATTGGATCCGATTTTCAATTTTGATGAACAGGTTTCTGTTATAATTGCATGTCTTGAAGGACCAACATCTCAAATTCAGGAAAACATGTCTCAGGGTTTAAGGCTGCTGAACTGAATTGTGATGTTCATGCTGACGCTCAATGGAGAACGAGGACCCACATGTACCCACATCTGCTGTTACAGCTTCCTGCCTATTTTCAAATCACTTTTTTATCCCCTTTGCTTTGCAATAACTCACAAGCTGCGACTCTTCCCAGCCCATTTCCACAGCAAAATTCCAGTCTTTTTCAAGGTAACGTGCCACATCATTTGTACGTATTTATGTGTTTCTTAACCAGTGAACAGGTATGAAGCTCTGCCACTGTTTTTATTATGTTCCTATCTTTTTTCCCCCCTCTGAGTCCCTGATGACATTTTTGAGTGTTGCATTCCTAATCCCACTTTCCCCATAAGTCATGTTTTGTTTTGGTTTTCTCACAATTTAGCATAGTGTGATGATTTTTAGGAACACATATATGGCATTATTGCAGAGCTGACAGTGTAGGGTAAAAGCATATATATATATATATATATATATATATATATATATATTTTTTTTTTTTTGTCTTGAAACACATGACTGTTTTAGCTGTTAAGATCTGAACTCTCAAATTGTTTTGTATGCCCAGTAGAGTAGACTCTAACTTCTGGGTCAGGTGCAGAATTATAACATGCTATGAGATTTTTATAATTATTTCAGTATATCATTTAATGGGGGAATGGAGTCTCAGAGAAGTCAAATGAATTTTCTAGGGTCACACAGCAAGCCAATGGTGGCAGGTCGAGAATCAGAGGCTGTGTCTCTTGACTCTTAGCCCAACACTCTCATTCAGATTGGTTTACAACTGGCTCTCATATGCTAGTCCTTGAACTTGCAGCACTAATATCATCTTCAAACTTGTTAGTAATGTCAATTCCGTGGGCTGGCCCAATGGCTCTCTGGGCGATTTGGATGCATACTAACATTTGAAAACCACTGGCTTAGAATAAACAGCCAATATCTGTGACACAGGAGACACCAACACAATAGAAAGTGGGTGTAAAATATGAAGCACAGTTGGAGAAGGTTACATTGTTACATTATTCTTATGATTTTCATTGATTCAAAAAAGTAAGATATATATACAATATATATACATATATACAATTAGATATACAATATATGCAGTATACAATATATACAATTCTAAGATCTTGGTTGTATCCATTGATACAAGTAGATAATACAGCACAAAACAAAAATATCCCTTTAGATATATTCAGACAATAATATCCCTTTAGATAGTATTCAGAGGATAGAAAAATGCTACTTTTCCCTCACCATGATTGTTAACAGCAAGCCACCAAAAAACTACACATATGTGTGAAAAATCTATATACGTGAAAATCTATTTGTGTGTGTATAGTTATAATCTTGGGAATAACAAAATAGCAACCAAAGAAACAGTTTAATCAAACTGAATATTTTATAGTTGGAGAACTAGAAAGAGACAGTTTAAATAGCTGTGAACTGCCTTTCCTGTTTTCCCAGTTGGCTGCTGGAATACAAAGTTATGTGAGCCAGGAAGATCTGGAAACTTCCTTAAGTTCCTTACAATCCATGGAATTCTCAGCGGCTAATTTTAGCGAATATATACAGTGTTTGGGGCCAGTTCAGAACTTTTACTGGGGAACTTAGAAACATGCATATTAGTCAAAATTCACTCGGGAATCAATGTAAGAGGTTTTAGATCTCCGTCAGTTATATAGAAGGATGACAACACGTTTTGCAGTCCTAACAAGCTTTTCTTTCTTTTTTTTTTTTTCTTACCCATCTCATCTGGAGCAACGATAGGCTTTGATGCCAAAGACCAGAAGTGATGGGAGAGCCACTCAGCTAAGAGTTTAGTCTAGGCAGTTGGCTCTCTGCTTACTGGGTGGCTTTGGACATGTTACCTAACCTCTTGGAGCTCCAATTTCTTCATCTGTAAAATGGGGCTATAATATAGCCCTGCTCATGGGTTGTGGTAAGGATGAAATGATATCATATATGCAAAACCTCCGTCCCTAGTCATTCACCATGATGTTGATACATACCCTTCCAATGAGTTTCCTTTTTTTTTTTTTTTTCCGTGCCTCGGTCAAATTTTAGGCTTTGGTCAATTTCTCAGTAGTCTCTTGGTGATGAACTGTGCCAATTTTATCTCATCAGTTATGCTTCTCTATTTGATATTCCTGTCTTTTGTGTACCAGTCATTTCCTTATCTTAGTCTGTAATTGCCTTAGGGACAGGGATCCCCGTCACCCACTGCACTTAAAACTGTGTCTTTCATATGGTAGGTGCTCAATAAACATGTGTTGAATGATTGAGAGACTAGACAAGTCAGTGTGGACCTTGGAAATAAATACAGCATATCCCAGCAATTAACTTGCTGGCTGAGAACATTTGTGCTTAGAGCAACAGTTCAGGTAGGGGGCACACTGAATAAGTCATAATGTTTGTTTCTTTTGGTAACAAAAATATCCGTTCATGACGTTAACTTCCCTTTACTTGTGAATCAACCTATGTTTTGTTCCCAGACACCTGACAAAGAAATGTAAACCCACACTGATGTGTGTATTGATATGTATAGCCAGTGTCAAGTTGAATGTGAAGTAAAATGAAGGATAGAAATGTGACCATATAAACAAATAGCCCCTGTTGTTTCTTGCGAACCCATATGTGACACTAATCCAGAAATGCATGCCACGGGCACTTGAAATATGCTTTGAATTACTGGCTGTGATGTTTCTGAAACTGTGCATATGGCATGATTTATACCCCAATGTTCTCAATCAGATTCTAGGGATCGATTAATCACGCTATCAATAACAAAGTAACAGGTGTGTTTTCTAAAGTCCTGTGCTTGCTAAAGGCAGTTATTTCCCCCCTATTGGTGCTACCTCATAAACGCAGTTTGGAAGTGCCCTTCTGTCCGGTGCTAGGAAAATTGTAAGTTGCATTCTTGCTTGGATAAAGCAGGGAACGGGATTCTATTCAGTGACCCTAACACTATGCTTCAGTCACAAACCAGACCGTCAGCGTAACACTCCGTAGCTTGCGTTAGACGAAGTTCATTTTAAGGATCAAAATGGCAAAGCTGAGCGCTGGTGAGAGCAGCTGATTGCCCCCGAAGAGGCACTTGACGGGACCTTTGCTGCTCTGGGTAGAACAGATTTTAATGCTCCGTTTACATTAGCTGGTGAATTAGACAGCCATTGATTAAGATCATTCTACGAGTTTTCAGTTCAGGCTGTATGTTTTTTCCATATTTCTCTTGAGTTTTTATTAAAAGGCTAGTAAAAGACCAATAAAGCCATGTAGGATGAGGGGCTTGTGTAGCCCAGTCGGTTAAATGAGTTAAGTTGGTTTCAGCTCAGGTCATGATCTCATGGTGTGTGAGTTCAAGCCCCATGTCCGCACGGAGGCTGTCAGCGCAGAGCCTGCTTGAGATTTTCTCTTTTTCTCTCTGCCTCTCCCGTGCTCACACTCTCTCTGTCTCTCAAAATAAACAAAGTTAAAACAAACAAACAAAACACGTAGGATGAGAGGGAAGGTGTCCACTGCTAAAAGCTGACCACAAATGTTTGGAAAATAAAAAATAGTTGAACTAAGACTGGTCGATGAAGGAGGATAACTAAAGCGATAGCTCGGGAGGCATGGGCAGGGGAAAGGGCGCCCGGAGACCCAGCACAACCCTGGAGAGCTGGCCAGTAGAACAGGGAGGTGCAGATACAAGGCTTATTTCAAAGTTGAGAACAAAACCAGACGTCCCTCCCACCGCGGCCACCACACACACGACATCATTCTTACAGATAAAGGAGAAGGGAGGTTTTCAGGCACAGATGGCTTTAAAGTAATTAATTTCCAGATCCTCCTCTTCTATATGTACTGTTTTTCTAAGGCTGATCTGTCTTAGAACCCACTGGGTGTCCTTTCCATCTCTGCGTTCACAGCCGCTTCTCAGAAGCCAGGTCTCCCTCTCCCGTCCCCATCCTTACCGTAGCCACTTGTCCTGGTGCTAAATATCATCAGGAAGACCAGCAGCAGCAACAATTCTGAGGGCCACGCATAGGTTATTAAAGTAATTTGATGATTCTGGGGCGCCCAGGTGGCTCCCCATTTAAGCGTCTGGCTTTGGCTCAGGTTATGATCTCATGGTCTGTGGGTTCGAGCCCCGTGTCAGGCTCTGTGCTGACAGCTCAGAGCCTAGAGCCTGCTTCGGATTCTGTGTCTCCCTCTCTCTCTGCCCCTCCCCTGCTCACGCTCTGTCTCTCTCTGTCTCTCAATGACAAATAAAAAAAAAAAGTTAAAAAAAAGTGCACAAATTCAGATTGGTTTATAAGTGAGTTCTTCCAGTCCTTCAAAGAAAGATAATTCTTATGTATAAACCCTTTCCAGACATAGGAAAATATCCAAGGCTCCCCACTCATTTAACAGGGATAAATATCAGTGGGTAAGAAATGAATAAGGGTAATAGAATGAAAGGAGGGTTGGGGGAGAACAGCGGCTGCATGTTAGGGGTTTTGTTTGACCCACATTATTGGCTCTACTTACGAATTTTAACTCGTTGAATTTGTTGCCAACATTTAAAACCTGGGACATTTTTTCATAAATATTAGATTGAAATAAGACATATGCAATAGAGGGGTGCCTGGGCGGCACAGTCAGTTCAGCGTCTGATTTCGGCTCAGGTCATGATCTCACAGTTCATGAGTTTGAGCCCCGTGTCAGGCTCTGTGCTGACAGCTTGGAGCCCGGAGCCTGCTTCGGATTCTGTGTCTCCCTCTCTCTCTGCCCCTCCCCAGCTCATGCTCTGCATCCCTCTCTCTCTCCAAAATAAATAAACATAGAAAAAATTAAAAAATAAATAAAAAATAAAAAAAAGACTGTTACAAATGATCAACAGTAATGAAGAGCTAGGGCATATATTTTGAAAATGGAAAATAGAAGTATCAAATACTTACTTACGAATTTAACTGCATTTAACTTTCACTAGATATATTTACAAGAGGAACAGTGATGTGAAAGGATTAACTAAAATTAAAGTATTTACAAATCATGCTTGTAGCCACTGTGTATAATAGAACATTTTGCATGTCAACTCAAAGTCATGTAAAGATAGATTATTTTTCAAATTTCTTTTTGGGGGGATATGTGAACAAAAAATAATTAGAAATCTTAGAATGACCAAGAGCCAGGCGTTTACCAAAAGGCAAAAACTGAGGAGATTCTTATTTAAAAATTTTGAAACAACTGTCTGAGACCATTTAGGCACATATTATGGATTCCAGTGCTTTCTTCTCACAGGGAGGAGGACAGGTTAGCAGGTGATTTCTCTTCTTCTCAACCTGGAATGAGACCTTTCCACCCTAAAAAGAAGACTCCCTCATATACACAAGAGTTCGCTAGCCTTTCGATACTCTTATGGTTAAATACGAATGGTCAATGGAGGATCATCAAATATTTGAGGAAAAACAGAAACGTGAAATAGAAAGACCGTGGTAAGCAAACTGAAAAACGGACTCTGGGGAAATGGAGGTATTTAAGATAGCAGGGAAATTATAACAAAACAAATAAAAACTCAAACTCCTCTTGGAGAAATTAAAGAACGTATGACATCCCTAAAGCAATAATAGGGTGCCAAAAAAGGAAACATCAGATGGCAAAAAAGAACTCTTAGAAATTAAAAGTCTAGCTGCAAAAACATTTTTTAAGTCAATGAAAGAGTTAGAAGACAAAGTTAAAGAAATGTTCCAGAATGTAGAAAAAAAATGTCAAAGGTTCAGAAGATACGAGAGAGTTAAATGAAGTAGAGATTTGACCCAGGGAATCAAACATTTGATGAACTGACTTTCCATTGAGAAAGAAGAAAGAAAATTGATGAAAGGGCCATTTAACCTTGATTTTCACTCAAGGTTCATTCAATGAAGCTTGGTTCATTCTCATTTAAATACCACAACGGCCATGACACTGAAATAAGGAGAAAAAGAATTTAACAAACTACATGCGTGTTCTTGCCATAAGTTTTATTAATATGTCATAACTATAAAGCTGTTCTCAGGCTTTCAT